>NW_026585504.1:29990010-30094806 GCF_907164565.1 Psammomys obesus
TTCTTCTTCTTCTTCTTCTTCTTCTTCTTCTTCTTCTTCTTCTTCTTTTTTTTAGAAACCAATCCCCCCCCCAAAAAAAAAAAACAAAACAAAACAAATTTCCCACTACACCTTTGTATATGCTGTTTCATATTCTTAGGATACTTCTTTCTTTCCTTAGATAATTTTGTTTCTTTCTTTCAATATTCAGGTATCATTTTCTAGGGAAAGTCTTCTCATAAAGTATTATGTTTTTGTTTCCTCATGCTTTTTTTTTTTAATCCTCATGTTTTTTTTATATATGTTTTTTGTTTGTTTGTTTGTTTTGTTTTTAGTCTCTGGTATAACAGCACCTGGTTATCAGTAAATGTCATTGTATAGATACAACCCATAGGTGCAATGATAATGGCACTGGTTGAACATTTATGATGTGCCGAATGCAGTAATGTGCAACACGGTGCTTATATGCTTCTTCAGTTTACGATTACAGCAGTCTGTCAGAAGCAGGGCCAGCTGTTGTTATTACCCCTGCTTTTCATTTTTTAAAAAGATTTATTTATTTATGTAAACAATATTCTGCCTGCCTGTACACCTGAACGCCAGAAGAGGGCACCAGGCCTCATTATAGTTGGTTGTGAGCCACCAACTATATTGAATTGGGAATTGAACTCAGGAACTCGGGAGGAGCAAGCAGAGTTCTTAACCTCTGCCATCTCTCCATTATTACCCATGCTTAATAATGAGGAAAGTAAAGTTTCTGTGGTTAGCCTCAAGTCACAGAATTTCTAAGTAATCAAAAACAAGGGGCTGAAGAGATGTCTCAGTGGTAAGAGCACTGGCTGCTCTTCTACAGGGCCCAGGTTCAATTCCCAGCACCCACATGGCAGCTCACAACTGTCTGTAACTCCAGTTTCAGGGAATCCAGACATGTATGCAGGTAAAACACCAATGCACGTAAAATAAAATAAGTGAGTAAAAAAAGTCTCAGAGATTCTTCAATTTATTTTTCACATTTTAATGAATAATCATTCATAAGCTATAGAGCTTATGGATGTTTTTAAGTCTTGGACTATGATTAGCTAAAATAGAGATTATAGAATATGTGAGTTGTAAGTGTGATGGGCAGTCTAGAGAACAAATAACAGTTTAGTTCAGTGCATTTGCTGAGGTTTTTTTGTTTGTTTTATTTTTTTGAGACAAGGTTTTGTCTGTGTAGCCTTGGCTGTCCTGGAACTCACTTTGTAGACCTGGCTGGCCTCGAACTCAGAAAGAACCACCTGCCTCTGCCTATCCAGTGATGGGATTAAAGGCATGCACCATCACTGTGCTGCTAGTGTTTATTTTTGTACAGATTTTTAAAAAAAATATTTATTTCATTTTTAATTGTGTGTTTGTGTGTACGTGTGCATGCATATGTAAGTGCAGGTGTCCACAGAGTTTAGAAGAGGAGATCAGAGTAAGATCCTCTGGAGCTGGGGTTAGGGGCAGTTTTGAGCTAACTGAAAGGGTGCTGGAGCCAAACTCAAGTCCTGTGCAAGTACTCCCTCTCAACAGCTGAGCCATCTCTCCACCCCAACATCTTTTTTAAGTAAGAAAACAGTCTTCTGTGTTTTGCTATATGTGTATGTTGTGTGCATGTCTATGCCTGGTGTCCATGGAAGCTAGAGGACCGTGTTGGAAATGCAGATGGTTGTGATCAGCCATGTACTTGCTGGAAACTGAACCCTGGTCCTCTGGAAGAACAAGTGTTCAGTAGCAGCTGTAGAGTCAGGACTGAGACTCGGGTTCCTGACTGCAGTTCAGGACTTTTCCTCAACTGTGGAAAGATGATATTGCTAAGACTTTAAAAAAAAAAAAAAAAAGGAATTTTAAAGAGAATGCTGTTTTCTTTGTATTCTAGTGTCCAGTGGCTAAATTTAACACAAAGAGAACAAAGTGATATGATTTCTTAGGACAAAATCATTCATTGATTGCTTAAATGTCTTACCACTTATTTGCAAGTTTTAGCTTGTTTATCTAGGATTTAACACATTTCATGGAACTTTTAATTGATTTTTAAACTTGGAAGGTGTTTTATTTCTTACAGACAAGGGGTAGGCTACTGAAGGAGTATTTTATATTATTAGTATATAGATATAACCCAAAATATGGCATTTTTAAAGAAATATAGTCAAAAGCATTTGTTCTTTATGCTCATAATTCCATCTTTATGACAGGAATTGCCATTTTAGATGTGTGGGTTTTGTTGTTTGTTTCAGATTTCTCATAGGCTTTAAAGTAAATAATGTGTGTTTCACATTTTTTCAGGGGGTGTTTTTATTTAATTTGTATAGGTGTTTTCATCTGCATGTATGCATTTACCATGTGTGTGCAGTGCCCATGGAGGTCAGAAGAGGGCATCAGATCCTCTGTAACTAGAATTACAGACAAATGTAGTTTATGGGAACCAACCAGTGTCTTGCCACTGAGCTAGCTTCCTAGCCCTTTAAAGCGGTTTGGTTTTGTTGTTGGTCATGGTTTTGTTTTTAATCTTTAAGGTTTATTTTATGTGTGTCAGTATTTTGCCCCAGTGTGTGGACCATGTGCATGCCTGATGCCTACAGAGATCAGAAGCAGATATCAGATCTGGTTGTGGACAGTTGTGATGTCACCATTTGTGTGCTGAAAGTTGAGCTCTTTAACTGCAAAGCCAACTCTCACAGCCCTTCTCAACTATTTTAAAACTTTAGTTTTTTATTTTTTTTTTTTTTTTTTTTTTGAGTAGGCAAGATGGCTTAGCAGGTAAATATGCTTGCTGTATAATCCTGACAATCTGAATTCAAGTCTGGAACCCATTTAAAGGTATGGTTTTTTAACCTCCACAAAAGTTCTGTGTCGTGTGATAACCCCCCCATTATAATAATAGTCAATTAGTGAAATTAGTTTTCTTTGTTAAAGCTAATTAGATTTAAACATTAGGAAAAAGCTGGGTGGTGAATCTATTAGTTCAAGGCAGCCTGGTTTACAGAGTTCCAGGACAGCCAGGGCTATGTACTGGCTGGTTTTGTGTGTCAACTTGACACAAGTTAGAGTCATCAGAGAGGGGCTTTGTTTTAATCTCAGGTGTAGGGAAAGAGGCTGCTTCACAATAGGTGACTGATTTGCCTTGTGTTCTGCCTTGCTCTGTGGTTTTTCTAGCTGCAGATAGTTTCTGCTAGTATGTGAAGTTTGGAATTCTGGTGACTGTTCAGAGGGTATATAAATGCTAGATCGCTGAGAGAGGGTTTTGTTGTTTACTCGTTAGTGTTTAGATTCTGTTGGTTGCAGTTTGTCAAGTAATTGTATGAAAAGAAATGAGAAAAAGAAATTAGATATCCTGATGGTGAAGATTAAACTTGCCCCAAGGAATTCTGTGCCCTTAATCAACAGGAAGTAGTCTGACAATAATTTCACCCTTTTCCCCTCTGTCCTTTTTTCTCTCCTTTCTAGTATTAAGGGGTTAAAAGAGGGTGGAAAAGGGTGGAAGAGAGAATGGAAGCCACAAAGTAGCAAACACTAGCTTCAAGTGGCACCAAATGTGGAACGCTAGATATTGCAAGACTTTCTTGGACCTGCCAGTGGTTTAAATGAGGCATGGAGACTTGTCATGGTTTAAAGCTTAGGCCTTTTGCTGGGTCAGTTTCCCAGCAACTATTTAAATTTTACCCAGCTATTCTATTATTTGCCTCCCTGTTGCACACCTTCTTGGTTTTTATTCTCCCTCCTCATCTTGCCAGTTTGCGTCTCCTTGAAGCCCTTCCCGCCCCTGCAGTGGCCATCTTTATCACAGCCAGTCAGCGGTGAGACACCAGACACACCTTTTAGATTGCCTCTAGGCTTAGAGGGCTGTTGCCCCGAAATATCTGAGCAGGTGTGGAAGGATAAGTATTTACAAATATAAAACTGACTGGGCGTGGTGGCGCATGCCTTTGATCCCAGCACTCAGAGAAAAGCAGAGGCAGACAGATCACTGAATTCCAGGCCAGCCTGGTCTAGAGTCCAGGACAGCCGAGGCTACACAGAGAAACCCCTATCTTGAAAAACCAAAATAATTCAAATACAACACTGGTGATGAGTCATAGAAATGACAGTACCAAAATCCTGCTAGCACTTCGCCCTCTAGAGGTACAGAATTACCAACTGAAAATACAGAGACACACCTTTACACAGTGTGAAGGAAAGTCACCCTGGGCTCTATAAGAAGGCAGGCTGAGCAAGCCAGTAAGCAGCACCCCTCTGTGGCTTCTGCACCAGCTGCTGCTTTCAGCATCCTGCCCTGCTGAGTGCTTGTCCTGACTTCCTTTAATAAGGAACAGCAGTATGGAAATATAAGCTACATCAACCTTTTTCTCCCCAACTCGGTTTTTTGGTCATGGTATTTCATCACAGCAATAGAAAAAACCCTGACTGACAATTATTTTATACTTAAAACAGAGAGTGGTAATTGAATAATGTTTTTGGTTTGTTTTGATTTTGAGGGAAAAGCCAATTTTTAAGCTTAAATGACAGCAACTAAAGAAAGATGATAGTTTCTCCTTCAACGTCCTGAATCACTGTATCCTACAACTGTGTTCCTCCCACTCGTGCTTGTGTGGCATGGAGATGGAAGACTGGGACACATCTCTTCGTTCTCTTTAGGCCTCTGTTCAAGGTAGTATTTAGAGAGGAGATGGGAGGTTAATAAAGGTCTTAGGGAAGGCTGTGTTAGGATTTTGAAACTAAACCAGCTTCTGGGTTGCCTAGTAACCTATGACGTCATCGTGTCGCTGGCCAGGTGGCCACACCTGGAAGGCGTGGTTACCTTCCACTTTAAAGGGACCAGCCGGCCATGTGGTCCCTCTCTTGGTCGCTCTTGCCCTCTTCCCCTTCTCTTGGCCCTCTCACCTTTCTCTATTGGGGCACTCTCTCTCTCTCTCTCTCTCTCTCTCTTCCCCCCCCTTCTCTGCCTCTCTTCATATCCACCTAATAAACCTCTTTCGTATAAAAGATCTGTTGTGATCATCATGATTTAAATCATACCCCTTACAGGCTGTGTGGAACTTTAAATACTCAAAAATTTTTTTTCTAAGCTTTTCCAAATACAGGAATTAGAAACAGTATCAGTATTGTGAAGAAATATTTTTTTCACGCTAGAGTTAAAAAAAAAAAAAAATTGACCATTGATTAAAACTAGTAGGAGTGGTTCTCTTTTTCATGGCACCTCCTCGGTGGTCCGCTGAGTCAGGTGAAGCTGAGTGTGTCCTTCCCTGCCACTCACTGAGCTGTCTGACGCTCATTGAGGTGGACTGTGAGCGCAAGCTTCATACATTCTGTGAGAAGCGCATGGCTACAAAAGTAGCTGCTGCTCCGCCCCCTTTCCGCAACGCCCCTCGGCCGCCCCCCAAATTCCTCTTCTGACAACCCTGGCCCAGTCTCCCCAATCTTTCAAGCTTCTGCATGGCTTCTGGCCTTCACCTGCAGGTACCCGCCAGCGGTTTGCTCCCACCTCCTTTTTCCTGCCTCAGCTAATACGCCATTGGCTTTTTATTAACAGTGATGCTTCCATACAGACACAGGAGATTCCTTCTACAGTGTTCACCTTAGTATTTTCTGCATTCATCCTTTTTGGGTCTCGGTGCTACACGCCTGTAATCCCAGCACTCGGGGAGGCAGAACCTGTCCCATCTCTGTGCGTAGGGGGCCAGCCTGTTCTACTAAGTGAGTCCAGGACAGCCGAGGCTACACAAAGAAACCCTGTCGAAAAAAACAAAACAAACATCCTTTTTGTGTCTTAACAGTGCACTATTATATGACTTTGTCATGTTTTGTTCACTCATTTATCAGTTGTTGGACATAAAGTTTGTTTCTACTTTTTGTTTGTTAGGAAAATGTTGTCAGCATTTGTGTTGTAAGTTTTTTGTGAGTCTTTTTAGTCTCTCAGAGTGGGATTGGTGGGCCATAGAGTGAAAAAGAGGTTACGGTTGTTAACTTTGTGATCTAGAATCACCTGAGTCTCAAAGAAGGATTATCTAGGTCTCGTTGGTGTGTTCGAGTGAGTGCGTGTGTGTAGATTATTTTTATTATGTTAACTGATGTTGAAGGACCAGCCTGTAAGTAGGCAGCAGCATTCCCTGGATCTGGATCTTATATGTAGAGAAAGCCGGTTGAGCGGTGAGTTACATGCTTATGTTCTGTTTTCTTCCTGCTCTTGACTATGGATAGTGACTAGTTGGTTCAAGTTCCTGCCACCCTGACTTTCCCTGCACTGATGGAATTGGGCGCCAAAATAAACCCTTTTTTTCTAAGTTAATGGGGGTATTTTATTAGCAATAAAAGAAACTACCAGTTTTTTTTTTATATCTTTTAAATTTCCAGAAGAAAATTCAAAAAGGGAAAAAATAATTCTTTGAGACATTAGGTTAGACAAAGACTTTGATTTTAGCCAAAATGACAAACTGTTTTTAGTAAATTAAAATTAAATACTGCTATATTGAAAATATTTTTAGAACAAGCTATGGATTGGGAGAAAATATTTGTATTTCTCTAAGGAGTTGATTCTAGAATATGTAAGCAACTCAAAATTAATAAGAAACAGCCCACATAAAATTGGACAAAAGGCTTGTGTAAAACTTGACTAGAAATTTCTTCATGCCAGATGAGGAAAGTGCTCAACATTGTTAATTATTAAATGTAATGAGATATCACTGCAAATCAATCAACTAGAATGACTGAAGAAATAATGTGGGGAGCATGCATGTGTAGGCAGAGGCAGGTGAATTTCTGTGAGTTTGAGGCTAGCCCAGTCTACTTAGAGAGTTCCAGGCCAGTCAAGACATTGTCTCAAAGTGTGAGTGAAAAAAATCAAAACAACCCTGAGCTTACACCCATCATAATGGCTAAGATCAAAAACACAAGTGACAGCACATGCTGGAGAGGATGTAGAGAAAGGGGAATCCTCCTTCATTGCTAGTGGGAATATAAACGTGTACAACCACTTTGGAAATCAATCTGGCGCTTTCTCGATTAGGAATGGTGCTTCCGATCCAGCTATAACACTCCTAGACATATATCTAAAAATATGCTCAAGTACACAACAAGAATATCTAAAAATATGCTCAAGTACACAACAAGAACATTTGCTCAACTATGTTTATAGCAGCTTTATTTGTAATAGTCAGAACCTGGAAACAACCCAGATGTCTCTCAGTTGAAGAATGGATATAGAAATTTTGGTGCATTTCCATAGTGGAATACTCAGCAATTAAAAACAAGGAAATCATGAAATTAGCAGGCAAATGGTGGGATCTAGAAAAGATCATCCTGAGTATTCCCAGAAGCAAAAAGACACACATGGTATATGCTCATTTATAAGTAGATATTAGACATATAATATAGGATAAACATACTAAAATCTGTACATCTAAAGAAGAAGCTAAGCAAGAAGGAGGACCCTGGGTAAGATGATCAATCCTCACGCAGACAAACGGGATGGGCGTTGGAAGAAGGAGAAAACAGGAAACAGGACAGGAGCCTACCACAGAGGGCCTCTGAAAGACTCTACCCAGTTTCAAAGCAGATGCTGAGACTCATAACCAAACTTTGGCAGAGTGCAGGGAATCATTTGAAAGAAGGGGGAGATAGTAAGACCTGGAGAAGACAGGTGCTCCACAAGGAGAGCAACACAGGTGTCTTTTCTGAGGCTGATACTCCTACCAAGGACCATTCATTGCTATAACCTAGAAAACCTAGAACCCTGCTCAAACATAGCCTATGGCAGCTCAGTATCCAAGTGGGTCCCCTACTAAGGGGAAAAGGGACTGTCTCTGACATGAATTCAGTGGCTGGCTCTTTGATCACCTCCCCCTGAGGGGGGGAGCAGCCTTACCAGGCCACAGAGGAAGACTATGAAAGACAGTCCTGATGAGACCTGATAGGCTAGGGTCAAATGGAAGGGGAGGAGGACCTCCCCTATTAGTGGACTTGGAGAGGGGCATGGGAGCAGATGAGGGAGAGAGGGTGGGAATGGGAGGGAATGAGGGAGGGGGCTACACCTGGGATACAAAACAAATAAATATAATTAATATAAAAAAATAAAAATTTAATTAAAAAAGTGAGTGAAAATCATCACAAAGCCCATTATTTTGTACAATTGAAATAATGGAATTTTTAAAATAAGAGCAGTTTATTTCTGAAGATTTTCCACTTAGAAATTTCAGACTAATGTTGACTTTGGATAAGTGAAAAGCAAGAATGTGAAACTGCCAAACTACTTTTAGTTGGGCAAAAAGTGTTTTGTTCTTGTTGTTGAGATAGGAACTCACTTTAGTCCTGATAGCCTAAAACTTTCAAGATCCTTTGCTTTTGCCTGCCAGTCCTAGGATTAAAGGTGTGTACCACCATGACACCTTGGTCAAAGAACTTGGATAAAACCTTTTTATATTCTCTGGATATTTATTCTCTGCCAAATGTGTATCTCCCATTCCATAGGCTGTCTCTTCACTCTGGTGATGTTTCCTTTTGCGTGTAGGAACTTTTAGTTTTATTAAGTCCTGTTTGTTTAATTCTTGTTTCCTGAGCTATTGGAGACACACTCACAAAGTGCTTACTTATGCCTATAAGTAGACTTTATAAAAATCAAGAAATTAAGTACTACCCACTAGGGTCTGGAGAGATAGCTCAGATGTCAAGAGCACCTAGTGTTCTTGCAGAGGACCAGGGTGGTTCCCAGCACCGACGTGAGAGCTCCCAACTCTATGTAAGTCCAGTTCTAGGGAATCTCACATTCTCTTCTGGCATCTTAGAGCTCCTCTATGCATGAGAAACATAAACTCACACAGGCATGGATACATACACATAAAAATAGCAAATCTAAAACTGCATACTAAGAGGTAACCCAATCAATAATTAAACATGAATGAATTAAACATTTCTAATCCTTAGCTATCAAAACCACGCTGAAACTGCTCTTACCCCAGGTTACTATCTAAAAAATAAAACACAAGTAGAGGTGGTTGGAATACACACACACACACACACACACACACAAATGTGGGGGGATTTGAATTAGCCCATATATTCTAGAAGTCATTATTGAGATTCCTCAAAGAACTAAAACTACATACCATCCTGGTAGACTATCAACATCATCATAATGCAGAAATACCTGCAGCATTGGTGATGTTGTTTTAGACTGTCGGTATTCACAATAGCCAGATTGTGATATTGGGTTAGGTGCCAGATTGTGATATTGGGTTAGGTGCCTCTCAGTGGGATAAGGAATGTGACTTAAGTATCTGTCACACATGTACAAAAATGTCATTGTGAAACCATTGTTTTATTTTTACCAGTTTAATTTCTGTATATTAAGAAAAGTATAAGACATGATAAGGGACTATTTTTGAAGAGGAAGGTAATGACTAGGATGGAAAGGGAAATGGAAGATGGGAATCCAGTGAAATATGAAAGTGCAAAGCATTATTCTTTCTAACCACTGTACTGATTTTAAAACATCTTTGTTTTGGCACTTTCTACATAATGATCAAGTTGCGTTGTGCTTATTAGGCCAGCATATTAGCTTATCAAACTCAGCGAACCTGTTCCTTAAAATGAATATGTTCCAATATGTAAACTATAATAAGCTTACTGTTTATTTTTAGTGCTAGGATCCAATGCAGGGCCTTCTGGTTGCAGCCTCCCCTCCCCCCGAATCCGTGCCTGTGAAGTTTATTTCTGTTTTATGCTTTGGGCTTTTGCTATTTCCAGGTGTTCTTTGGGTAAAGCAACTTGCAACTGCTATTGCTCTCCTATAAATACTTTGATGATCTCATTTTGGCTATATGTTTTTTTTTTTTTTAATACTGTCCTCTCTCATTTAAGCTATGAAGATGGACATGCTTCACAGTCTGAATCGGATATCCTTCAGAGACAGACATTCACAGCCTCTCATCAGCTTCCTGGATATGCCACCACTCCTCAAGCAACTGGTAATAGTTCTTTTGTTAATTATATTGTGATTTTGGGTCTTTTGAGTGAATAAGAAGAAAAGTCAGCTTTCATATTTTGGTTTATAATATATAAGACATCTATGCCATGGAAATGTTAAAATGAAAGGGAGATAAGGTTTAGTTTAATGACACAACATCTATGTAATTAATAAACAAGCACGCCTTTCTTTTTTGTACTTCTGGAGGCTTAAAATATACTTAGCCAGAGCCAGGCATAGTGGTACACACTTTTAATCTCAGCACTCAGGAGGCAGATGCAGATGGATCTCTTGTGAGTCCAAAGCCACCTTAGTCTACATTATGAGCTCTGTGAGCTCCGGGACAGCCAGAGCTACATAGTGAGACCTTGTCAAGAATACAGCAACATATACACATAGCCAATATAGTATTTGTTTTCTTTTCGAAATAAAACAGACTTGGTAGATGTAAATTTGGGGCCTGCTTTTCAGAAATTACTTTTTAAAATAAGACCAGGGATCTTCCTTTATTTAAGTGAACATTTTTACTTGGAGATACTTTCTTCTACCGTAGATCTTTGGGGAAACACTTTATATGAGCACAAGCAACACTATATAGCACTAACACTGAAGACTCTCCTGTGATGAGTTTTCTGTCTTCTGAGTCCCAAAGTGATCAGGCTGCTTCATCAGGAACTCTTTTTACCACAATTTAGGGCACCATCCTGCCAGGCAGATGTTTAATACCCCTCCCATCTTCACAATTTGAAAATTGTCTGAATAACACTGAGTTAAAATAAAATAAAATGTTATAGTCTTAGGACTATAGTAGTGTGGCTGTGAGGGTTATTAATTATTGATTTTTCTAATGCACCTTAATACCTGGAACTTTTTATAATTTTAAAAATGAAAGAATTTAATGGGACTGGAGAGATGGCTCAGAGGTTAAGAGCATTCGTTGCTTTTTCAGAGGTCCTGAGTTCAATTCCCAGCAACCACATGGTGGCTCACAACCATCTATAATGAGATCTGGTGCCCTCTTCTGTCATGGAGGCAGAGCACTGTGTACTTAATAAACAAATCTTAGAAAAAGAAAAGAATTTATTAATAACTGAACTTTAGTTTTTGCTTGTTTTTGTTACAGATCTCAGTATTTAACCTTGAATTGATGATTCTCCTGTCTTGAATTACTTGCAGGCATTATCACACTGAGCCTAGAAATTCTTTTTCACATTGATTAAAAATGAAGACATTGAAGCTGGGCATACCTTTAATCCCAGTGTTTGGGGAGGCAGAGGGATGTTCAAGACCAGCCTGGTTTACAAAGTGAGTCCAGGACTGCCAAGAGTATACAGAGAAACCCTATCTCAAAAAACAAACAAACAGACAGACAAAAACCAAAAAAGAAAAGAAAAAAAGAAAAACTAACAAGTTGCCAGGTGGTGGTGGCTCACACCTTTAATTCCAGTACATGGAGGCAAAGGCAGGTAAATCCCTCAGGTTGGTTCAAGGCCAACCTGGTCTACAGAATGAGTTCCAGCAAAGCCAAAGCTACACTCAGAGAAACTCTGTCTCACAAAACCAAAGTAAGGAAACAAAAGAAACTAACAAGTTCATATTGAAGGTTTGGTAATTATGAAAGATAAACTCAGTTTATATTTTACACTTAAAGTAGTTCCTTACTAGTTTGACAGGAGAAAAATTAAGCTTTATTTTAGTGTCTTCATAAGTAGTTGGCGAAAATATGCCTTAGTAATTAAGAAAACTTGCTACTTTTCCTGAGGACCTGAATTTGACACACATCAAGTGGCTCATAACCATCTGTAATTCCAGCTCCAAGGGATCTGATGCTTCTGGCCTCAGAAACACAGACGTTGGGTACATGACCTCAGTGCATGTGTGTATATGTGCACGCACACATTCATAAATAACTAAAACTAATAAAAACCAAAAAAAATTTATTTTGTTTTTTCAAGATATGGTTTCTTTGTGCAGCCTTGGCTGTCCTGGGCTTGCTTTGTAGACCATGCTGGTCTTAACTCACAGAGATCTGCCTGCCTCTGCTTCCCGAAGTACTGGGATTGTAGATCCTGAAATGTGTAGCCTCTTCTTGACATTACATTATTAATTAATAGTTTGATTTTTCATAACAATTATGTGTCTTTTGTTGTTGGACAGTTCATGAAAGGTCAATACATGGAGTGCAAGAGATTTCTTCAGTGAATTAATTTGGTTTGGTTAAAAAAAAAATAAGAAAACCTTACAGAGTTAACATCTCTATTAGTTTTTCATTTATTATGTTAGGTATAGGTAATAGTTAATCTTAATTTTAATATTTTGTACATTTTGCTTTGTTTTGTTTTAGGAATTTGGAGTAAATTAATTGCTACAGGCATCTTAATTTTGTCCAATTCTGTATGTGTAAACTCACCTATTTTAAGTGTTATATATATAAATTGCTGTGTCTTTCACAACAAGCTAATTTTAAGTATAATTTTAAAAATTTACATACAAATCCAATATGTGAGGCTTTTTAGCCCATGGACAGACATTTCAATGTGCTGAGAGCTGTCAACATTTACATAAATATCTCCTATAATTATGTAGGGGTTTTTGTGTGCTCTCTTCATAGGCATGCATTCCTCAGCAGCAACTGAGCTGTTTGTTACAGGACCCTTGCCAACCACTGGAACGCTTCCACCACCGGCCCTATCTGCTTATCAGCATCCAGCTACCTTTAGCAATAGAAACTTTGTGACCACCTCACCTTTGGTGCTTCAAGATTCATCTTTTAACACTACATCAAATGGGATTTTAAACCCTCATGACCCTTTGCTACAAATTAAGACTTCCCAGGGAACTGTTCCAACTGCTTTGGCATTTGAGCGCCTGGGCAGTTCTGCACTAAGTAATAGCATACCACCTCAGTCTTCAACATATCGCTCAGCGCAAGAGTCAGCACCCCATCTTTTACAACCTCAATTTAGTTTGTTGCCTTCAACACTTGGGGGAGCCCAGCAAACCCCTCAAGCCTACAGTTCAGCTCTTTTTACTAGTTCTGCTGCTTCCGTTGAAAGAGCCCTTCTTCGAGAATGTAGTGTTATTAAACACCACCAGCGGCCTTCAGTTACCCAGTCTATTCAGGCACAACTGACTGGTTCACAGCATCCCTTACACAGTTACCTATCAACTGCAAGTATTGGTAATTTTCAAGAACCATCCAGGCAGTCGTTATCCTGCAGCTCAGTTCGAGATTCTACTCAGGTGAGCAGTGGAGTGGTACAGCAGAAGACCACTCACGTCTCAGCAGGCCTTGCTCAGTCTTACTCATCGGTAATTCCGTCATCAGGCTATGTTCCTTCTGCTACAAAAGTAGATGGCTGTTCTACAGAACAACCACTAACATCAGCTACAGTTCCGAAGCCTCAAAGTATAATTCCTTCTGTGCAAACACTAAACTATTCTAAACCTTTACATAACCAGAGCTCTGTAATATCAGGTCAAGCACAAATTTATTCTACAGCACAGCTACCAAGCCTTTTATCAGTCAGTCAATCTCAAAATTATGGTTTAGTGCAGCCACATAATGTGCCATCGATTGTTCATTCACAGGTTTATAGGTCCAGTAGGGTTGAGAAATTGCCATCCTTATACAAAACATTGACTTTTTCTGGATCATCTCAGCCTGTAACCTCTGAAAACCAGACACTTAGTTATTCATCCAATCAGCAAGAGGTATTATCTTTAGTTACAAATGAGAATTACCCTGCTCAAACAAGAGACTTATCATCAGTCAGCCAGTCTCAAGATTATTCATCTGGTCACTCTCAGGGTTTATCACCAGTTAGCCAAACACAAGTCAATTATTCATCTCAGTCACAAGTTTTGTCAGTTGTTAGCCCTTCAGAGAGCTATGCGTCAGGACAGTCTCTGACATTAACAGCCTCTTCTCTTTCTTATTCTTCTGCCTCTCGGGGTCAGAGCTTGCCAGATTCTAGCCCAACGCCAAATTATATATCTATGCATTCATCCCCAAATGCTCAGACCCAAGGATCTTCACCTCCTCAGCCCCAAAAGTTTTTGCCTACTGTGCAGTCATCCTTTGCATCCTCTGCTTGTGGTCAGCCATTACAGAATAGCATACCGTCCCCTGATCCAAAGTCTTACGCTGAGAGGAAAATTGACTCAAATGTGTATACATCTTCAAAGCAAGATGATTTTCCAATGCAAAAATTACAGGCCTTGCAGTCACAAGCATCTCTTGAGTCATCAAGTCAAAGGCTAGCTGATGGGGAAGTGAGTGCTCACGAGGCTGTTTATAAGACACCAAAGGCAGATGATTGCTATTCTCAGAATGTGACCAGAAATAACTCTCACCTTGAAGACCAACTTGGAGTTGCTCTCCAGGGTTCAAAACAAGAAAACATGATTGCCTCAGTGACGCAACTTAACCAGCAAAGTGGCCAGCCCAATAATGCAGTAGTCCCTGATCTTAAGAAGGCAACTAATATAATGCAAACGCCACAGATAAGCTTGAACACTAAAGACCTCAACCAGCAGCACTCTCTCATACACAAGATGCATGAAGCAAAGGTTCAGGAACAGCATGATCAAATAATTGGTGCCTCATCTCAGATTCAGATTCCAAATCATGCTTTAGGGCATAGTCATCAGGCTCTTCCTAATACACCAGTCCTTTTAGATTCTACCTGTGACTTACAGATTCTTCAGCAGGCTGGGATTCTACAGGCTAGCCTGGGACAAGCAAAGGCATCCTTACAAGTACAACGTGTTCAGAGTCCTCAACAGATAGTCCATCCTTTCCTTCAGATGGATGGTCATATCATCCAGAGCAATGGTGAGCATACTCAGCAGCAGCTCCATCCTCAAAATTCTGATATTATGAAACTGGACCTCCCTGAATCTTCAAAACCTTTGCAGCAGCTAACAAGGAAGGGCCCTTTCAGTGAAACCAGTCAACACGATTCAAAGAATCAGTTTGTTTCTCTGGGATCGATATGCTTCCCAGAGGCAATGCTTCTTAGTGATGAAAGAAATATTTTGTCAAATGTAGATGACATCTTAGCAGCTACAGCAGCAGCTTGTGGGGTTACACCTTCTGATTTTTCCAAGTCAGCTTCAAATGAAACCATGCAGGCTGTTGAAGGTGGTGATTCTAAGTCTCATTTTCAGCAGTCATTAGATGTCAGGCATGTGAATTCAGATTTTAACTCCATAACAGCTACAGTAGGAAAGCCACAGAATATTAATGACATTTCCTTAGATGGAAATCAGGTTGCTGTAAACCTTTCATCAGTACCCACTGTTCAGTCAAAAACAGTCCTTGATCAACAGCATATGGAAACACCTAGTCAAAATATGCCAACTAAAGTACCTTCAGCCATGGTTGGACCAGGTCATGAAGTCCAGAAGCAAAGTTCTGACCCATTCAAGAAACAGTTGGCTATAAATCATGAGTCTAAAGAAGATAATGAAATTCCTGTTGACAGTGCATTGAGTAATAACAGAAGTCAAGAATTTGTCTCTAGTAGTCAGAGCATAAGTGGGGAGAATGCAGCATCTGAGAGTGATTTTACCCTAGTGGGTGATGACAGTGGTGTGTCGATGAACCATAGAAGGAGCACACTTGCACTGCTTGCCATGGCCCAACCTGGGGATGCAGCCAGTGCTAAGACAGAAGATGAAAAGCAAGATGTAACATATTTTAACCTTCCAAAGAAAAAAGCTAAAGGAAATGGGCAAGGTAAAGAGGAAGATGATAGTCAAAAACAACTGAAAAAGTCTGCCCAAGGGAAGCGCCAGAACCCTAGGGGGACAGACATCTATTTACCACACATTCCACCTTCCTCAGAAAGCTGCGATGAAGGTTACCAGCATCAAGAAAAGATGAGGCGGAAAATCAAAGAAGTAGAGGAAAAGCAGCCAGAAGTCAAAACAGGATTTATTGCTTCTTTTTTAGACTTCCTGAAGTGTGGGCCCAAGCAGCAGTTTTCCACCCTTGCTGTTAGAATACCTAATAGGACCAGACGATCAGGAACCCAAGTCACCCGTACCCAGTGTCCCCCACCACTTGCAAAGATGTCACCTGCAACACCTGCACTATTACCATCTGAGACTGGAGTGGTCAGCGCATCAGAAAAAGTTGACAATGAACTTAAAAATTTAGAACAGTCATCTTCGTTTTCTTCTGACGAGGAAGATCCTGGCATGTGTGGCCATGATACCTATAAGAACACCTCTACTCCCTTAACTGCGTTGGATGCTACTTCTGATAAAACAAAGAAAACAGGTAAAGTTTTAAACAGCTTTATAGCTATCACATCCCACATTAGTTTTCTAGGTATGGCATACACTTTAAAATCTTTTAGTTCTACAAATATATGCAGTTCTGCAAATATATTGTATGGTCAAGAAGATAGCTGAGGGATTTGCTTTTTGACTTTTGCATGTAGGATTTTGGTTATGCCACAAAGAATCACCTTACACAGTCTGGTATCTGCATTTCTCCAAGCATAGACATTTTAAGTTAGTTTTAGAGTAGGAAGTGTTGTGTAACATAGGTTCTCTGTTTTCTTAATATCTCAGTTTTACCCAAAGATTAGCATTTTAGTATTAGATGTGGTTGTATACAAAATGCATGTGAATCTGGCTAAGAGAGACCTTTAGAATTCTCTGCTTTCTCTTGACTGTATTCCCAAATCTTGGGATAGACACTTTACTTTTTCCTTCAATTAACAGAAGAAAGGTTTTGAGAAGTACCTTCGATAAACAGTTGACAAGAAAGTACACTTTTTTTTTTTTTTAAGTTGGTTCTCACTATATAGACCAGGCTGACTTTGAACTCTGAGATGATATTAAAGGTATGAGCCACCAGTGCAGCTACAATTTACAATGTGACAGAACAAGGGTTAGGAGATGTGCACACAAGATTGGGCTGGAGAGATGGCTCAGCAGTTAAGAGCACTTACTGCTTTCCCAGAGGATGTGGCTTTGATTTCTCTAGCCACCCATGTTGGGAGTAACACAGCAATGGGTTAACTTCAGCTTCAGGGGACATCTAATGTCTCTGGCTTCTTTGGGTACCTGCACTCTTGTTCCCAGTTACACACATGCACATCATTAAAAATAAAAGAGAAAGAGAGGCACCCAGGTGATATAACTGATAACAAGTGAACTACCGAAGCCCATGAGACTAGTGACTAGTAAGAGACAGGCTGGTATGTGAACCTAGTTTGTCTGATTTTAGAGCCTGTATTCCTACTGAGCTCTTGTGTTAATAGGAGTTTTAAGACTGTTTTATAGAGGATTGGAGAGATGGCTTAGAGGTAAGAGCGCTGGCTTCTCTTCTAGAGGTCCTGAGTTCAATTTCCAGTAACCACATGGTGGCTCACAACCATCTATAATGAGATCTGGTGCCCTCTTCTGGGGTGCAAGTGTACGTGGAGACAACATTGTATACATAATAATTTTTTTTAAGACTTTTGTAATATGCTTCCCGGTGTCTAGACTCGAGGCTGTCTGCTTTAAGGTGATATGAAATAATTGTTATCCTAAAAGAGTCTCATTTGTAGGTACAAGTCCCTATCAAAAAACAAAGCAAGCCTTGTGTGGTGGCTCATGCCTTTAATCTCAGCATTTAGGAGGCAGAGGCAGGAGGATATCTGTGAATTCAAGCTCAGCCTGGTCTACATAGTGAATTCCAGGCTAGCCAGGGCTGCTTGGTGTGAGACTGTCTCAAAAACAAAACAAACAAACAAACAAACAAGACAAACAAAAGCACAACTCACTTTATGCCATAGGAAAATTCACATGAAGTCAGTCTTTAGATTTAAAGGTATTACTGTGGATGTGGCCAATCCTAGTAAGGTTTTAAGTCCCTCCCAATTCAGAATGTTCTGTAGTTTACTATTCTGTTTCTTCTTAGGTTTATAGAACAAACCTTTTCAATCTCTGGTATAAATGTAAATTGTTCTACATCTTATTGCCTCATTGGTAAAACCCCATTGTATATACAACATTTTCTTCATCTGCTTCCCTCTCCCCCTCTCTGTTTTTGTTTATTTTTTATATTTTTTATAATTTATTTATTTTATATCCCAATTGTAATCTCCTCCAGCATCTCCTCCCAGTCTCATCCTTCCTCCCTCTTCCCACCTTCCTTCCCTTTTCCTACATCCCTTTCCCCTAGTCCACTGAAACTGGGATTCCTCCTCCCCTGCCATCTGACCCTAGCTTATCAAGTGGCCTGGCAAGGCTGCATCACCAGGGGGAAGTGATCAAAGAGCAGACAACCCAGTTTATGGCAGAGACAGTCTTTGTTCTCCTAACTAGGGAACCCACATGGAGACTGAGCTACTACCAGCTACATCTGAACAGGAGGTCTAGGTCCTCTCCATACACGGTCCTTGGTTGGTGTATCAGTCTCTGCAAAGCCCACATGGGCCCGGATTTTTTTTTTTTTTTTTTTTTTTGGCTTTGTTGGTGTCCTTGTGGGGCACCTGTCCCCTCCAGGTCCTTCCATGCCCCCATTCTTCCATAAGACTCCTTGCATTCTGCCCAGAGTTTGGCTGTCTCAGCATCTGCTTTGACCTCCTGTTGGGTGATCCCCTTTCAGAGGACATCTGTGGTAGGCTCCCGTTCTGTTCCCTCTCTTCCACTGCTTCTGCTGTCTATACTATTTGTCCTTCTGAATGAGATTTAAGCATACTTCTTAGGGTCCTCCTTGTTGTTTAGCTTCTTTTAGGTAGATCTGTAAATTTTAGTATGTTTATATTATATGGCTAATATCTGCTTACAAATGAGTACATACCATGAATGTCTTTCTGGTTCTGGGTTATGACACTAAGGATGGTCTTTTCTAGTTCCATCCTTTTGCCTGCAGATTTTATGATTTCCTTATTTTTAATAGCTGAATAGTATTCTATTGGTAAATGTGCCACAATTTCTGTATCAATTCTTCCAATGAGGAATATCTAGGTTGTTTCCAATTCTGGTTGTCACAAATAAAGCTGCTATGAACATAGCAGATGTCCTTATTGAATGGTGGGGCATCTTTTGGGTATATGCCCAGGAGTGGTATAGCTGGATCTTGAGGTAGGACTATTCCTAATTATCTGAGAAAGCGCCAGATTGATTTCCAAAGTGGTTGTACGAGGTTACATTCCCACCAGCAATTTCTCCATATCCTTTCCAGTATGTGTTTTCACTTGAGTGTTTGATCTTAGCCATTCTGGTAGTTGTAGGATGGAATTTCAGGGTCTTTTTGATTTGCATTTCCCTGATGACTAAGGACACTGAACATTTCTTTTAAGTGTTTTTCTGCCATTCAATATTGATTGTTGATCTTAGAGCCTGTGCTGTTGGTGTTGTGTTCAGGAAATTTTCTCCTGTGCCAATAAATTCAAGGCTCTTCCCACTTTTTCTTCTGACAGATTTAGTGTGTCCAGTTTTATGTTGAGATCTTTGATCCACTTGGACTTTAATTTTGTGCAGGATGATAGATGTGTCTATTTGCATTTTTCTACATGTGGACATCCAGTTAGACCTGCACCATTTGTTGAAGATAGTATCTATTTGTATGGTTTTGGAATATTTATCAAAAATCAGGTGTCTGTAGGTGTGTGGGTTTATTTCTGGGTCTTCGACTTGATTTTATTGACCCACCAGTCTGTTTCTATGCCAGTTACCCTGCAGTTTTTATTACTGTTGTTCTGTAGTACAGCTTCAGATCAGGAATGGAGATACCTCCAGACGATCTATGTTAATCCTGCCAAGCCATGAGCATGGGAGATCTTATCTCCAGCCCTGTATTGCTTGAAATTTTAATATTATTTATTTTTTACTGTTTAAATATTTCTTGGAGAGGCTGGAGAGATGGCTCAGCAGTTAAGAGCACTGTCTGCTTGCACTACCAGAGGTCCTGAGTTCAATTCCCAGCAACCACATGATGGCTTAGAGCCATCTATACAGGGATCCTATGCCCTCTTTTGGCATGAAAGTGTACATGGATATAGAGCACTAATCGAAATGAATGAATGAACGAACAAACAAAAGCATAAATGAATGAATGAAGTCTTGGAGGGGGCTGGAGTTCAGCAGTTAAGATAACTGGCTGATCTTCCAGGGGACCTGGATTCAATTCTTAGCATCCATGTGGTAACTGACAACCACCTGTAACTTCATGTAGGGATCTGATGCAGTTGTGAACAGTTACAGACAGTTGTGAACCACCTGACCTGGATGCTAGAATTGGTCTTCTGGAAAAGCATTCAGTGCTCGTAGTTGCGAGGTCATCTTTCCCACCTTTTTTTCTTATTCTTTAGGTTGTCTCTTCATTCTTGCAGTTGTTTGCTTTGTGTACTGAAGCTTTTTGATTCTGCACAATCCTGCTTGTCATTTCTTTCCATTTTTTTCCCTGTTTTGCAAACCTAATCTGAGTCCTAACCTGCTTCTATGTTTTGAAGTATGTGCATGCATGCTTACTTTCTTTTCTTCCTTCCTCCCTTCTTTGTTTTTTACATTTATTTTATATGTTCGTGTGGGAGGGATGTACACATTCCACAGTGCACATGTGGCAGACGGGGGAGCAACTTGTGGGAGTTACCTTTCTTCCCCCAACGACTGAACTCGTGCTTCCACCCCTTTAATGATTTCAAAATTTCATGTTTTCAGTTAAGCTCTTTCATCTGCTATGAATTGATTTTTGATAGGGTTAAAAAGTAGTGATGTAGTTTTTCTTCCAAATGTGCTATCCAGTTTTTCCAGCACCATTTTTTGAAGAGGCCATTTTCTCCAGTGAATGTTTCTAGCACCTGTGTTGAAATTCAGGTCACTCTGGCTGTGGGTCTGATTTTTGTACCAGTTCTATGTTTTTGTTAGTAGTGTGATATGAAATCAGGGATTATGTAATTTCTGGCATTGCTCCTTGTGCTCAGGCATTCTTTAGCTGTTGGAGGTCCTTATGCTCCAACAGCATAAGGACAATTGAATAAATGTTTGCGGGTTGTTTTGGTTTGTTTTTAGATTCGGCCTCTTGTATTCTATGCTGGTCTTTTTAAAATTTGCCATGCATCTGAAGATGACCTTGAACTTGTGATCTCCTGCCTCTACTTCCTGAGTGCTGGTGCATGGGCACATGCCCCATGCAGTGTTGAGAATGAAACCCAAGGTTTTTATACAAGCTGAGCAAGCACTCTGCCAGCCTGCTTACATCCTGTGCTGTCTCATTGGAGTTGTGAAAGTGACTATACTAAACTGGGTATTTATCCTATGTTTCCTTAATATCAAAATCTTAATTCTTTCCCTTGTCTTTTTTTGCTGATATAATGCCGGGGCCAGCCGGGCAGAGTCGAACGGTTCTTGAGTTGGGCGTGAGGATTAAAATTAATAAAATGAACAGACAGCACACAGGAAACTTTTTAAAGGTCCAGACTCGACAGCCATGGCAAAAGGCAGACTGCTGCAGCAAGCAATGCCAGCAGCAAATCTCTCGTCTCTGCCTCCAACTCTGTCTCCAGCCTTTTTCCCTGTCTCCAGCCTTCTCCCTGTCTCCAGCCTTCTCTTCTGTTTTCAGCCTTCTCTCTGTCTCTAGCCTTCTTTTCTGTCTCCAGCCTTCTCTTGCCGTAACTGTCGGCCTGTCTTTTTATTGTAGTTTCTGAGCCAGACTAGAAACATCTCAGAACAATAGGTTAATTTGCACAAGGAGCTAGAGGAAGAGGTGTGACCCTCACAAGCTATCCCACTTGCTGTCACAAACAAAAGGAGATGGACTTGCAAGTTCTCTGCCATTAGTAAAGGCCTGCTAAAAACCATCTCTCCACCGAGATTTAAATATCAAAGCCGGCCGCTTGGAGTCTCGGCTCCCAACAATATAATCTCCTTTTTGGTTCTTGACTTTAGTACTTAATTATTGTATTTTCTGTCTACTGAATGATACCTAGGTTTTTACATTTCTTTATACCATACACTGGCCATATCACATTAATTGTATTTATAATAATCAGTTTTTAAATGATTTGTTATTTCGGTTGTTTTTGTTTTTGTTTTTTCAATTCTATGTGTATGGGTGTTTTGCTTGTATGTATGTCTTTGTACTACTTACATGACTTGTACCATAGAGCCATCTTTCTAGCTTCATTGATTTCTTTTTTAACCAAAGAGCTGTGAATAGTGTTCAAACATTATTTTTCTATTAGATGGTTCCTTATTATTTTAAAAGTTAATTTACGGTTTTATTTTACCTAGTTTAAGCTCAGTTGTATACATAAAAATGTTATGAAAAAAATTTCTTTTGAGACAAGGTTTTACTATGTAGCCCTGGCTGTCTAGAACTCACTATATAGACCAGGCTGGCCTTGAACTCACTGAGATCCACCTGTCTCTATCTCCCACATACTGGGATTAAAGATATATAACACCACACCCTTTAGAATTTTATGAATTTTGTCAATGGCCTGGTAAAAATTCCACGAGTGCAAAGTACAAGCAAATACTTGTTTTTATTACTCAAATATTTTCTATATCTTTTAAATTTTTTTTAAAGAAGCCAGCAGGTGTAGTGGTGTACATTTTTAATTCTAGAACTTGGGAGGTAAAGGCAGGCAGGTATCTGTGAGTTTGAGGACAGCCTAGCCAGGACAGCCAGAGCTATATATATATAGTAATACACTACTACCACCACGCTTGGGGGAAAAAATAAATAGAAAATTTCAAAAGAAAGAAAATAAATATATATTCTTGGAGGAAAACATTCCACCTAGAATTTCTCAGGGGTCAGATGAGATAATTCAGTGAATAAGGCTCAGACTACAAGAAGTCTTGAGTTCAGTCCTGGAACCCAATGTAAAGCTGGAAGGAAAGAACTGACTCTTCCAAACAAGCCCTGTAGCATGCATGCACTCGTGCGCACAAATGCGCGCACAAACACACACAACACACACACGGGTACACGTAAACCACATATAATAAACAAGTAAAAGAAAAAAGAGAAAGTAAACACTTCAGGAATTATGAAAGTGGGTAGTTGAAACAAGTATATCAGTATTTGTGATTTTCAAGGTTGGGTTATATACTTATGAGATGACATATTCTCTTTTTCTTTGTTACTTATTTACATACTTATTTTTGCAGTACTGAAGATAGATTCCAAGGCCTAGCACATGCTAGGCAAGTATTCTACCACTAGCTTATATACTCAGTGGAAATTTACTTGACATATTTTGAACTTGTGTGATGGGGTACTTTTGTTTTTTTGTTTTGTTTTGTTTTGTTTTTTTGAGACAGGATTTCTCTATGTAGCCCTGGCTGTGCTGGGATTTTTTTTTTTTTCATTTTAATCAATCATGCCCAGCCCAGGTTGCATAAAATGTTTCTAGTCAAGATTTTCTTTTTCTATATCAAATTTCTCCTTTTCCCTTTTTCATAATTTCTGTTTCTAACATTGCCATTCTAGTTTTGTTATTTTTAGCGTTTTAAAATGTATGTTTTCATTTCTTTTGGAACATTTTTTTTCTTATGCAGCATAAATCATATGGAAATATTCAAATGTGCAAAGCAAAACACTCAGTATGTTTTTCATAAATTTGAAAATACAGACATTATTCAAGCTATCCATATTTTCTGAAAACTTACTACAGTGTATCCAAGACTGTATACCAAGCACTTTCTACTATAGGAAGACAAATCATCAATTTTTAAAATGAGCAAAGGGGGCTAGAGTTGGTTTAGTGGTTAAGGGCACATATTGCTCTATCAGAGGATAAATTCCAGTACCCTTCTTGGGTGTCTCATAAAGACCTGTAGTTCCAGCTCCAAAGGCTTCTAGCTTATTTTAAAAAATGGGCAAAGGGTATAAACATTTGAACAAAATATTAAAAATTATCAATAACTAGACATAGGGGCACACATCTTTAATTTGTAAGTTCAAGGGTATCTTGGTCTATATGCAGAGTTTCAAGCCATCCAGGGCTATACTGAGTTCTTGTCTGAAAACATAAATAAATAGGCTTGGGCATGTTACTGTATGCCTTTAATCCCAGCACTCAGGAGGCTGAGGCAGTTGGATGACTGAATTCAAGGCCAGCCTGTTGTATATATTGAGTGCTAGGACAGCCAGGGCTACACAGAGAAGCCCTGTTTTAATGTGTTTAAACAAAGATTTATTTATTTATTTATTATTTAAATAGCATTCTATCTGCCTGTGTGCCTACGTACCAGAAGAAGGCAGCAGATCTCACTATAAATGGTTGTAAGCCACCATGTGGTTGCTGGGAATTGAGCTCAGGACCAACAGCCAATGTTCTTAACCTCTGAGCCGTCTCTCCAGCCCCTTGATTATTCCTTTTAATGTCTTTAAGCAATATTTGATAATTTTCACATACTTTTTATGCTCATATAAATTTGATTCTAAATATTTTATTCACTTCAATGCTCTTTTAGGTGAAATTATTTTCCTAATACCGTTTTTGGTTTGACACACATTTGTAGATTGGTCTTAATATGTCCTAATAATGTTCCTGACTTTGTTTATTGTTTCTAGTAGTTTTTCAGTAAATTCCTTAGGATTTTCTGTATGTGCAAGGTTATGTCATCTAATTTTTCTTTAATAATTTCTTTAGATAAGAGCTGGGGAAGAACTACCCAGTGTTCTTCATTAGGTGTAATGTTAGCTGTGGTTTTTGTAAATGTCCCCTGAAGCTGAGCAATTTCGATTTTTGAGTTGATGACCATTTTTTTTTTAGCAAGAAAAAGAACTAAATTTTGCAAAATACTTTTTCTGTGCCTCTTGATGGTCCTGTAATTTTCTTTTTTCTCCCATTGTACTGCTTACATAGTATATTATGTGAATTATATTTCTAAAATTGCTAATACCAGCTCATACTAGTACAGCCAGGCAGTGATGGTGCACACCTTTAATCCCAACACTCAGCAGGTAGAGACAGGTGGATCCCTGAGTTAAAGGGCAGCCTGGTCTATAGAGTGAGTGCCAGAATAGCCAGGGCTATATAGAGAAACCCTGTCTCAAAAAAACAAAACAAAAGAAAAAAACCAAAAAGCACACTTTTACTTATGTATTTATTCTTCTTATTTATTTTTAAATTGTTTATTATTTATTTTTATGTTGTGGATTGACATCATGGCTTGTGCCTGCTGGAATGGACTCTATCACTAAGCTACAACAACTGTCTCTTGTATAACTCTTTAAATGTTGATGTGTTCACTGGATTTTGTTGAAGGTTTTTGTGTTTATATCATTAGAGATATTGACCTGTAGTTTTTTCATTGTTACGTTGTCTAGTCTTCATATTAGAATAACATTGTACTGCTGGGCATGGTTATTCATGCTTCTGATCCCAGTACTCTGGAGGCAGAGGAAGTGGATCTTTGAGTTCAGAGCCAGCCTAGGCTATTCTGATCCTCTGTTCTAATAAAGTGAGTTATTTCTGGAGTTTATTAAGTATTATTTCCTTCATTTTTTGTAGAATTCAACAGTCAAGTCTGTGGGGCTTGTGCCTTTTCTTTATAGGATAATTTTTAATTATTTTCATTGACTAATTTGTCTATTCATATTCATTCTTCCTGAGGTTTTTTTTTTTTTTTTAATAGTTTGTCTTTCTAGGAGTTTGTCTATTTCATCTAACTTATTTAATTTGCTAGTATAACGTTTTTCATAGTACTACTTTATTTTAGTCGTTGCTGGTGCTGTTTTAAGTACTTGTTTGTGTGAAGGCCGGGGTTGGATGCATGTAAGTCTGTGACACCCAGTGCCCATGGAAGTCAGAGAGGGCATCAGAGCCCCTGGAACTGGAATTAGAGACAGCTTTGAGCTGCCATGTAGGCCTTGGCAGTCCAACCAGGGTCCTCTGGACAAGTAGCCAGTACTCTCTTAACTACTCCATCCTACTTAAGCTCTGCAGCCTGTTTCTTTTCTTTTCTCTATCCTATTATCCTTCCTTCTTGGAGGTCTCAAAGCCTTGGCTCTCTGACCTTTCCTTATTTTCTATCATTTTAGTGTGTCTCTGTCTTTTGAAATCACTTTGATGTATTTAATGTAGTTTGAGGCAAGAATAGGTAGGTCATAGCTGCAAGTTTGCATTGCAATCTTCTTATTCAGATTCAATTTGCACCTCTTTGATTTTTGGACTAAAAACCATTTCTTAATTTCTTTTCATGGAATTGTTTCCAAGCAATTGGTTACAAAAATAATTTATGTTAATGTTTTGGACTTTACTCAAAATATATAACTTTTTAAATATTTGTCAGTGTTGTACTTATGTGGTTCAATTTCAGAAGCTCTATCTGTGGTAAATCCTGGTGCATCTGCCGAGACTGCTGGTGCTGCTCCCGCTTCTTCCACTGTTGGTGTAGTTAAACAAGATGTTCATCTGACTTCATCGGCTGTAAGCACCCTGGAAAATGCAAACTCCACAGAACCCCCCACAGCCATTGAGCTTGATAGTCTTCCTTCAGACCAGTTGGCAAAAGGACAGGAAACAGTTGCAATAGAAGGTTTTACAGACGAGGAAAATATAGAAAGTGGAGGAGAAGGTCAATACAGAGAACGTGATGAATTTGTCGTAAAGATAGAAGACATTGAGACGTTCAAGGTGAGTGAATGTTCCCAGCTTTAAAGGGCCTAGTTTGAGTTCTTGTGTTTTCATAATGATTTTGAGTATTCTGTTACTATGTTTGATAAGGTTGGACTGGATGTCAGATTTATACTTTAATTAATTTATTTAGCCTCTTACTCTGTAGCCCAGGTTTGCACTGTGGCAAGGGCTATCACACCCAGCTGGTGTTGTGTTTTGAGATGGGAGTCTCATGTAGTTCAGGCTGGCCATAGACAGGTCATGAATCTGAGAATGACCTTGAATTTTAGCCTCCATCCCTGAAATAATGGAATTGTAGGTATGTACTTATTATCTTACACAGGTTTATGCTGTCCTTAGGACTGAATCAGGGCTTTGCATATGCTAGGCGATCTACTTTACTAACTAAGCTACATCTCGAGTCCAAATTTTAGCACTTTGAATCTCAAGACATCCAACTGAATATATTATTAGGGAGTATAAGAAAATGTTTGTATAATTTAAAGAAATAACAGAACTAACGTAAACATGAAATTGGATTTAATTTCATAATTTAAATTGTAATACCATGAATGGTACAGAACTCTCAAGTCATACTTCTTTTGATTTTGTTTGTTTGTTTGTTTTTGTTTTGAGATAGGCTCTTGTTACATAGTCAGCCTGATAACTCGCTCTGTATTGTTCAGGATAGTCTTGAACTGCTACTGGCAAGTCTCTTGACTCGGCCTTCCAAGTTTTGGGATAACAGGTTGCCACCATACTTAATTAGCCATACTTAATATGTTTTTGGATTTTTGTTCATTTGTTTTTACTGGTATTGTTTTTAAGTCGGAATGGAAAACAATGGATTTAGAACAAGGAAGATTATAACATTCAAATTGTCTGTGATCCTACCATTCACAATTAACTCTTATTGTAACTATAATACTTATTTTGGCTATTGTAAAACTACACAAATGACAAGATAATACCATTGGCAGTTTTTTCCAGTCATTTTAGTTTAAAGAATAATTAAAGAGCAATGGGATTCTTGTCAGTGAGCTCCTTTTTCTTGGGAAAACTGAAACAGAGACTGAATACAATCATTTTTAAGGGCTGGATTTAGCTATAAGGCAAACTCTACTCACTTTTTTAGCATGCTTAATCAAGGCCTTGATTTTGGTACCACAAGGGTGTGAAGTGGGGGGTTGATTATTATAGAAACTCAGACATAGATAAGAAAAGTTATGCTGGATGTGATGGTACATACCATTAATACCAGTACCCAGCAGGCAGAGGCAGGTTAGTTCTGTAGGTTTGAAGTCAGCCTGGTCTACATACAAATTCCATCACAGCCAGGGCTTTTCACCACCCCCACCCCCTCTCCCCACCACCAAAAAAGAATGAAAAGTTGAGTTAAGGTATGCCTTCAAGATACTTCCTCACAGTAACATTCTTTAACTATAAGCATGTTGGTGTTTTTGTAAATGTATTTAATTATGTTTATTATAGGAGGCTTTAAATATAGGAAAAGAGCCCCCAGCTATTTGGAAAGTCCAGAAAGCTTTGTTACAGAAATTTGTTCCTGAAATTCGAGACGGGCAAAGAGAATTTGCAGCTACAAATAGTGTAAGTAAATGCTGGATTCCATCAGCTTTGCTAAGCTGACCCTCAGGGATGAAATGAGGTAGGGTTAGATATACTGACATTATTTCGGATAATAGCACTGGTTTCCCTTGCAGAGGACCTGGATTCCATTCCTAATTCTAATGGCAGTTGTAACTGTAACTCCAGCTCTGGGGGATTCTATGCCCTTTTCTGACTTCTGAGGATACATGCACTCACATGCACAAATCCACACAGACACACATACACATATTTAAACAAATAAATGAAAAGGGTAACAGAGCTGGGGGGAGCTCAGCAATCAACAGCACATACTGCTCCTGAAGAGGACCTGAATTCACGTTAGGTTGCTCACAGCTTCCCATACCTCCAGCTCCTTGTCGGTACCTGCACTCACTTGCACATGCTCTTTCTCTCTGTCTCTCTCTCTGTGTCTCTCTCTCTCGGGTACCTGCACTCACTTGCACATGCTCTTTCTCTCTGTCTCTGTCACACACACACACACACACACACACACACACACACACACACACTCACTCACTCTCTCCATCAGCCCTTTCTCAAAATGAGTATAAAAGTAGTCTGGTTACGGTTATGTTCTGAAAAATACAAAGGATAGCTGGCAGTGAGGTCAGCAAAGGAATATTGATGTGTAGATGATATAATTATATAATTCAAATACTTCTTTCTTTAGTACCTTGGGTATTTTGGAAATGCAAAAACTAAATACAAAAGGATATATGTGAAGTTCATTGAAAATGCAAACAAAAAGGAGTATGTCAGAGTATGTTCCAAAAAGCCAAGAACTAAGCCTTCACAAACTATCAGGTATTGTTTTATGTCATGTATCTATGGGCTTATTTGGGTATTGTTACTGTTGAAACAATCACATCAATTAAAGAGGCTGAGAATGCGGCAGTACCTTTTGCAGGGACCCTTTTCAAAGAATGAAGTGAGCATTGTAAAGCTAGTAACTTTCTCTGGTGTGATAGATACCTCCTTTGGGGCTTTTTGGTGTCACTGTAGTAAATGGAAAAACAGAAGGTAGAAAATGTTTTAAATCAAGCCAGGCATGATGATATGTGCCTTTAATTCCAGCACTCAGGAAGGCAGAGGCAGGCATATCTCTGTGGGTTCGAGGCCAGCCTGGTCTACAAAGTGAGTCCAGGACAGCCGAGGCTACACACAGAAACCCTGTCTGGGGGGGGGGGGGGGGGTTTTAAATTTATGTCTTTACGACAACCTCTCTGAGGCCCTCTTTTTCCATCCATAAAATGAAAGTACTGAATGAATGACAGGTCTACAGCAAGGTAATTGGGGGACATACAGACCTGTGCACTGCTAGGTCAGCATCTAGTAGAATTCCGATCACAGATCAGTGTGCGTTGGTGGTCTGCAGCATGAATCTGGAAGGTAACTGGTATGACTTTGTCATGGGTGTTAGAATGTGGCTATGACCCTAGATACCCCCACCGATCTACTGTCGTAAGTAGATCTAGTTGAATTATGATCACTACCTGTTTTCATGCTGCTGATCCAGTTGTCATGGTAGATTTTAACCACATAAATTTTTAGATTCAGTCTAGGACAAATCTTCAGGGGCTCTCAAACAGATGCATTTGCATGTGTACATCAACCTAGTACCAGCAGAATATGAAAGCTAGATTTGGCTTTCTGTACCTCATATTCTCTGGAAAATCAATTCATAAGGTATTTGGTGGGGGTAAAGAAGATTGAGTGATTAGCCCCTTAATAACTGAACATAGAGTGTCAGCGTTGATCTATTTCATGAAAGTGCTATGGGAGTTACTTGAGTATATATCACATGGACTTTGTTTTGGAAGTGTTGGTATGAGCATGTTTAATCTTTTATTAATCATAAAAGTCATTTTTCTTATTTCAGTTTTAAAAGATTTAATGATGTTAATGAAATTTGTTTTAACATTGCAGAAATGTTCCATCTAAGCCAAGTAGTATCAGTAAAACTTCTGACCCACCAGTATCAAAAACTGCAACTACAAAAGCCCCTGCCACAAAACCCAAAGTCAAACAGCTCAAAATAAAGGCTGAGCCACCACCAAAGAAAAGGAAGAAATGGAAAGAAGAATTTTCATCATCACAATCTGAATCATCTCCTGAGGTCCGTTCTAGCAGTAGTGAGGATGAGGGTGAGTTCCCCAAGAAATTAGTATTTTGATACTTTCAGACAGTGTGCAGGAATGGAGGGAGACAATGGTGATGGCAGTTCAGACTGGATCTTTTTACCAGCAAATTGATGCCATTGTACGAAGTTCCTTATGCTTTGTACAAATCATGCCCTACAGAATACATTTGGCCTACACCTGTAGCTCTATAAGTTAGGAAAGGCAGAACTCACCGTGGTGTGTCCTAGCTTGAGGAATGCCAATTATGTGCTATGTCTCAGGATTACAAAGAATCATCTAGTCCTCACACTGGTGGCCGAGAGGATCTGGGCAATTCCCAGCCCCCTTACCAGGTAACTCGCAGCTGCCTATAACTGCAGTTCTTGTACACACATGGTACACATAAACTCATGGAGGCACACACACATGCACATAAGCAAAGAAACAAATCTCTTTAATTTTTTATTTACTATTTATTATAATTTATTCACTTTGTATCCCAGCTGTAGCTCCCTCCCTCCTCTCCTCCCAATCCCACCCTCCCTCATTTATCTCCTCCCTGCCTCTCCCCTAGTCCACTGATAGGGGAGGTCCTCCTCCCCTTCCATCTGATCCTAGGTCTCATCAGGACTGGCTGCATCATCTTCCTCTGTGGCCTGGTAAGGCTGCTCCCCCCTCAGGGGGAGGTGATCAGAGAGTCAGGCACTGAGTACATGTCAGAGGCAGTCCTTGTTCCCCTTACGAGGCAACCCACCTGGAGGTTAAGTCTGGGGCTACATCTGAGCAGGAGGTTTTTGTTTTGTTTTGTTTGAGCATGTATGGTTTTGTTGTTGCTGTCGTTAGTTGCTGTGACAAACATGCAGTGTGTGCACACATACAAGATAATTGTAAATTAAATATTCAAGGTAGAAGCATATATCACTATTTTAAGGAAGTTCACTGCCAAATACATATTTAAAACATTATTTGTACTTTTTGCAGCGATACTCATTGCTTAGAATAAGAGGAGGTTGGTTGTGGATTTGTAGTAATACAGATTCCTCAGGTAACAAAAATTTACTTGCATTAGTAACAAGGCAGACCACTAGGTGTCACTAGTTAAGCATCTAATAATATGGATTTATATGCTGGTGATTTTATTTTATTTTCACATTTAGGATTTATGTTTGTATTTGCATGCATGTGTGTGTAGGTGTGCATATGTTATAGCACACATGGAGGTCAGGGGAGAACATTGAGGGAATCAGTTCCCTCCAGCCTTGTCATTAGGTTGGTCCTGGAATATTTAAAAAATAACATTCAGGTTTGGGAGGCATGGCTGAGAAGTAGAGTGTTTGTCTGGCATGCGTGGGAACCTGAGTTCAGTCATTGTCAGTGAGCCTTTACATATTGGGAAGCCATTGAGCTTACAGTAATGGGTACAAGTTTTCTAGAATTTTAAATTTTATTCTGAATCATCTGTGCTTTTACATTGGCAAATACTGTCAGGTTTGTTTCTGCTTTTGAGACGTAATCTCACTGTGTGGTTCTGGCTGACCTCAAACTCACAGAGATCCAGCTGCCTCTGTCCCTAAAATGCTGAGGTACGAGCCATCATGCCCAGCCTGGTTTTTGCTTTGGAGACAGGGTTCTCACTACTTAGAACTAACAGAAATCTGTTTGCCTGTTTCCTAAACGCTAGGATTAAAGGCTTTGACCACCATAATTGGAGTTAACTTTTAAAATCGTTAAGCATTATGTGGTGTGTGTGTCTGTGTATGTGTCTGTCTTGTCTATCCATGTTCGCCTGGTGACTGAGTGTGGATTTGTGTATTTGAGTAAGGTGCTTGCAGAGGTCAAAGGGTGCATTAAGTCCCTTGGAATTGGAGTTACAGGCAGCTGTGACCTGCTCACCATGGGTGCTGTGAATCCAAATTGCATGCTCTCCAGGAGTGGTATATGTTGAACCATGTCTCCAGTCGCAGTTTTTGTCTTGTTTTAAGATTTATTTTCATTTTATATGTATGGCTATTTTGCTTGCATTTATGTATATATGTACCATTCAGGCCTATTACCTACAGAGGTCAGAAGAGGACATTGGCTCTCTTAGAATTCCAGTTCCAGCCAGGTCCTCTGGAGGAGCATCTCTGCCTTTAACTGCTGAGCCAACTCTCCAGTTCTGGCCTCTGTTGAACTCTTAATTCTCATGCTCTTAATTCTAGAGGCCTCCTGAGTGCTGGGATTATAATCATGCACCACCAATCCCATTTAATACTGAAGTTTTTGCCATTGAATTTAAATGAAATTTTTCATATGAATAGGCTATGTTTGCAGTAAAAAAAAAAATTAATATATGTCACTAGAAGTGACATTTTAAGTGTAGATATAAAGAACTATCTTTGTGTGGGTCTTGTAGTGTTTGGTTTGGTTTGGTTTGGTTTCTTAAAACCAGAGTCTCTAGAGTCTTAGGTGGCCTGCAACTTATGCAGACCAGTTAGACCTATAATTTATAGAGCTCCTTCTGCCTCTGCCTCCCATCACTATGGCAACTCTTGGTTTCTGTACTAGATAAGTCATTGTCTAGTTGTCTAAGGTGTGGGATGTCAGAAGAGAAATGAGTTCTCACCTGACCTATGTCAGATGCCAGGCTGCAGTCACTTGGGAAGTTTTTTATATGTGTAAGCTTTAACACCATTCTTTTTTTTTTTTTTTTTTTTTTTTTTTTAGTTTAAATTTCTTTTAATTTAATTTATTCACTTTACATTCTGATTGTAGCCCCCTCTCTGATCTCCTCCTGGTACCACCCTCCCTTCCTCTTTTTCCCTCTCCCCTAGTCCTCTGAAAGGGGTAGCCCTCCTCCCCTACCATCTGACCCCAGCCTATCAAGTCTCATCAGGACTGCGTGCGTCCTCTTCATCTGTGGCCTGGCAAGGCTGCCCTGTCCATTTCTGAGATAGCCTCTGCTCCCTTTACTAGGGAACCCACATGGAAGCTGAGCTGCCTATCGGCTAAAATTGAACAGGGGGTGTAGGTCCTCTCCATGCATGATTCTTGGTTGTTCTCTGCAACCCACCCCTGAGCCCAGATTTTTTGCCTCTGTTGGTCTCCTTGTGAAATTCCTATCCCCTCCAGGTCCTTCTAGCCTTTAACACCACTCTTTTTTGGTTTTTCCAGTCAGGGTTTCTCTGTGTAGCCCTGGCTGTCCTGGACTCACTTTATAGACCAGGCTGGCCTAGTGCTCACAGAGATCTGCCTTCCTCTGTCTCCTCGGTGCTGGGATTACAGGTGTGCACCACTGTCCCCAGCCTTTAACATCTCCTAACTCCACCGATAGTAAGGATCTGTTTTAGAAAGCTACCGCTCTGGGCTTTGTCCTGTATCACAGCCCCACAGTGCTGGCCCGAAGACACACACCTATAATCTCAGTACTTGGGAGGTTGATGCTTTTGAAGACTGAGTGCTGAACTAGAAAAGCTCTACTGTGAATGTGAGTGTTATGTGTACCAGGCTGGCCTTAAATTTGGTAAATTGCTGTTGATGACCTTGAATTCCTGATCTTCCTTCCTACCTACTAGTGCTGGGATTTCAGATGTGCACCTCCACAATTCAATTCATCTGGGATGTTTTTGTCTGTGTTAGCATGTTCATGTGTGTGTTGGTGTACATGTGTAGGCCAGAGATTGGTGTCACCTTATTTTTTGAGACAGAATCTTCCATTGAACCTGGAGCCTAATGATTGGGCAAGACTGGCTGGCTAGCAAGCTTCCAAGGATCCTTCTGTCTCCACCTTTCCAGCACTGGGATTCAAAGTGTGTGCCACTACATTTGGCTTTTTAATGAGGGTAACTGGGGATCTGAATTCAGATTTTCATGCTTCATAGCTAACACTTTACTGAGCCATCTCCCCAACCCTGACTGGGTTGTCTCTAAACGAAGAATCAGGAAGGCTTAAATTGGAAGAAATTGTGTCTTCAATCTTGTTTATAGGGTATAAAGACAAATAATAATAAAATTATCAGGAAGGAAAAATTTAGTACCCTATTTCTTATTCATCCTAGAATTTGATCCTCCAGCTCCTTTTGTCACTCGATTTCTGAACACAAGAGCAATGAAGGAGACTTTCAAAAGTTACATGGAATTGCTTGTTAGCATTGCTCTGGATCCTGACACCATGCAAGCCCTAGAGAAGAGCAATGGTAATGGCCTGCTGAGAAGCACATTCAAACCTTTTTTGTTTGTTTAATGGAGTTAACATTGTTGTCTCTTGTTTTGTTATTTATTCTTGGGTTTTGTTTGTTTTGAAACAGTGTCTCATTGTGTAAACAAGGCTATCTTGAACTCAAAGATCCCTATTCCTCTGCCTCCCTAGTACTAAGTACTGTGTATGCTACAATACTGACATTATTTTTCCCTAGTGCTTGCCTGTTACGTATTTATGTGTATTGTAATATGTGCCAGCCCTGTGTTGGTAATTTAACAGTCTAATAACTGCAGGTATTTAATACATTATCAAAAATGATTAATTTGTTATTGTCATATTTTTACTCTCCCCTTCTCGACTCATTCTGAATAATGGGTTACAATTCTTTTTCTTCCCCTTCATTGTCTTTACCTCAAATTAGAGTGAACTAAGAATATCTCAGCTAGGTATGGTGTTATACACCTTTAATCATAGCGTTCAGGAGTCAGAGGCAGGTATATCTCTGTGAGTTCTAGGCCAGCTGTGAGACCCAGTCTCAAAGAAACAAAATCTTTGAGGGGGACTGTAGTTAATGGCAAGGCACTTACCTAGGTAGTATGTGCAAGGCCCTGACTGCGTCTTTAGTACTAGCCAGAAAAACAAGTCTTGTTCATACTCAGTGTTTTACAGAATTTTAGTATATTAAACCAGTTGTTATCTTGTAGTATTACTACAAAATAATAAATGAGATTTAAGTGATAATAATAAATGAGGTTTAGAAAAACTAATCATCTTCTTAGCAGTCTTTTTTTTTTTTTTTTTTTTTTTTTTTTTTATGAGCTAAGGATCCAGGAGTGGTGGTGTACAAATTTAATCCCAGCACTTGAGAGAGGCAGATGCAGGTAGATTGAAGCTACCTGGTCTATATACCATGTTCTGTACCAGCCAGAGCTATATAATGAGAACGTGTCCCCCCAAAAAGAAATAACAGGCAGGACTTTGCTAACACATGCCTTTGCCATGCATAGTTGCTGCTTTCTTACTGCTTTGATAAACCTACTTTGCAGGCTGACCTTTGTTCTGAAAGCTAAATGCCTTGTTTTGTTTTGTTTCTTAGAGAAGGAGTTTCTCTGTATAGCCTGGCAGTCCTGGAACTCACTTTGTAGACTAGGCTGGCCTCAAGCTCAGAGATCTGCCTGCCTCAACATCCAGTGTACTGCTATTAAAGACATGTACTACCACCTCTGGCTTGATTTAAATCTCTATTTCTTAAAAGCTGTATTTCATATAAGCCAACAAATTTAATGTCTTCTAAGATACAGATAGTTTGAAGGGGAAAAGGGGGGGGTGTTAGCACATATTTATGTTAATAGTTTATCTTATTAAATTAATATTTCAGATGAGTTACTTTTACCACATATGAAAAAAATAGATGGAATGCTCAATGATAACCGAAAAAGACTTCTTGTGAATCTTCATTTGGACCAATCATTCAAGGTACTTCTTGGTGTTGATTAGCAAACCTCAGGGCAGTCAGTCCCAAACAAATAGAAAAATTGACTAAAGTCATTCTCACTTCTGCATATTTTAAAGATTGATGTAATTTATGCATATGAGTGCTCTATTTGCATGTGTGTTTGAATGACGACAGAAGAGAGCATTAGATCTCAGTATAGATGGTTTTGAGCCATTCTGTGGTTGCTGGGAATTGAATCAAGGTCCTCTGGAAGAGCAGCCAGGGCTCTTAACCACTGAGCCATGTTTTCACCCCTGCAATTTTTTTTAAATGTAACATCAGATGCTATTAATTCATTATGAATCTGTTTAGCATATTTTTATGTTTAAATTTATTTTTCAGTCACTTATATGTAATGTTCCTCCTATAAAATGTTTTTCATGTTTCCCAAAAGTAATTCTCCCTTAACTTGCCATAATCAAGTCTTGTATTTCTTTTAAATTATTTTCCAAGCTATAGTTTTATTTTCTCCATATGGATTGCTATTTTGCTTACATGTATTTTCTGCAAAAATGTGCATGCAATCCTCTTAAAACTTCTAAAAAACCTATACTTTTTGGGCTGGAGAGATGACTCAGCATAAACGAGTACTCAATGCTTTTCCAGCACCCACAGTGTCTCACAACCATCTGTAACTCTAGTCTTGGGATCCAATGCCCTCCTCTGCCACCCACATGACACATAGATATACACCCAGGAAAACACTGTATACATAAAATAAGAAAAAATCTTTAAAATTCTAAGAAATTTTAAGCTTAACATTGTGTCTATAATTAAATATTAACTGGGTGTATAGGAACATACCCATAATTTTAACACTTGGAAGGTGGAGGCAGGAAGATGTGGAATTCTAGTTTTCACTATGAATGTATCTTAGCAACATAAGTTGGTATTTCTATTACCTGAAATACAAAACTGAAAGATATTCTGGACTCAGAAACTTTATCATAAAAGCTACTCAGTCCAGAAAACTTCCCAGCATTCCTTTTTAATGTGTAACATCATCCTGAACTATTTGATTATGTCTACTTGGCCAAAAGTTTGTTGTTTTCTATGTTGATAGTAATTACATTCACTTGTAAGAAAAGTTAAATACTCTTGAAATGCTTTAAATAGAAGATTAAGAAAAATATTTTCTTTAGAAATAATTTGCATCATGAGAATATGTTGGATTATAGAGGTTGAGACAGGAGGACGATCATGAATTCTGGGCCAGATTGGCTTCCATAATAAGATTCTATCTTAAAAAATAAATAAGCAAAAGAAATGTGTAATACAGTGAATGGTAGAATGCTTGCCTAAAATACCATAGGTCCCAGGTTCGATGCTCTATACAACCCCCAAATAAGGAAGAAAAATGAAACATTGGTGCCACTTGCTATGATAAAGTTGGTGCCTTTTAAATTTAGATTTATTTGTCTTTTATGTTTCTGAGTATTTTACTTGCATGCATATAAGTGCACCACAGGCATGCAGTGCCTTCAGAGGTCAGAAGTCAGTGTTTGATCTCCCTAGAACTGTAATTACAAACAGTTGTAAGCCTTCATGTGGGGCGCTAGGAACCAATCCTTGTCCTCTGCAAAAGTAGTCTTTAACCACTGACACCTCTCTCTCTGGTCCCGGTATATCCTACAGCTTCTAAAGTTAGTGATACTCTGTCTTTACCCTTAAGCATCTTGTCCTCATTGAAAATGTCAGTTTTCTCCTTTTGTCTCTAGTGACTTAGTGCCAATAAGTTTCAAATTTGCAAACTGTTTTTCATCTTTAAATTTTACTTGTTTTGACTGGCAGTTCTAGACCCAGAATTATTTAAGCACAGGGTGGGGGTTGTTTGTTTTGGGGTGTTTTGTTTTGTTTTAAAGATATATTATGTATACAGTGTTCTGCCCGCCTGTGCCTGCATGCCAGAAGGTAGCATGATTTAGAGCCACCATGTTGGTAGGTTTTAAAGAATAGACTAAGACTGGTTCTGCCGTGTCAGTGGTGGCTCCCTGTCTATGGACAGAACGCTATCAAACTCTGGCTTGGGATCTTACCTCACAGGTGCTTTCTGGGCAGTCCAAGGAAACAGAACTGAAGGAGAAGAAAAAAATATATATACAGCCTAATTCTTACTGTCGTTTGTCCTCATCCTCATTTAGAATCTAATAACTTCACTGTAGCTGGTTTGCCTCTGGTTCAGGGTGTTAGTCATGGCTTAAGTGTTAAGAGCTTTGAAGAGATGCATATATCCCTGTTTTCCCTATTTTCCAATCAGAGAGGCATTATTAGTACTAACTCAGGAGTTTCTTCAGCATGGTGTGCTGCTGCTTCAAAAAAAATCAGGCCATATAATTAGCCCAGATTCAAGGAATGGGGAGACAGAATCCATACCTTGTGGGGGAAGGTACAAGAAATTGTAACTGCATCCCCGCTGTGATCATCCACATGTGTACCTGAGTGTGCTTGTGTGTATATGAATTTTGAACAGCTGGAAAGAACCTGGACATTCAGGTTAGTTTTCTTCTGATGTTAGTTATTATTCTTCATTATTTTAAAGAATGCTTTGGAAAGTTTTCCTGAACTAACAATTATTACGCGAGACTCTAAAGCAAAAAGTGGAGGATCTGCTATTTCTAAAATCAAGATGAATGGCAAAACTTACAATAAGAAAACCCTAAGGACTTCTAAAACAACCACTAAGTCTGCACAGGTAAGAACATATTGCTTAATGAATGTATACCTTTTTCACTTAACACAGCTCCTATGAAACCATTAAAAGAAGCAAATGTTTTATCATGAAGGGTCAAGTCCATGCGGTAGGAATAAGCAGTTGTGGTCTGAGGAGCAGGCACTCTGTTGTTTTTGTCCTCTGTGTGCCATGAACTGTATCTGGCAAATTGTGAGTGCTCACAGAATTTATAAAATAGACTAGTAAGAGAAAGTATCCCATGTTTAAGCTTATGTGTTTCTATATAGTTTTGAACCATTTTTAATTTATTAAAAAGTATCTGCAACATGTTTTGAAGTTTGAAAAATGTTTTCTGAGCTGGGTGGTGGTGGTGGTGGGGCACACCTTTAACCCCAGCAATCAGGAGGCAGAGGCAGAGGCAGAGGCAGATGGATCTCTGAGTTTCAGATGAGCATGGTCTACAGAGTGAGTTCAGGACACCCAGGGCTAAAACAGAAACCCTGTCCCGGGGAAACAGGGTGGGGGATGGGGGCGATAAAATGAATTCCATAAGCCAGGCATGGTGGTACATGCCTGAATCCCAGTACTTGGTAGGTAGAAGCAGAAAGTCTCAGCAATGTAGCAATTTCAAGGATATAGGAGAGCCTGTTCCAAAATAAAAACTATTTTTTATAGAATTACATTCACAAATGTAAGAAGTATGTAGTTACTGCATATAAGAACAATCAAGAGGCCAGGCACAGTGGCCCATGTCTATAATTCCAGTACTCGGGGACAGAGGCAGGCAGATCTCTGTGAGTTCGAGGCCAGCCTGGCCTACAATTCAAGTCCAGGACAGCCAAGGCTACACGGAAAAACTCTGTCTCAAAAAACAAAAACAATCCATAGGGCCAGATGTGGTGTCACACACATTTACTCTCAGAGAGGCAGTAGGATCTCTGTGAGTTCTAGAACAGCCAGGGCTATAATGAGTGACCCTGTCTCAGAAAAAACAAAACAGTGGTATTTGTTATTTTTCTTTCCTTTTTTTGTTTGTTTGAGACAAGGTCTCAAGATGCTGGCCTGGAATTTGCTGTTTAAACAAGGCTAGCTTTAAACTCACAGACCCATCTGTTTCTGGAGGGCTAGGATTAATAATGCCACCATGCTTGCTTTAAAATTATTTAATTTATTCAAAGAAAAATAGACCCATTGATTGTCTCTCAGACAACTACAACAAAATGCTTTGTGTATTTATAGTGTGCAAATACAGTTCTAAGTACTGGAGGACTGGAAAGATGCCTCAATCACACCTATATACATAATCAAAAGTAATAAAATAAATCTAAAGCACTAGGGGTACCATAGTAAAGGGTAGTAAAAAAAAAATCCATGCTTTCATATAATTTCTATTTCGGGAATAAAGGTACAGATACAATAAGCACAAAGTTACTCAGGTTGTAGGTAGGTAAAAAATAAGTTGGAACTGGTATGGATGCTGTTGATCAATTTGTAGTGGGTGATTCCTTTCTTGTTAGAAAATAAAATGTTTCTTAAATTTATATATCTAAACCTAGCCTAGAGGAAAAGACGAAAGGCTGTGTAACATGCTGTCAGCCTTATTTATCTCTGAAGCCATAATAGAAATCTTTTACTCTCCCCTGCAATGGTAGTTCCTGCTTACAATTACATCTTAATTGCTTGGGAGGCAAATGGCAGGAGGATCAGGGGTTCAAGGCCAGCCTCAGCTTCATGAACCCAGTTTTAAGAAGGAAACAGAGATGCTGGAATAATCCTAGCAGTGGGGAGGCAGAGGCCGGTGGTTCTGAGTCCCAGGCCAGCCAGAGCTGCAGAGAAGACCCTGCTGCTACAGGTGCGGGAGGTGGCAGGAAGGCTGCCTTTTTGTTATCTGAAATGTTCCTATTTAGATTGTTCTAAAATGCTAGTTTGTTTTTCAAATAGCGTATACTCATAACATGATAAAAGATGCATTAAATGTAATTTAAATTCAAGATTCTGTGTATATTAATACAACCTCATACCTAGCTATATAATACATTTTTCCAGGTTATTTTTTGATTTTAGCTCTGATGCTTCATGAAAAGTACCTGTAAACTTCTTTCTTTTTTAGGAGTTTGCTGTAGATCCAGAGAAAATACAGTTATATTCATTATATCATTCACTCCATCATTATAAATACCATGTTTATCTGATATGTAAGAATGAGGTAATTTCTTTTTATTTATTTAAAATGAAATAACATGTTTTTCTGAATTTTCATTGTTTGTTTGGGTTTGTTGTTGATGTTTCTCTGTGTAGCCCTGGCTGTACTGGAACTCACTCTGTAGAGCAGGCTGGCCTCAAACTCACAGAGATCTGCCTGCCTCTGTCTCTAGTGCTGGGATTAAAGGTGTGCACCACCACTATCTGCTCAGCAAAACCTATTCTAATCAGTACTATAAAGGAGCTTTTTTCTTTTTTTTTTAATTTAATTTAATTTTGTGTGTTTTGCCTGTATATATGTCTGTACACCATGTTTGTAATGTGATTTCAGAAGTCAGAAGAGGGGGCATCAGATCCTCTGGAACTAAAGTACAGACAGTTGTGAGCCACCATGTAGATGCTAGGAACCAAACTCAGGTTTTCAAGAGCAACAACTGCTCTTAACTATTGAGCCTTCTCCAGCTTCATAGTACTGAGTTATGTATATCAGGGGTTAAATTATCACAGAGCTGTACCTGAGATGTTAACGCAACATCTTACCTCAAATAAAAAGATGTTCTTGGTTTGTTGTTTTATGCGTGTGTGTGTGTGTGTGTGTGTGTGTGTGTGTGTGTGTGTGTGTGCACGTGTGTGTTTGTCTTTGCTTTTTTGTTGTTTTCAAGACAGGGTTTCTCTGTGTAGACTTGACTATCCTATAATTGCTTTGTAGACAAGGCTGGCCTCGAACTCACAGCAATCCACCTGCCTCCCCAAGTGCTGGGATTACAGGCATGTGCCACCATGCCTGGCTAGAAAGATGTTCTTAAATCTAAAGGAGAGAGCCGAGATGGTAGATGCAAACTAGATTGCCTATTTTTATAGTGATCCGAGATAGAGTTGACATCAGTGTTTGTCATTGGGTAGGCGGTAACATAGCTCAGTGGTTTAGAGCACTGGCTGTTCTACCCGAGGACCTGGGTTTCTGGCATCCATATGTCAACCTTTGTAACTCCAAGGAACCTGACACCCTTTTATGGCCGCTGTGGGCATTAGGCACTTAAGTGGGTGCATATACATGCATGTAGGCAAAACACCAATTTATATAAAATAGTATTTGTCATTGGCTTTTAATAAAATTGGAAGGAATTGAGAAAGCATGAAGCGGCAGAGCATGGTGGTGCACACCTTTGATCCCAGCACATAGAGGTAGAGGCAGGTGGATCTTTGTCAGTTTGAGCCCAGCCTGGTTTACAGAGCTAGTTCCAGGACAGACACCGCTACACAGATAAACCCTGTCTTGAAAAACGAGAAAACATGAAGCACTTTACTAAGACTTTTACCCTGCCCTTTTGATCTCATCTGAAGTTATCTGAAAAACAAATCATTTGCTATGACTGGGGATAAGGGTGGGTGAAAGTGATCAGCCTGAAAGCATGTTCATGCCTTTAATCTTAGCACTCAGGAGGCAGAGGCAAGAGGATCGCTGTGAGTTCGAAGCCAGGTCTATGTAGTGGGTTCTGGGCTAGCCAGGACTACGCAGTGAGGCCTTTCTCATTTCAAACAGACAGACCAAAAAGGTAGTACTTACAGGTATGTTTGTAAGGCCTAGAAAGGATTTAAGTTTTAAGTGATATGTGTAAACTAATGCAACCGTTTCTTTATTTTAGATATCATCTGTGCAGAAAAAAAATGAAGATTTAGGACAGGAAGAAATTGTTCAGCTTTGTATGAAAAATGTAAAGTGGGTGGAGGACCTATTTGAAAAATTTGGAGAACTTCTAAATCATGTACAACAGAAATGTTCCTAACATTTCCACAAAAACCTGTTTTTATAGCACTAATGAATTGTGGAAGGATAGTGTCACAGATAATCAAATCTCCAGCAGTGGCCTCTTGCGACATCCCCACTGCCTGGGGAACCAGACCTCTGTTGAGGACAGTGGTGCTGCCACAGAAGCCAGTCTTTTTATCCTAATGAATGATTTTTCTACTTTTTAAACTGTGGGGTGATTGAGTTTTTGTTTTCAGAAACATCTATTGGCAAATGATAAAGTGTGCACTAAATATAATTTTATTGCGAAAGAAATAACATTGAAGTGACTGGCCTTTCCCCCATGACTGAAATGAACGAAAGAGGTGGCATAAAGCGTTTGTGTACACTGTGTAAACGATCTGGTGTGCTGTGGCATCCTGTAGGAGAATGTCTTCAGTGTAAAACAAGCTCAGAAGCTGCGCTCTGCTCTGTGGACTCGTTTAACATGTCCAGGAATCTGGGCGTGGAACTGTGCAATTCTGTGACTGCTTTTTGTGTCGAGTTATATTGTGATGAAAAAGTGACGTACTATTTTCCCTGTTGCAAAGAAAAGTATTTTTGTTTATAGTGTGTTTTTCCTTTGGAAATTTTTCAATTATACATTTTATTTTACTAATAGTTGTATTTTTCACAAAGAAAATGTGGTTTTAATTGTTCCCTCTCTATACTTCATTGTTTTCAGTAAACCCTGTGTAGGTACATGTCATTAGCATTGTAGATTCTGTCTTGAAGTGGCCATATTTGTTCATATAGTTTTGCCCTAGTGTTACTCAGAATCTTCATTTGGTGCTAGAATTAGTTTAGCTTTATAAATGGGACTGTGTGAAACACTGCATTTAATTTCATTTCATAAAATAAATTTCTTACCAAACTAGCACTTGATTTATACTGATTTGTCAAAGTAAAAATTAACTATTGCTGGGCATAGTAGTGAATGCCTTTAATCCCAGCGCTCGGGAGGCAGAGGCTAACTCGGTCTACATTGAGAGCTCCAGGACAGCCAGGACTACATACTGAGAATGAGAACTTGTCCCCCTCACACCCCCCAAAAATTAACTGCTGCTACATTTGATGGCCCAGTGGGTAAAGGCATGTGCAGTGAAGCCTGGCAACGCACACTGTGGAAGAAGAGAACCAACTTCCCAGAAGTCATGTCTGCACACACACACGCACACACACGCTCAGTGGTATGCAGTGTTACACACAGCTCTCTAACTCTCAGAACTGGAAGTGGAGTTCTCCTTTGGTGCCTTTAGCCCGTACACACACTAGTGTAGCCTTCTTGAGTTTGATAGCATTTCAAGTGGTTTAGCTGAATGTATTAGGTTCAACATGACCTCGTGCTGTTTATTTTTGTTGCCAACAGGATGCCTTGTTTGTGAAAAAGATTTAATAGTGTCATTCTAAATGATGGCCTTTTTTAGGATTCTAAGGAAGTTTTCAATCATCATACCTTTGTTTGTTTTACCACCATTTAGTGCCTTACTCCCCATCTAGAAAGCAGTGTTACTGTTCAATGCCCAAATAAGACATGCTCATGTGGACAAACTTGTCTCGTTTTGAGAACAGGTAATACTTACACTTAAAACGTCAGTGAACTGCCAAGAATTGAAGTTAACATGCCACTTGATTTCAGAATGCCACTCATAACACTGGGTGAAAATGAGCATCTCAGTTAGGCTTACATACTTATTTCTGGTAAAAGCAATATCCTTAACATTTGTACCTGCTGTTAGACTCTCTAGTACTAAGTAATGGGAGTTTCCAGGGTCAAATGTTCCATTTCTGAAAGTTTTAGAAAACTTACTTTAAGAACAAAAGCAACCTATTAGGCCTATTTAATATAACTCATATGGGTGATGCCGTTGGCAGGAGAATCGTCAAGCAGAGGAGTACAGGAAACAGCCATATTCCATTCTGATAGTATTGACCCTGGATACAGTATCTTTCCAAGAGGGAGTTGATATGCTTATATACCTTTAACTTCATCTTGAATTAAAGTAAAAGGTACATGTTTGAATTTCATTTTGATGAATAAATTTCTTAAGGTAAATCTTACTACAAAAATATCCTTGTTCTTGTTGTTGTTGTTGTTGTTTAAAGCAGGGTCTCACACTCTAACCCAAGCTGGTCAAAACTCACTGTCTAGTCCAAGCTGGCTCCAAATTCATGGCAGTCCACCTGCCTCAGCCACTAGAATGCTGGGATCATAAGCATGAGCCACTATTGCCTGGCTTTCCATTTCTTTTTGAGGGCAATTGCCCTCAACCTGTTAGAGTTTTATTCCCATTAATAAAACACATTTCACAGTGTAGAAGGCCAAGTCCTGTGATCCTCAGAGACCCTGTTTAGATGCATTGTCACCTCATTTATTCTCTATAGCATAGGAAAGCAGCCAACCTCAGGCCTTAGAGAAAAATAGGACTATATCATAACCATACACCAGTTCTTTCTCTGTAGGAAGCTAAGTACTTAGTTGGTTAGTGTTTGCCAGGGAAATGTATGATATAGGAAAACATTTAGGTTGTAGAAAAAGAGGTAAAGCACATGTTGCCATAAGCTAGGAGAATGTTAAAGATTGGATTCTAGCCGTAGAGCTCTGGAGGGTTGGAGAATGTAGCTCAGTGAAAAGCGCTTGGCCAGCATGTCTTGGGGCCCTGGGTTCCCTCCCCAACCTCTATCCCTCAAGCACACTTAGAGATCTGGGGTAATTCCATGTAAAAAGTATTCTGTGTTGATATTTGTTACTAGCCCAGAAAAGTGGTTGCCAAAGGGGCTTCCTTGCTATTTTGATATAAACTAGTTACTATTTGATCCCCAACAAGACTAAATTTGTGGTGATTTATCACAGTAAGGTGAACTAGAAACTGTCCATTTTCCTATTATTTTTGCCAAATTAAAGATATTGGTAAGGTAGGAATTAATCATGTTTTAAAATGTGTAATAATTTTTCCCATTATTTTGAAAGCTCTAAATTTATTTAAATTTCTACAACTTGAAAAAGTATAGAAGGGTTTATACATTAGAGCTATTTTCAAAGCTTCACATTTTAAAACTAATTTTTCTATTAATTTACTATTTATTTTCCTTGAAGCGGATAAATTCCAACCTATAGCTCTGAAGATATACCCATAAAGTTGTTTTTGTTTGTGTGTTGGTATCCATTACTGGTTCAGATGAGTGGTTAAAGAAAGGGTCTCCTTCCCACTTTCCTTATAGTCTGGTCTCTAGGGAAACTCATTGAGTCCCTAATGAGATCAACACTCGGGTTATTGATGCAGCTTTGTTTCAGATGTGTAGGTAACAAACTTATTGTATTTGCAGAATGCATTTTTTTTTGTTTTGTTTTAAATGTTTTAGTTCACAAAAATGCTTTTCAAATACAGTGAAGTAGCCCAGGATAGCTGCTCCTGTGTCAGGCATAATTGACACAACTGCACAAATGGACAATGTATAACTCTGTTCTGTGCATTAACTCAGATGCACAACTCTTGACATCTGTGTTCACAAATGCATGTTTTTGAAAATCACCTCTATTTATAACAACTAAGGATAAAAAAACCTGCATTTGTAGGCCAGAATTTTCAATTGGTCCATTATACCTAATGTATGGAAATGTGAAAGACAATTTTGTACATTTGTTACTAACTCAGATCATTAAAGTGAAAACAATTTTTTAAACTAAATCAGAATGTGTTTGGGTTTTTTACACTTTTAAGAATTGAAAGCAGCAGATATTGTATAAGTTATACATTGTGTTTTTCTTGGAGAATACATAAAGTATCACCAGACTAGGTTGTATAGTACCAGCGCTTGGAAGGCAGAGGCAAGCAGATCCCTTTAGTTGAAGGCCTGCTAAGGCTATATTGTGAAACCCTGTCTCAAAACAAACCCTAAAGCCAAGTATTTCAAGTGAAGTTAACATGTAATATTTTGTAACTAGGTTAGACCACTATTAAAAACACTACTTTACAAGTGCTAGAGAGATGGCTCAGCCATTAAGCCCTTGTTCTTACAGGGGAGCTGGGTTTGATTCCCAGCTCACACATGGCAGCTCACACCCATTCATCCCTCCAGAGAATCTGACACCCTCTTCTGACCTCCACAAGCGCCAGGCACGTAAGACATAAACATACATGCAGACAAATACTCGTGCACATAAGAATTTTTTTTTTAATCAGCTGTAAAAGTATTTTAGGATCCTGTAAATAGCCTACACTTTGCTCTATTAGCTCTGAAATTGCTGCTCATTCTTGAGAGAGCCCATTGGCTAAGTTCATGCTTTCAGAGGACCCAGCTACTCTTACCAGTCCCTAACAGGCAGCTCACTCAAAAGCATCAGTTAACCCCAGAGGATCCAACATGCCCTTCTCACCAGGAACACATACATACATGCAGGCAAAACCAAATAAAAAGGAAAGTTACTCAAATGATCTGTATTGCAAAGCTAAAGGGTAGCTCTTACACTGTGTTTCATTACTATCTGATTTTAGCATTATATAAAAACTTACTTTGAATCTCAGAGTAGTTCTCTGGGCTCAACTGTTTAACCTTGTCGTTGAGATGTTTCTGGGCCTGTGATGTGGCTCAGCAGCTAGAACACATTTCCTTGTGAGCCTGGTCTGAGTTTGATACCTAGAACCTGTGTAAAGCTGTAGGGAGAACAGACTCCACAAAACTGTCCTCTCATCTCCATATGTGCTCCTTGGCATGTCCACATCCTCTACCTCATCATACACAAAATTAAAAAAACAATACTGCTTTTTTGTCTTCCAAATAGAAATATTTTATTTAAAAAAAAACTGTAATGCTCTGTTGCTAATGAAAGTGAAAGAAAGTCAGTGTGGGAAAGAATAGATAATCTTCCTCCACAAAGTTGGTGAAGGCCTAAAATGTGCCTTCAGTTCCCAACATGGGGAAGTCACAAGGCTTGGCATTATGGATTACCCTGTTTTGTGGCTCAGCCTTAATTAAATCACCAATTTCAAAAAGAACTATGTTGAAATGAGAAGCATACTCTAAAAGCTGGGCTAGGTTATTGATCATTTTTAGTTATATGTACACATATATTTATATATGTATATATAAGTACATATGTTATATGTATTTAAATATATATAAATGTTCTCTTCAGCTATGACGAATTAATTATTCAGTGCTGAGTGGTTTCAAATGAAAGGAAGGTACAATTACCTATTGGTCTGTTAAGCCTTATCTATTTTCTGATGTTAATCAGGAGTCAAGAAATTGCCCTGTTACATGTGTTACACATAGCTCTGCTGCCTGGGGAGGTGACTGTTTTTACCCAAATGGAGATTATTCTTTAATTTGGCCTCTAGATGTATTTAGGACAAGAAAATGACAAAAATCAGTTAACTTCCCACTGCCTTCACAACTCTTTTTAAAAAGATGTGTATGGGGTTTTTGTTTGTGTGTATGTGCACTTGGTGCCTGGTGCCCAAGGAGGCTGGAGGAACGCTGGATCCCCAGAGCTGGAGCTGCAGTTGTAAGGCAGTATCTGTAGTTGCTGGGTCCTGGAATGGAGCAGGGTGAGCCTAGCCACGGAGCCATCTCCAGCCCCCACCTCTTTACACATTTTAAAAGTGGCATACGAAGTAACTTGCTTCACTCTAGACTATTATAATCATCCTATTTTGATCTTACTCACCCTGTTCATCCCCCTAACCCACTGCCCTCCCTCATCTCCTACCTCTCCTGCTAGTCCCCCTTTCAAATAGTCCTGTTTTCTGTTTCCACATCACATGCATTCTATCACCTTTCCCTGCCCTCCTTAAGATCTCTTTCCTCGTCCTATTTCTACTTTCATGACCACACATGCACACACTCACAAACTGAGATTCTCCACGAGAACACAGTATCTGAGTCTGCCTTATTTTGCTTAACATGCCTTCCAGTTCTCTCCACACATTACAGGCCTGTGAGTCTGTGTGGAAACAGGGCCTCTAAAGAGATGGTTAAGATTAAATAAGGGTGGACACCAAGTCCCATAGTAATGTGAGCGGGGGAGTGAGTTACGAGTGCACACTGCTCTTTGCAGAGGACCTGAGCTCAGCTCCCAGGACCCACGGCAAGAGGCTCACAAATGGCTGGAACGCCAGCTCCAGGGGATGCCACTACCCCCACACACATGAACAAACAGCACTGCTACCCACCCTCACGCCTGTGAGAATACATTCATACACAATTCAAATAACACTAGGAAATGTTTAGGTTGTTAAAATGGCAACAACACACACTTAAATTCTGTACGAGCCCCTGTGGCCTTAGGACATTCTACTAGGAATCACACAAGACTACTTTCACGTGAAGGTCACCATTTCTAAATCTTTGAGAGCTAGACTTTGCAACCATATTAACTGTACTCCGGTCAGACACACCTCAGGAACCAATGCCTGATGTCATTACATCCCTTAGCAACTGTCTGAAGACAGTGACTTCAAAACCCACCCCGATCCTAAACAGTGTAAAGGCAATGGAGTGTCCCCGCTTTTGCGAAGCCCCAAAGCACCTTGGGTATCCCTTATTGTTTCTCCGCCCAGCCCTCCCTGCTTAAACTCTTGTGCTTTAAAACTACGCTGTAATCTAATAAACTCCAAACCTGGCCATACTGCCTCATTCTGAAATTGTTTTGTAGTGAAGCCAAGAATGAGGGATTGTCTCTGTTGGGAGTGAAGTCTTTGTGCACTCTGTAAAGATTGTCCTTGTATATTCAAATGCTGACTTCTGTGCGGGTGCGGAGCTGTTCACAAGCGGGAATTTGGTACTCGTTTTTTTTTTTTTTTTTTGTTTTTTTTAAGCATCTCCTCCTGTCTCAATATTTTGTAAACACTACTCCATTACCTTCTGATTGGTTTTAATAAAAATCTGATGGCCAATAAACTGAGGCAGGATTAGAAGGCTGTCTTCTGGGCTAGGAAAAAGGGGGGGGGGTCTCAGGTAGGAACCGGAAAGAGGCAGAATCACCAGAGTGGGACTAAGATGCAGGTGTCAGAATGAGACTAAGATGATAGGTAACAGGCCTTGTGGCAGGAAGTAGGCCAGGCCAGTGTTAGAGTGACCGAGGACCTGCCCAGCCATAGTTCCATAAGCTTTTGATAAATGGAAAGGTCTCCGTGTCATTATTCAGAGCAAGGGCGCCATTGAAAAAAATAATACTTTTACAGGGCTCCCTAAAGGGGAGCTCAGGCTGCTGGTTAACAGTGCTTACCCTTTCCTGGGCTTTTGACTGGTTTGTTTAGGTGACCGGCTGGATTACCTAAACAGTGAATTCCCTATCTCCAGCCCACAGCTTCTGAGGTCCACTTCTCAGCGGGAGACTCCCCTAATTAATGGCCTATTGTTCTATCATTCTCATCAGTTCTACAACCTAAACAGATGGAGGTTTGCTGTTTGTTCTGACCCCAGGAGGCTTCTTTCCAGGGTTCTGTCCTAGAAACCACCTGGCTCACAGGCTATTATCTTCAGTCTCCTCCTCCCAGGTGCCTCTCCCCACTCCCACACTGTGCTGTTCTTGGGTCTTGTGAGAGGCTTGCTTCTCTCCTCTCCTTGCATGGAAGATCAGTTCCTTTCAAAAAGCTGAGAATATTTATTTATTTAGAGTCGGGGTTTCTCTGTCCCGGCTGTCCTCGAACTCAGAGATTGCCTCCAGAGTGCTGAGACTAAACGCATGTACCACCACTGCCCGGCTACAAATTAGCTTTTGTTGTTTTGTTTGTTTGTTTCAAGACATAGTTTCTCTGTATAGCCTTGGTTGTCCTGGATTCACTTTGGAGACCACACTTGCCTTGAACTCACAGAGATCCACCTGTCTCTGCCTCCCGGAGTGCTTATGCCATGGTGCCCGACTCAAATTAGCTTTCTTATGATCTGCTTCTCTAAGTGGATCACAGAAAGATCCTCTCACTAGGAGCTCAGTGCTGCTTAGAGTAAAGTAGTACGAGCAGGGAGTTCAGCCCAAGGGAGCGCCTCTCTCAGCCAGTGATGAGTGCAGCTATAACAGGCTGTCGGGAAATACTGATACTCTGCTCTTGCAAGCAACGAAGCTCTTCAGTTGAGGCCCTAGGATAAGGACCTCTGGTGTGGCACCTCTGCCTAACTCAAAAAAGCTTAATTCATTTGCTTCAGTGGCTGTATTACCTGTAGCTTACCATTACCGTAGTTTGCAGAGGATTGAAATGGTTAGGTATATTTCTTTGTTTTGGGTTTTGGTTTTTGTTTCCCCTCCACCTCCCAGACAGGGTTTCTCTGTATAGTCCTGGAACTCATTCTGTAGACCAGGCTGGCTTGGAACTCATAAGAGATCTAGCTGCCTCTGCCTCCCGAGTGCTGGGATCAAAGGTGTGCGCCATCACTGCTTGGTTGGTTAGGTATATTTCTTAACATGTCTGTGTGTGGTTATACAAACATAGATTCAGGTGCCCTAGAAAGCCTGAGGCATCAGATCATCCCCTGGGCCTGGAGTTAGGAGTTCTGAGCTGTCTGACATTGTGCTGAAAACTGAACTCAGGTCTGGAAAATCAGTAGATACCTTTTATTTATTTATTTATTTATTTATTTATTTATTTATTTATTTATTTATTTATCTATCTATCTATCTATCTATCTATCTATCTATCTATCTATCTATTTGTTTGTTTATTTATTCAGTATCCTGCCTGCATGCCAGAAGGGGGCACCAGATCCCATTATAGATGGTTATGAGCCATCATATAGTTGCTGGGAATTGGACTCAGGGCCTCTGGAAGAACAATGAGTGCTCTTAACCTCTGAGGCATCTCTCCAGCCCCCCAAGGAGAAGACACTCTTAACTGCTTAGCCACCTTTCCCTTAAACAGTTGTTTTAAAAGATGATTTTGCTCTGGGCAGTGGTGGTACACACATTTAACTCCAGCACTCACAATGGGGCGGGGGGCAAGGGGAGTTAGGGGGTGATGTCTGAGTTTGAAACTGGCCTGCTCCAGGACAGCCAGGGCTACACAGAGAAACCCCGTCTCATAAAAACAAAAAAAGATGGTTTTGGGGGCCAGTGAGATGGCTCGGTGGCTAAGGTGCCTGCTGCCAACCCCTAGGACCTGCATTCAGTCCACAGTGTAGGAGAGAATGGACTTCTGCCCGCTTTCCCCTGCTCTCCACTCTCACACTATGGCTCGAGTGTACACACTTGTGGGCATACACAATAAGAAAAAAATGTGTAAAACCTTGTGATAATATCAAACTGAATAATAATCCAGTATAAATATAACTCTCAAGCAACAAAAATAAAATGTTATGATTTTTGGTGCTCTATATAAAATAACAAATATACATTTTACTCTCTTTTCGTGTCCAGTGTTTTCCTTATACATATATAGTATTTATAATTGTTAAATATCACAAGATATGGCTTATTTTTCTGAGAACAATAAACTCTCTTTCCTTTGATTGAGAACTAAACATTTGCTGAGGAAAAAAAAAAAAAAAAAAAAAACACAAGAGTACTACCATGCTCAGTTTTTCTTTACTTACTCGCTTGTTGGTTTGAGACATGGCCTCACTGTGTAGTTCCGGCTGACCTGGAACTCACTATGCAGACCAATCTCACATCAAACTAACAGAGCCTCCTGCCTCTGCCTCCATGGTGCTGGCATCAAAGTGTGTATCACCACACCAGCCATATTTGTTTGGTTGCTTGGTTATTTTTTTTTTTTTTTTGTCTTGTTTTGTTTTGATTTGATTTTTGAGACAGGGTTGTAGCCTTGGCTGTAGACCTGGCTGGCCTTGAACTCAGATCTACTTGCCTCTGCCTTCCAAGTGCTGGGATCAAAGGTGTATGCCAGCATGACTGGCTTCTAGCCAGTTTTTAATTTAGGCTCTGGGAAGCAAAGCAGGTCCTCACACCTGCTCAGCAAGCATTTCACTGACCGCCAACTAGCTCCCCAGCCATGTTCATCAGGTCTTTAACAGTAAGAAATTTGAAGTTTTAACTAAATGTTGAACAGATTCAACAGAAAGATTCAAATGTCTAGCATCCAGTTTTGTAATGTATGTATAAAAATTTTTAATAGACGTGATCGAAACTTGGAATTACTACCCCGACATCTCTTAGCTATCACTGCACTGAATGAGTACACATTTTGACCATCATGTCTGCAATCCCAGCATGCAGGGGGTTGCAGCAAGAGATCCCAGGTTTGAAGCCAGCTGTGGTATACGGCAAGCTCCTACCTCAAAACAAAGCGAAAACCAGACTGGGGATGTGAGTGGTGGCATAGTGTTGCTTATCGTGACAAGGCTCTGGATTCCAGCTCCAGAACTGGGAGAAAAGGAAAAGATTCGGCACCACTAAATCGGCAAAGACAGGCACATTTTTAAAATGTCAGGGATGTGGAAAAGCCTGAACTCTGGTAGATTGCAGTGGGAATGTAAAATGGCAGGACGATTGCTGATAAAAAGAGAGAAGTTCCTCAAAAAGAAATAAATAAAACTAAAAATTATAATATGATACAGAAATCTCATTTCTGGGTATATACCATCTGGAGAATCTCTGTGTATTTGAATTGCTGGGGGGGGGGGGACTTGGTTTTATGCACATGTAGCAAGTGTTTCAGCACTGACCTCTTTCTCCAGCTCTGAAAATAGAATCTTGAAGAAGTATTTGCACACCCATGTTCCCTGGAGCATTATTCATAAGCATCAAGAAGTGGAAACATGGGAGGAGGGAGGGGCTTATGGGGGGATACAAAATGAATAAAATGTAATTAATAAAAAATAAATAAAAGATTTAAAAAAAAAAAAAAGAAGAAGTGGAAACAGCCCAGCAGCGGTGGCACACGCCCTCAGTCCAGAGGGAGGCAGAGGCAGGTGGATCTTTCTAAGTTTGGGAGCCTAGTCTACACAGCGAGTTCCAGCGTAGTCAGGGCTTCACAGAGAGACCTTTTTCTCAAACAAAACAAAAGAGAAGAGAAGGAGGAGGAAACAGTTGGAATAGCCACCGACAGAAGAGTAGACAAAGAAAATATAACGAGCAGGGCAGTGGTGGCGCACGCCTTTAGTCCCAGCACTCGGGAGGCAGTGGCAGGCGGATCTCTGTGAGTTTGAGGCCAGCCTGGTCTACATAGGGAGTCCCAGGAGGCAGCCAGGACTACACAGAGAAACTCTACCTTGAAAAATAAAATAAAATATTGACACACAGATGACAAAAAAATAAAACCTAAACAAACAAACAAACAAACAAAAAACCCCTGTTTTTTGGACAGAACAGGGTAGGTGCACATATGAATTCACAGTGATTATGACAACATACATAAACCCTGTCCAAACCCAAGACCAAAAAAGGGGGGGGGGAGGGAAGGAGGGAAATGGGCACAAAGTCCTACCCCTAATTGAGGAGCTAATCACTTGTTTTGTTTCCAGACAGAGTTTCTCTGTGTAGCCTTTGCTACCCTGGAATTCACTCTGTAGACCAGGCTGGCCTCCAACTCAGAGATCCACCTGCCTCTGCCTCCCACGTGCTAGGATCAAAGGTGCACCACTTCAGCCTTTTTTTTTTTTTTAATAGAACCCAGGACCACCAGTCCAGATGTGTCTCCTCCACCCACGGTGCGCTGGGCCCTCCCACATCAATCACTAATTAAAAAAAAACGTCCTACCAGCTTGCCTACAGCTGGATCTTATGGAGGCCTTTTTTTGTCAATTGGGAGTGCTCAAGGTGCTAAAGTAGTGAGGAGACTGAGGCAGGAGACTTGCTAGAGCCCAGGAATGCAAAGCCAGCGTACATATGCCTTTGAGCCCAGCACTCTCAGAAGACAGAGGAAGCAGAGCTCTGTGAGTTCACAGCTAACCCAGTCTACACAGAAAGTTCTAAGCAGCCAGAGCTACACTGTGAGACCCCACCTAAAATGAGCAAATAAATAAACAGAAAACCTTCAAATTGAAAAAGAAATAATATCATAAACCTGCCTGAAGCTATTGGTGTGGCTCAGTGGAATAGTAATTGTCAACATGTATACCACGGTTAGAGCCCTAGCTTTGCACAAAGAGACAAACAAAGATGAATTCCGCCCCCCAACCCAGTCATCAGTGTTTTTACACTGCTGGAGAAAACAGATTTCTCTTTTTTTATATTCATGCCAGAACAGAATAGGCGAATGAATCATAAACTTTCTGTTTTCTACCTCTTGACTGGCTCAGACTTGTTTTTTGACCAACTTTACATCAAGTGAAGCTTTTCCCATAGGCTAGACATAGCTGACCGGTTTGAGAAATAGCTAAAGATGAAAGTGATTTTAAAGCATTCTGTACACGGAGTAAAAACAGTGTTCTTGAGCCAGCCCCGGGTGGAATGTGCCTGTAATCCTAGCATTTGGGAGGCTGAGGATCTCAAGCTTGAGGCCAGCCTGGGCTACATGTGGAGTGGAGTGGAAGGTACGGGTGTAAGAGAAACCTCCAAACAAAAACTAATGTGCAATATTAACAGTCCGGGTGCAAGATGCCAATATTTTTATAGTATATGAAGAAAAAAGAAACAGAGCAAAAGAGCCCAAAGGCTTTGCAGCTGTATACTGAATTAAAAAGGGATGGAAAAAGGGGAAAGAAATTTACTCTTTGTAATACTTGCTATTTACAAGAGGAATTAAAGGTTTTTTGGTGGTTTCCTAAACACATTTTTAAAAACTATGAAAGCTGGTGTGCTGGCGCGAGAGTGTAGGTGTCCCCGGCTGAGAATCAAACCCAGGGCCCTGTGCAAGCCAGACAATTGTTCTACCACTGAACTACAGACATCCCAGCCCAAAGTGTTTACTAGAACAACCAAAACATCTACTCCATCCCTAAGATTACACAGATGGGAGAGAACCTGAGAGGCTGAGATGTGCTCACTCACCTACTGGAGTTCCCAATTTGGTAGGCAATTAGATAGATGCTTGCTGAAATAATTAGATTTTTATGTGTACAAATGGGAACTGGGTCGCGGTGTTGCTTGCCTATAATCCAGCACTTGGGAGGCAGAGGGACTGTTATAAATTTGAAGCTAGCTTGAACTACACATATGGTGAGTTCCAAGCCACCATAGGTTACACAGCAAAACCCTACTTCAAAACAAAATATAGAAATGAATAATAATGTTTAACAAGTGCTACAAATAGAGGGATAAATCTGGGCAGTGAAGAAAGTGGGTACATTCAATGTAGATAGAAATGCCAGCATTCAAATTAGGATAGACAAGCAGCACAGACTTGTGGGGAAAATGCCTTGGGAATACATAACATTTCAAAATGGTCACCAGGCTAACCTGCTTTTTGCAAAAGGCCCACGATTAGTGTTTGTCAAGATTTGTTTTCCAGGATGGAGAAATGGCTCAGTGGTTATGAGAATTTGCCGTGCAATCATGACGATGGAGACCTGAGTTCGCGCGTCTGCAGAGGCCAGAAGACGGCGTCAGAAACTGGTGCTCATTCGTGGTTGTGAGCAGGTCCACGGGTACTGGGAACCGAACTAGTGCGGCAAGAGCTCTTCTTACCTGCTGAGTCATCTCTCCTGCTCCCCAAAAAGGTAGGGAGGTAGAGAAAGGGCGAGCAGTTGTGAGCACATGCCTTTATTCCCTGCACTCAGGAAACAGAGGCAACCAGAAATTTTCAAGTTCGGGGCCAGCCTGGTCTACAGAGCAAATTCTAGGACCGCCAGGATATATCCTAAGCCTTGTCTTTCTTCAAAAAGAAGAAGGAACGGAAAAGAAAGGGGGAAAAAAAAAAAAGGAGCACGCATTAGTCGTTTGGGTTAATGATCGCCTACATCATTTAACCTTTCGGACTTAGCCAGCTTTGAGCTCCTGGTTTCCGTGCCTCAACTACCCACGAATCTGAGGCACTTCGAGCAACAACCCTCTCTCCCCTCCCCTCCAGCCTGCTCTCCCACTCTCCCCTTCCCGCAGCGTGTCCCAGGCTCGCCAGACCCAGGGTTAACTTAGAATCAACACAGATTTCCTTGGCAGGCGGCCCCATAATCTTTCCTTGAGGTCCTCTGACCTCTAGACATTGCTCTCCCGGGCCAGATAAGGTTTTGTTTGCTCTTTAGAGGGACGGGATGGGAAAAACTCCAAGTATTTATTATCGTGACACACGTGGAAGCACTTAATGTCGGTTCAGGCAAACCTCATTAAAAGCTCAGACAACCTGGTCCTAGTCCTCGCAGGTGAGGGCCCTGGGACTGGACTGGGAGCAGACCCCGGACAGACAACTTGGACCTAGCGGGCCTAGCCTCGGACTAGTGCGGACTGGCCTGGGAAAAGCCACGCCCAGCCAAGCGCTTTTTACCTGGGCACCGCCCGCCTTGAGCGGCCTGGGGCTTTCTGGAGCGCAGTGGAGGCAGCCTGGGAGCCGGCCCGCGGGACACGTGATCGGGAGGGGCGGGGCCAGCCGGGAGCCCCGCCCCCCGGGACCAGTTAAGCGGAGGCTGGCGCGCGGGCGGGCAGTCTGCGGAGCCAGGGGCCGGAGCAGCCTCGCGGACGGCGGAGTGAAGCTGACCTCGGTCATGGCCACGGTTCGGGACAAGGCGGCGGCGCTGAACCTGTCGGCTCTGCAGAGCCCCGCGCAGAGGCCTCCCGGTGGGTCGGAGGGCGGCGGGAGCGCGGGCTGTGGGCGGGCGGTGCGGACCGCGGGCTCGGCGGCCGCGGAGGTCCGCTCTCTCCCCGTGGGTGGGCAGCGGGCCACCGACCCCGCCGCAGCCAGAGCCCAGCGTTTTGGGAACTTTCCCGAACCTCGCTCGCGGCGGGACCCGGTGACAAGCGCGGACAGTTTCCTGGCCAGCGTCTGGAGCCCCGACTCTGACTGCTTGGTAGGACCAGACGTCTGTGGCGCCCTAGACTCGGACGATGAAGTGTATATTGTGCGAATCTAACACTTTCTGTACAAGCAGTGTCTCGGTGAATCTGTTTTGTCTTTTTTTTTTTTTTTCTTTGATAGTTACAGGACTTTGGGAGGGAGACAAAGTTTTGAATCTTTGAGGGCGGGCTTACGGTCTTTGATGAACTGAATCAGTCCGTTCTAAAATTCCGATACTCTCGTATCTCTATTCTGCAAATAGGGTGGCTTGGGATATTTGGCTTTGTTGGGATTATTTGGCTTTGTTTGGATAAGGTGCGACCTTTCCCCCCTTCTGGAGCTGCGGTTCAGAGAGCTGGAGAAATTGGCTCTCTACCAAAGCTTTTCATTTGTAAAATGCCAGTTTGTGAGGCAGTGATTCCTTCCTCTAGGTCAGATGAGTGTATCTCCGAGGCCTCACTTTTGGATTTGACTTACTGGCTAATGCTCCATGTCATCTCTAATATCTTAATGATGAATTTTGCTAGAGAACTACTTGCCGTTTGATTTTCCCAGTACAGGTTGTAAAAGGGTCTGTAGAGGCCAGCTGTCGTGGCTGGCAAATGCCTAAGCCCCAGCAATGGGGAAGCAGAGGCAAGCAGTTCTCCGAATTCCAAGTCAAAGATGAGACTGTCTCAGAAAACAAGCGAACAAGAAACTGACTGTGTTCTGCCTTCACTTACAAGGCTCCGATCATTCCATCACTTGAAATGATACTGAATTGTTGATATCTTTAGACTCTCTCTAGTAAGTGAGGTTCCCGAGTTCACCTACTTAAACATGAAGGTCTTTTTAATTTTTTTAATTTATTTGCTCATTTATTTTGGTTTTTTGAGGCAGGGTTTTTCTGTGTAGCTCCAGCTGTCCTGGAACTCGCTCTGTAGACCAGGCTGGCCTGGAACTCCTAGAAATTCAGCTGCCTCCATCCCCACGTGCGCCACCACCAGCTGGCCAATGGAGGTCTTTTCTAACTGAAATGTCAGTTCTGTGCTTCGGACATCTGTGAACAGGTTTTTAGATGGCGAGAGGGAATACATTTTGGAACTGTGTAGATGACTCACAGAGAAAAGTGTTGACCTGTCGGCTAGCAGGTTTCTTTTGAAAGAAAAGACTGCTTACTGTCCTCTGCACTGGAGACGTAGGGCTGAGGGCTCTGCTGCCTGTTCTCAACACTCTCGCAGCTGGAATTCCGATTTGCTAATGTTTATTTACCCCTCTTCTACCCTGAGCTGCTTTGTCACAGTCCTTAAGAGCAAGGTAATGGGAGCCTAGGGCTTTGGTTCCTTGCCATTCATTCCCTTTCCGTATGCTCTGGCAAGCAGCATACTTTTCCCTTTTCAGGGATTAGTGACTCTTTATACTTTCAGTGGGCTATAAGCATGAGCAGGAACCTGACGGATGAGGAAGAAAAAGGGTTTTGTGCTAATCTTCAGCCAGAACATAAGACACCTGTATTAATACAGACCAACAAGAAGGCGGTATGTTATCGTGTTATCCCTTTATACTGTAACCTAAGTCTTGAGTTTGCCTGGTGTCACTTTTCCAGGGAGCTCAGAATACTCCCGTATGCTTTCTCATTAATTTCTGAATTAAAGTGGGGCCAAAGGCTGCTTTTGCTGATGCTCCTTTTAGCACATGTTAAAATCATTCTTGTCAGTAGAAATGTATTTTGGACCTACAGTCAGCCTTAATGGAGGCATGTCAGAGTCAGTTGCTCCCTGAGGCCAAACGGGAAAGCAAACTTTGGACTGTCAAAGGCAATATCCAGTAAAAGTTGCAGTATATGTTTCTGTTGTATCTGAAAGTTTCCCACTTGGCCTCAGCTGCTCAGGTATAACACAAACCTCTGTGGTATTTACTGTTTTCATGAAGTTTCACTTATTACTTACTAAACATTTCTCTGAGTAATTTTTTAGGTTAATTTATTTCATTTTCTATGTGTATGAGTGCTTTGCCTGTTTGTGTATATGTACACCAGGTGTGTGCCTGGCCCAAGGAGGACAGAAGGTGCATAGGGTCCTCTGGAACTGGATGTACAGATGATCGTAGCCATCATATGGGTTTCAGGAACTGAAACTAGGTTCTCTGCAAGAGCAGCAAGTGCTCTTAACTGCTGAGCATCTTTCTAGCTGCCGTTAAGGGGGCTGCAGAGATGACTCAGCAGTTAAGAGCACTGTCTGCCCTTCCAAAGGACCCGGGTTCAATTCCTAGTACCCACATGGCAGCTCACAACTGTCTGTACCCCCAAATCCAAGGAATCCGACACCGTCACACTAATGTACATATAATAAAACAAAATAAATTATTAAAAAGAAAAAAGCACTGGCTTCTCTTCCAGAGAAGTCTGGTTTGACTCTTAGCAACCCCATAAAGGGTCACAAGTGTCTGTGACTCCAGTTCCAGGAGTACCCCGACCTCCTCTTGCCTCTGCAGGCACCAGGCAGGCATATGGTACGCAGACACACATTCATGCAAACACTTATACACATAAAATGATAAGATAAAATTGAAAAAAATAAAAACTTTTATATAAATTACATAAGCATTCTTTCACTGGCCTATACCCCCAGATCTTTTTGGGGGGAGAGTGGGTGAAAGATCCTTTTATATTCACGTCTAGGTTTGTGTCTGCCCCATGAGAGCGGATGACCACAGAGCCCAGAAGAGGCTGTCACATCATCTGTATCTGGAGTCAGAGGTGGTAGTTAACTATCACATGTGAGTGCTGGCCGCTGGACTCAAGGCCTCTGAGCAGCAAGTAGTCTTAACTTCTGGGCCACCTCTCCCATCCCAGCTGTTTGTGGACGAATGAGGACAGGATTGTCTGTTGTGGCTCAAACTTGCCTTAGCCTCCTAGATGCTGAGATTGCACGTGTATACCATTATGTTCAGCAAACTGTATCGTTATCTCTTAAATAAAATTCACATCCTAAATAATTTAATGGTGGTTTGTGCTTTTAATCTTAGCAGTAGGGAGACAGAGGCAGGTGGATCTCTAAGTTCAAGACTGGCCAGGGCTATGTAGGGAGATCTGTCTCAAAAAACAACAACAACAAACAGTCCTCTGCTGTGCTTTCTGTGTCTTTTCATCCTTTGAGGAAATAGCTTTGGCTGCATGTATTTTGGACTTGACATCAAGGTCCACATGCAAAGAGTATCTTCCATCAGTATGGTCCTGAGTGAACAGATACATATTGATAGATCATTGTTAACCGAAAAGGTTTCTTTTCTTTTTCTTTTTGTTTCATGTGCATTGGTGTTTTGGCTGCATGTATGTTTGTCTGAGGGTGTTGGATCCCCTGGAGCAGGAGTTACAGACAGCCGTGAGCTATCATGTGGGTGCTGGGAATTGAACCCCGGTCCTCTGGAAGTGCTGTTAACAGCCAGTGCTATTAACTGCACTCTTAACCATCTCTCCAGCCCTTTTTATAAGTTGTGTTCTTTGTCCATTTTCTCTTCAGTGAGTTTATGCAGGATGTTATAACTATATTGCATTAGGATGTCATGTCTCCTTGGGCTCCTCTGGACACTGACAGTCACCTCCCTGTTTTTAGCTGACAACCATTGGGTTAACCTTCACAAGTGGTTTTTAGTAGTTAGCAATAATCTACAACTAACAAATGTTCATTAACCAGTGTTAACGCAGTACTGAGATGCCCCATAATGTTGCTAAGTAATTTGAGCTCTACAACTGTAAACAAACAAACAAAAACTTAAAAAATGTGCACTAGCTTTATTTCTTAAAGTTTTGTGCAAAAAGATGAGTTATTTTAATGACTTTTTAAAAGCTCAGTCCAAAGCTCTAGAGTGAAAATGTGATTGCGTACTTATTTACAAGTAGTATATTTTAGAAGGGCATGATGACACACACCTTTAATCTCAGAACTTGGGAAGGCAGAACAGGCAGATCTCTGAGTTAAAAAACAGCCTGGTCTACGTGGTGGGTTTCAGGACTGCCACAACTGAATAGTAAGACCATTTCAAGAGCAGACGGAACAAAGAGGTAGTGTGTTGTGTGCCTGTGACCCTCTGTCACAGTCTGCTTAGAGAACGGGTGTGTTGATATGTTCGTAGGAGCTTGTGTGATTTGGGTTGCTTCTTCCTTATCTAGGCTTTTCACAGTAAAGGCGACTCCTGTTTTCCTGGTTGATCTTGATTGTCCCTTATAATCTTTGAGTAAGGTACCACTGTCCTACCATAGTAGATTTATGAGTTGTCTTTAAAGGAATTATTGGTTAAAAACTTTATTAATTACTATGTGTTATTAAAAATGGTGATGATCAGTATTTCAGATAAATGACTAAAGGTTGGAATTATCTTGAAAATGTAATTTGTTGGTAAACTTGGGGCTAGAGTTCACATATCCGTGAGGGGCAAGTCTTGCCAAAGAGCTGTTTTCAAGCAAATAAAAATGTTTAATAGGCTAGATTTAACCGGGCACTTAGGAGGATGTGTAGCCAACCCAGGCATGGCCGTTCATGGCTGCTCTTCACTTAGGAGTGAGCCGCAGCTTCATAGCAAGCTTGAGCCGACCTGGGTCATAAGGCAGTGTCTCAGCAAGAATGAAGAGGGGATGATGATGTTAGAGATCTAGTTGAAAGTAACTTCTGAGCCTCTGGTTAGGCCACCTGCTGAGTTCTGTATCCAACAAGGTTCAGTGTGTCCTCACGCTTTATTTCTTTCCTATAGAAGGTCCTTCTGTTTGATATTTAGTATTTTTTATCTAAATGAAGGAAGTGCAAGTTCAGTCTTTAAATTCTTGTAATTAGCAGTGTAGATCTGAAACCAGGCCTACCTAGATTATTCACCTGTTGTATTAGTTGGTCACGGAACTAACCTAGAGAGTTAAGTCTCTTTATTTTCTTTCTTTTCTTTTCTCTTCTCTTCTTTCTTCTCTCTCTCTCTCTTTCTTTTTGTGATGGGTTTCTCTGTGTAGCCTTGGCTGTCCTGGACTCACTGTGTAGACCAGGCTGTCCTCGAACTCACAGAGATCTACCTGCCCTGCCTCCCTGAGTGCTGGGATCACAGGCGTGCACCACTGCACCTGGCTGAGCTTAAATCTCTTAACCAGAGTCACTGAAGCTTAGCTTTAGATTTTTAGATTCCTTTGGTTGGGGTGTTTTAACATTTTTTAAATAATTTTAATTTCATATGTAAGGGTCTTTTACCTGCGTGTAAGTCTGTATCATATGTGTGTGGAAGCCAGAAAAAGGTGTCAGGTGCCCTGGAACTGGGGTTACAGATGGTTGTGAGCTGTCCTGTAGTTGCTGCAACTCAAACCCAGGTCCTCTGGAAGAGTAGCCAGTGCTTAACCGCTGAGCCAGCCCAAGTCATGATGCTTTAGAACACAGTTGACCAAATGTTAGGAAGCTTCAAGATGTAGAATTTTTTTAACTTAATTTAATTTTATCAATTACACTTTATTCACTTTGTATCCCCCCATAAACCCCACCCCCCTCCCCTGCTGATCGCACCCTCCCACCCTCTTCTTCATGTATGCTCCTCCCCAAGTCCACTGATAGGGGAGGTCTTCCTCTCCTTCCTTCTGATCTTAGTCTATCAGTTCTCATCAAAAGTGGCTGCATTGTCCTCTACTGTGGCCTGGTAAGGCTGCTCCCCCCTCAGGGGGAGGTGATCAAAGAGCAGGCCAATCAGATTATGTCACAGGCAGTCCCTCTTCCAATTACTATGTAACCCACTTGGACACTATAATGCCATGGGCTACATCTGTGCAGGGGTTCTAAGTTATCTCCTTCCTTGGTACTTGGTTGGAGTATGAGTCTCTGGGAAGACCCCTATGTTCAAATTTTCTGGTCTATTGCTCTCCTTGTAAGACGTAGAATTTTATTTATTTATTTTGATAGTTTTTTGAGGCAGGGTTTTACTGTAGCTCTTACTGGCCCAGAATTCAGAGATGGGTCTGCCTCTGCCCCTGGCTACCGAGGGCTACAATTAAAGGTGTTCACAGTCCCTGGCTTCAAGATACAGGGTTTTCATGAGTCGTCTAGCTCATATGCTGCTGAGGCTGGAGGACAGACCGAAGTTTCAGCTGTGACTACTAGACTCACAGCACAATCACTGTGTACTTTTGTCTCTTGATGTCTGTCTAGAGACTACAGCAAGTCAGTTTTATTCTGCTGACGTTCGTTTTCGGCTCTGGGTGGGTGATAGGCACTATCCTAAGCAGCACTGGTTGGGGGGAGACGTCGCCACTTAAGAAAACTGGTTATCCTGGTAGACGGATTTTGGCACATTGACTTGTCAAGTCCAAGGTACATGGTGTATTGCTGTATCTGTATGAACTTGAGCTCTGGGTCTGTGGGTGGTGATGCTTGAGGGAAAATATCCCGGAATGCAGTGTTTGGGAATTAATGGTCAGTGAGAATGGCAGGGACCTGAAAGCGCTGACTTCTCTCATGCCTGGAGGCCTCTGGAGACATTATGTGGCACACAGGTGCTGACTGCCCTGACCTGTTCTTTAATCTTTCTTACAGTCTTATCCAACATGAAAAGCTTCCTGATTCCCACATTTTAGTAGCAAACTAATATGGGGAGCTTTATTCCTCACTTCTTACTTCAATTCCTGTGCAAGCATTAGCTTTTTCCATGTCATTTGGGCTGTATGCCCCTCCCTGTCACCATTCTTCGGTTTTCTTACCAATTTAAAATCAGCGACTTGGCCTTACTTTTTAGGATTCATGTACTAACCTACTTTGTGGCTCAAGTGATTTAACTTTTGTATCTTTAGCGCTGTCACTAACACAGCTGGGTATGAGAACAGTGCCTGTATACCAATTACTTGGTTTACAAGGATCACTTGAACCCAGGAGTACTAGGCCAGCCTGGGCAATATTAAGACTCTGTCTTTAAAAAGGAAAGAAAATTTCTTAAACTTTCTATATAACCAAAGATGACCTTGATTTTCTGATCCTCTCACCTCACCGGTGTGTGAGCTGGCAGGCTGTTGTGTGACACCAGTGCATTTATTAGGGTTTACTTGCAGGAGTATGGAGGAAGGATCACTTAAAGGAGCTAGGATGGAAGCAGCTGCAACCCCAGAAAGCCCACCCCAGCTCACAGAAGCTGGAAATCAGGAGCTCACTGCACACCCAACTCAGATGGTCTCTGCATCCTCACAAGTCTTCAGTGCTTATATAACCTTGAGAAGTGCCTCTGCCCGGTTTCAGAGACTTCCTGAGGCTTTTGAGTTGTTTGTCTCCTCAGTCTTAAGGAGCTTCTCTTTAGAACAGCAGTTCTCAACTTGTGGGTTGCAGCCCCTTTGGCAAACCTCTGTGTATACCTACATTATGATCTATAACAGTAGCAAAGTTCTGAAGCACCAGTGAAAATGATGGGCGTCACACAGCATGAGGAGCTGTAGTAAAGGTGGCAGCATTAGAAAGGCTGAGGACCACTGCTTTAGAACTTAAGCAGCTTTGGACATAGGTCTGCATCATCAAAGTGCCAGCTATCAAACCCAGAGTTTTGTGCATGCTACACAAGCACTGCCGACTGCGCTGTATTCCCAGCACCTAATAACTAACTTAAAATGAAAATATGTTAAGAATTAGGAAAAGCTAATATTTAATTACTATCTGTGTAACCCAGGCAAGTTTAACACACTCAACCTCAGTTTTCTGAAAATAGGATGATTAGTAACTATTTCAAAGAGACATATATCTGGTTAAGTTAGAGAAGACAGTTTGTCATACTATGTGTTGGTATTACTGACAATGATACAATGAAGATTTGAAATCCACCTGCAGTCTCAGAACCTGAGAGGTTGAGGCAGGAGGATCATCAGTTCAAGGCCAAACTACTAGATGGAGAGAGCCAGGCCAGCCTGGGCTACAACATGAGTTCCAGGACAGCCAGGGTTATACAGTGAAACCCTGTCTCAAAAAACAAAAACAAAACAAACAAACAAAAAAAAACGTCTCAAGTCTCAAAAACAAACAAAAAACCAAAAACATTTGAAAGATTAGAGAGCCGGCATTAAGTCAAACCTCATTATGATCTCTGGTATGTTAGGTAAATTAAGAACTTGGACTGTTGGGCACTCCGGAGTCAGAGGCAAGAGGATCTCTGAGTTTGAGACTAGCCTGGGATGCATAGGGAGATCCTGCCCAACCCCCAGAAAAGGAGGGAGGGGGCAGAAGCAGGTATCTGTGGCTGGGTTAGTGCAGCTACTCCTGAGTTCTGGATACCAGTTCTAAGAGTCCCCCAAACACTGACTGCAGCTTTACTGAGCAGGAAACACTGGACTGCTGTCCGTCTAGTTATAGCTTACAGTTTCTCATAATAGTCTCTATTCTTTGACTCTTGAAACTGCTTACCTAATATCAGTAAGGCTGGCAGCAGTTCTCCCCTACACTAAAATCATCCTTAACTTTTGTTTGATTTCTTCCTTTCTTTCTTTTTTAACTTTTTTTAATTTTTTTTTTTTTTTTTGAGACAGGATCTCATTATTTAGCCCTGACTGTTCTGGAACTCAACTGTGTAGACAAGCTGGCCTCCAACTCACATAGATACCCCTGTCTCTGCTTCCAGAGTGCTGGGGTTAAAGGTATGCACCACCATGCCAAGATATCATTTTTTAAAATATTTATTTATTATGTAAACAGTATTCTGCCTGCATGTCCACCTGCACACCAGAAGAAGGCACCAAATCTCACTATAGATGGTTGTGAGCCTCCATGTAGTTGCTAGGAATTGAACTCAGCCAGTGCTCTAAACCTCTCAGCTATCTCTTCAGCCCACTGTCTTCATTTTTAAACTTTAAAATTGAAAACAATCTTACTTATCATCTTGAACTAAGATAATAATAAGTAGGTAATAAATTATTCATCTTTTGGTTTTGAAAACCCACAAAGAAATAGCAGAGGGCTTTGTATATGTGCTATTAATTTTCATAGGAAAAAAGTTACACTTGCTCACAGTTACAAAATTATGCTCTTAAGTAATGTAGTGTAATGACTCATTATGCTCCTTGCACTTCAGCACATAAGGTAGATCCCAAATGATGAGCTTAAAATTCATGGCTCCAGGGTATAGCCTGATGGCAAAACACATGCTGGGTATGTGCTGCAGTACTCAATTCAGTCCCCAGTGCAAAGGGAAAAGCAGAAAAATAATTATGTCTCCATTGCAGTAAAGAGATTTAAGGTAGATGAGATGGCTCAGCAGTAAGAGTGATTGCCACCAAGCTTAGTGGCCTGAGTTCCAGCTCAGAAACTACATGTTGGAAAGAGAACCAAGTGAGTTTTGCCAGTTATCCTTCACCCCCCATACACATACACATGCTTTGGCATGCACGTGCCCACACAAAAAAAGTTAAAAAAAACTTTAGCTGAGGTTTAATGTTCTTCAGGAGTTGTCTTCTGTTTTCATCAGATGTATTCTCTGCTAAAAATGTAGGAAGAAGGGCTGGAAAGATGGCTTTAGCAACAGGAGTGCTTGCTGCACAATCAGGATGACTGGGCTTTGGGCCCCAGCACGCACAGAGCAGTGTTGGGCGTCCTGTGCCTGGACTTGGAATGTGGCTTTGCACACATGCCTGTGCGCACACACATACATACACTTTTAAATTTCCTTCCTTTCAGGCAGTGGTTCCTTTAGTGCTCCGGCTCTGGATTCCTTACTTTCAGACTCTGAAAGTAAGTGGTAACTTCCCCGCTTCTCTGCCAAGAGACCCTGCACATAAATGGAGCAGGTGGAGTTTTGTTTTTTGTTAACAGAAGCAGAGCCTTAATTAGGACTGCTGAATTTTGAGAGGATCTTGAGAACTGTAGCTCATAAGAGCATATGAGTGTGTAAAGGGTGGAGGGGAGGGAAGAGCAGCAGAGCTACCTAGTGTATGATTGACTAAGTAGCTGGGTTCAGTGCCTTTAGCCCAGTAAAACCCAAGGATCATTGTCTTTCCTTTTTCTTTTCTTCTGTGCATTTTTTGCCAAATAATCAGTTTTATTTAAGGACAAAATATGGGAAATTTTCTCATTTTTAGTTTACTTTGTTTGTAGGTCAGAGGACAACTTGTGGGGATCAATTCTGTTCTCCAATGTGGGTTCTGGGGCTGAGCACAGTTGTCAGGCTTAGGGGAAGAACCTTCACCTGCTGAGTCATCTTGCTGGCTTGGAAATTTTTTTCTCTTACATTAAAAAAAATTGTTCGTTTGTTTTTTAAATGTGTGTGTGCGTGCCTATAAAGCATATACATGGAGGTCAGAGGACAGCTTTTGGGAGTCAGTTTTCTCGTCCCCCCATATTGGTTCTGGGGATTGAATCCAGGCGATCAGGTTTGGCAGCAATTGTTTTTACTCACTGAGCCATCTCACCAGCCTGGTAGGAAAGTTTCCAAAGCTTATTTCCCGTGTTGGGCAAAAATCTTGTTCACCTTTATCTTTTGAAATAGTTAATAAACTTGTTGTTACTTTGCCCTGCTTGCTAGGTATTTAAGTTAGAAGCCTGCAAAACAGGAAGCTTTAGAAACATTAGTTTGTTCTTGTAGCCCAAGTGTGTGTGTGTGTTTGAATGACAATTGAGTCAATTCCAAAACAATTTCAGTATGCTTGGAAGTGGCATATAACCTGTGAATACATTTTGTATCTCAATTTCAAGATGCTATCTGCCTCAGAGGTTACTGCTGAAGACTGGATAATTGGACAGTCTTGCATGTGGCTGCTGGTAGATGATCTTCCCCTCCTGATTTCACTTCCTGATACAGCTCCCTGTACATGCCACTCTGGACTTACTGGCCTATTCTAGGAGAGTGCATGCCCTTGGGCCTTTGGATTTTCTGTTCTCTGTTTTGGTGTCTGTACAGCTTGCTTCCTGGTTTTACTCAAATCCCTATTTAGATACAATTATTGGAAAAGTGATTTTCTGGTTTCTGCGTTTGTTTGTTTATTTATTTGGTCTTTGTGATTTTGTGTCTCCAGAGCGTGGGGCTGAATCCAGGGTCTTTCACTCACTAGGCAAACATTTTACCACTGAGCTAAGTTTCCAGCCTTTCCTGACAGCCCACTTAAAATAGCATTCTCAGCTGGCTGTGGTGGTGCACACCTTAAATCACAGCATCCGAGGCAGGGCAGAAGGACCTTTGAGTTTGAGGACAGCCAGTAGTACATAGACCCTGTCTCAAAAACACTGCCAAACAACCAAACAAGCAGCATTCTCAAGGATTGGAGATGGCTCAGTGTGTAAGAGCACTGGCTGCCCTTCCAAAGGACCCAGGTTCAATTCGCAGTACCCACATGCAGCTCACAGTCACCTGTAACTCCAGTTCCAGAGATCAACACTCTCTTCTAGGCTCTTCCTTAGGGACTAGGCAGTCCATGGTGCACTACAAACACACACACACACACACACACACACACACACACACACACAGGCAAAATACTCATACACATTAAGGCAAAAATGTAGTACTATTCTCAGGTCATCAAGGTGACTCAGCTTGTAGACACACTGCTGTCAAGCCTGATGGCCTGAGTTAGATCTCCAGGACCCTTGGCAGAAGGAGAAAACATGTTCCTGCAAGTTGTCCTTTGACCTTGGTGTGAGTGCTGTGGCTGGCATATGTGTGCCCACATACAAGCCCATAGAAGCTTTGAGTGCATGCACACTAAAGATAGTGAAATGGCATTCTCTTATTCAGCTGTTGCTGCCTCCCCCCCACCCCCGCCAAGTGTGTGCATGTTTGTCTTTTGACAGGGTCTCAGGGTTGATCCTTCTGCCTCAGCCTCCTGAGTGCCAATGTCACAGGTGAGCCACCATGCCCAGCAGCTGTTTTCTTTCCAGCCCTGGTTGAACACATACATATTGTCTGGCTTGCTGATCGTGTTTTTAAATGAGCAGAACAGACTTTACTATGTTCACTATGTGTCTACCACATAGTACAACATTTAGTATGTTGCGGACACTAAATTTTTAAATAAATTGCCACCAATAACAATATTTCAAGATTGTGCCTTTCTAATTTCCTTTTATTATGGCTTTTGGAAACTGCTTCCTTCTCCCCAGGAACTGCTTAAACCATATTAAAACAAATTGCTAATGCACAGTGTCTCCGATTTCTCCCCTTTTAGGCTTCAGTGTGGCCCAAAGGCCATTTGGAGCCACGTATGTGTGGAGCAGCATCATAAACACCCTTCAAACCCAAGTGGAGGTGAAGAAACGGAGGTACCACTTAAAGCGGCACAATAACTGCTTCGTCGGCTCGGAGGCCGTGGACGTAATTTGCTCTCACTTAATTCAGAATAAATTCTTTGGTGACGTCGATATTCCTCGGGCCAAAGTGGTGAGAGTGTGTCAAGCTCTTATGGACTACAAAGTATTTGAAGCAGTTCCAACCAGAGTCTTCGGGAGAGACAGAAAGCCTACCTTTGAAGACAGCAGTTGCAGCCTTTATAGATTCACCACAGTACCTAATCAGGACAGTCAATTAGGCAATGAGAACAAAGTGTATTCTCCTTCCAGGTGAGTCCTGGCCTAACGTTATCCCGATGGGCATATTAGCAGAATTTTTTCTATTTTTTAAAAAAGATCGTAAGTGATAATTTTGACTAAAATCTAATCGTGGTAAATTTTAAAAAGTACACCAAAATGTTGGTAATGTTCTGAGCATATCCTAGACTTTACTTGTTCATACTGGTATTTTGCAAAAAGCCAATAAGCTTTGTTTTGTTGGCTGGCAGAGAAACACCCACCTCCTAGAACATCATTAGACTCTAGAAAGTGGTGGATTCGAAATGTGAAAGGTGAATGAGAACTACAGCTTCATGTGACATGTTAAAGGATTTGGGTGATGTTGGCTTGTGGGTTTTTTTTGTTTTTAATTTTTGAGACAAGTTTTCCCTATATGGGGTTCAGACACTCCTGAATTCCTAAGCTCAAACCATCCTCCTACCCCAGCCTCCTGAGTAGCTGGGACCACAGGTGAGGGACACTGATCTGGAATGGTAAGAAACTTGGGACTTGGTCATATAGGTGTTGAAAGGGCCACAAAAGATGAGCAGGGTGGGATTGTGTTTTATTTAGAAAGGTGATTTTGGACTGAAAATGGTACCTGGTAGTCAGTGAGAACTAGGTAAGCAATGTTACCGGCTATGGAAGGCTGCAATAAAAGTGGTAGATAAAAGAGGGAGTCCCTAAAGACACAATGTGGGGACCAGTGATCAAAATAAGAGGTTAAAGTAGAATGTGGGTCACACTCTTATGGTTTGGTTTGGGTTTTTGAGACAGGGTTTCTCTGTGTAGCCTTGGCTGTTCTGGACTTGCTTTGTAGACCATGCCGGCCTCAAACTCACAGAAATCTGCCTGCCTCTGTCTCCCCGAGTGCTGGGATTACAGGCATGCACCACTACGCCTAGCTCATGGTCCACACTCTTCAAATGTATCTTCGTGCTTTGCTTGAAATTCTTGAAACCAAAAGTTTGCAACTATGGTGACTTTAGAAAGAACATTTTGTACATAAATATTATATAATGCTGTTAGGGTCTTCAGCAGTATTTGGTAATGAAGCATATTAATTTCTATAGGAAACAAAGGAGTATTCATATCAATTGGGATAAACAAAGACTGACAATTTCAGGATATGTTTTGTTTTTCTTTGATGTTTGTTTTGAGATAGGGTCTCACTGTAGAGCCCAAGCTGGCCCATAACTTGCTGTAGATAGGAAGAAGCCAGGCTCACACTAAACCAAAATTCTCTTGCCTCTATGTATGGAGAGGCTAGAATTAGAAGTTTTACCACCAGGCCTGGCTCAGTTTTAGTATGTTTTAGAATTGGTGATACAGTTGTATCATTGAGTTACATCTAAATCAAAGTTGAGGAGATTCTATTTAGAGTATTTGTATTTTAGAACAGGGTGTAGTGATGCCTGTCTGTAATCCCTCTGTTTGGGATGTGGAGGCCAGAGGATCAGGAGTTTAGGGCCAGGTTTATCTACATAGTGAGGTTGAGACCAGCTTGGGACTTCAAGAGATCCTGACCCAGGAGAACCAGTAGAGAGAGAGTGGGTGTTTTGGGATTGAATCAAAGACTCATGAAAAGTATTTTATTCCACTTGGAATTCTCATGTGTTATGTTTTGGTTTTGAAAAATGAGCTCCCTACACTCTTGCAGCTCTAATACTAAATCATTTCTGTGGACATACGAACTTTATTTTAGGTGCTCAGATGCATTGTTTAAGTCATCTGATATCAAGTCAAACAGTTTGGAGGACCTATGGGAAAATCTGAGTTTAAAGCCTGCCAGCTCCCCTGGAATACATACCTCCACCAGGCTGTCTCCTCAAGGTAAACTAATGGTGCAGAGTGGGAAGTGAAAGACTCGGCAGACACAGTTTTTGACAGTATTTCCTCCTAGCCATTATTTGAATTTTAATACTCAAGTGGAGAAAGAGTGTGCTGTGTGTTAGGCCTGTTTGTGTTAAGCCTCAACAGAAGTCTATTATTGTGAACAACACACCAGTGTTAGAACTCTTGAACACTGACTTTTGTCCATCAGCTGGCAGTGGTTCAAATCCGAAATGTTTTGCATGCAGATTCTTACTTAATGTATGCTCTCAGATGTTTCTTTTCCTAAGATTTTATTAGGTTGCCTGAAAAGCTGGAAATCGTATTTAAAGTATTAATAGGATGCTTATGTTCTTCCTTGTGGCCATGGAATGTAGCCTAATGATTTTGATTTCCACTCTCCCTCCCCTGTCCTAGTTGAGTGGAAAGCCTGAGATTGAATGAGCCATTCTTTCGTCCGAAGTCCTTATGAACATGGTATACTGCTTGATCTCTTATCTCCGACATATTGCTTTATATGGTACAAAGAATGATAAGAATTCCTGTGGTCCAGAGCCTGTTCTCCTACACTTTAAACAAGTCTTGGATTGTTTTGTTAGAAGCAGGCACTGCATGAGTTAGGTGGCCTGGTACCCCACTTTTGACCATAAATTTACTAGTTAGACCTGCCTAGACAGGCACTTCGGTGAGCGTGGAATGACTATTAATTGCTACTTCCCACTTTGTTGTTTCCTGTGTAGTCATCAGTGCAGTATGGCAAGAAGAGACAATTGGACGTTTACTGCAACTTGTCGACCTTCCGTTTCTTGACTCCTTACTCAGACAGCAAGAGGTTGCATCTAAAGCCCCTCAGTGTAAGAGACAGCCTGACATGTTCAACACCAGTAACTATCTGGATCGAGGAATTCTCAGGGCCTATGGTGACTCTCAGTACGTGCCAATAATACAATTATTTCAGTATGTTTGTGGGTAGAGTGTTTGCCCAGTGTGCATAAATTGTGGGTTCAAGCCTCAGCATTGACTAAAATTAGGTTTGGTACCCCACACCTGTTATCCAGCATTTAGGACATAGAGGCAGAAATTACCTTCAGCTACATAGCTACATAGCTAGTTTGGGCTACATGAGACCCTGTATTCATAATCCTAACATTTGGGAGACAGAGGCAGGCAGATAGATCTCTGTGAGTTTGAGGCCAGCCAGGGTCTTATACATACTGAGAATATCTCAAAAAAATGGTGTGTGTGTGTGTGTGTGTGTGTGTGTGTGTGTGTGTGTGTGAACGTATCAAAATAAAAAACAAAGCAAAATGGTATGTGTGTGTCCTAAGGTTTCTTTTAATTTTTTATTAATTATAATTATTCACTTTGCAATCCAGCCGTAGCCCCCTTCCTCATCTACTCCCAATCCCATCTACCCTCCCTCTTCTCCCATGCTCCTTACCCAGTCCACTGATAGGGGGAGATCCTCCTCCCCTTCCCTCTGACCCAGCCTATCAGGTCTCATCAGGACTGGCTGCATTGTCTTCCTCTGTGGCCTGGTAAGGCTGCTCCCCCATCAGTAGGGGCCGGTGATCAATAAGCCAGCCACTGCGTTCATGTCAGAGACAGCCCCTGTTCCCCTTGCTAGGGAACCCTCTTGGAGACTGAGCTGCCATGGGCTATATCTGTGCAGGGGTTCTAGGTTATCTTCATGCATGGTCCTTGGTTGGGGTACTAGTCTCAGAAAAGACCCCTGTGCCCAGATGTTTTGGTTCTGTTGCTCTCCTTGTGGAGTTCCTTTCCTCTCCAGGCACTATTCCTAATTTTCTGAGAAAGCACCAGAATGATTTCCAAAGTGGTTGTATAAGTTTACACTCCCACCAGCAATGGAGGAAAGTTTCCCTTTCTCCACATCCTCTGCAGCATGTGTTGTCACTTGAGTTTTTCATCTTAGCCCTTCTGATGGGTGTAAGGTGAAATCTCGGGGTCTTTTTGATTTGCATTTCCCTGATGACTAACGCTGTTGAACATTTCTTTAAGTGTTTCTCTGCCATTCGATGTTCCTCTACAGAGAATTCTGTTTAGCTCTGTATCCCATTTTTTAATTGGATTACTTGGTTTGTTGGTGTTTAACTCCTTGAGTTCTTTATATATTCTGGATATTAGCCCTCTGTCAGATATAGGGTTGGTGAAGATCCTTTTCCAGTCTGTAGGCTGTTTTTTTGTTCTGATGACAGTGCCCTTTGCTTTACAGAAGCTTTTCTGTTTCATGAGGTCCCATTTATTGATGTTCTTAGAGCCTGTGCTGTTAGTGTTTTGTTCAGGAAATTGTCTCCTGTGCCAATGAGTTCAAGGCTCTTCCCCACTTTTTCTTCTGACAGGTGTGTCTGGTTTTATGTTGAGGTCTTTGAGCCACTTGGATTTTAGTTTCTTGCAGGGTAAGAAATATGAATCTATTTGCATTTTTCTACATATAGACATCCAGTTAGACAAGCACCATTTGTTAAAGATGCTATCTTCTTTCCATTGTATGGTTTTGGCTCTTTTGTCAAAAATCAAGTATTTGTAGGTATGTGGTTTTATTTCTATTCAATTCCATTGATCCACCATTCTGTTTCTATGCCAGTACCATGCAGTTTTTATTACTTTTGCTCTATGGTACAGCTTGAGATCAGGGATTGAAATACCTCCAGACGATCTGTTATTGTACAGGATTGTTTTAGCAATTCTGGGTTTTTTTGTTTTTCCATAGGAAATTGAGAATTGTTCTTTCAAGGTCTGTAAAGAATTTTGTTGGTATTTTGATGGAATTGCATTGACTCTGTAGACTGCTTTTAGTAGGATGGCCATTTTCACTATGTTAGTCCTACCAATCCATGAGCATGGGAGATCTTTCCATCTTCTGATATCTTCAGCTTCTTTCTTCAGAGGCTTGAAGTTTTTACAGGTCTTTCACTTGCTTGGTTAGAGTCTCACCAAGGTACTTTATGTTTTTAGTGGCTATCATGAAGGGTGTTGCTTCCCTACTTTCTTTCTCAGCCCTTTTGTCTTTTGTATACAGGAGGACTACTGATTTTTTTTTTTTAATTGATTTTGTATCCAGACACTTTGCTGAAGGTATTTATCAGCTGAGGGAGTTCTCTGGTAGAATTTTTGGGGTCACTCACGTATACTATCATATCATCTGCGAATAATGATACTTTGCTTCTTCCTTTCCGATTTGTATTCCCGATCTCCTTTAGTTGTCTTATTGCTCTAGCTTAGGCATTCAAGTACTATGTTGAAGAGATACGGAGAGAGTAGGCAACCTTGCCTTGTCCCTGATTTCAGTGGGATTGCTTTATGTTTTTCTCCATTTAGTTTGATGTTGGCTCTAGGCTTGCTGTATATTGCCTTTAGTATTTTTAGGTATGTGTCTTGTATCCCTGATCTCTCCAAGACTTTAAACATGAATTGGTGTTGGATTTTGGCAAATGCTTTTTTATCACTTAAGGAGCTGATCATGTGGTTTTTCTCCTTCAATTTATTTATATGGTGGATTATATTGATTGATTTCCGTATATTGAACCACCCCTGCCTACCTGAGATGAAGCCTACTTGGTCATGGTGAATGATATCTTTTATGTGTTCTTGGATTCGGTTTGCGAGTATTTTATTGAGTGTTTTTGCATCAATGTTCATAAGAGAGATAAGTCTGAAGTTGTTGTTGTTGTTGGGTCTTTGTGTGGTTTAGGTACCAAGGTGACTGTGGCCTCATAGAGTGAGTTTGGTAATATTCCTTCTCTTTCTATTTTGTGGAATAATTTGAAGAGTATTGGAGTTAGCTCTTTTTTGAAGGTCTGGTAGAATTCTGTGCTGAAACCATCTGGCCCCTGGGCTTTTTTTGGAAGGGAGACTTTTGATGACTGCTTCTATTTCCTTTGGGGGATATAGGACTATTTAATCTATTTACCTGACCTTGATTTAATTTTGGTAAATGGAATCCTCAAGAAAATTGTCCATTTCATTTAGATTTTCAAATTTTGTGGCATATAGGCTTTTGTTGTATGACCTAATGATTTTTTGGATTTCCTCAGCGTCTGTTGTCATGTCCCCTTTTCATTTCTGATTTTGCTGATTTGGATAGTTTCTCTCTGCCTTTTAGTTAGCTTGGCTAACGGTTTGTCTAGCTTATTGATTTTTCTTAAAGAACCAGCTCTTGGATTCATTGATTCTTTGAATTGTTTTCTTTGTTTCTAATTTATTGACTTCAGCTCTGAGTTTCATTATTTCCAATGGTCTACTCCTTTTGGGTGTGTCTACTTTTTTTCTAGGGCTTTTAGGTGTCCTGTTAAGTCGCCTATAAGGGATGTTTCAAACTTCTTTCTGAAGGTACTTAGTGCTATGAACTTTCCTCTTAGCACTGCTTTCATTGTGTCCCATAAATTTAGGTAAGTCGTGCCTTCATTTTTATTGAATTTTAGAAAGTCTCTAGGAATTGTACTCAGGACCTCTGGAAGAGCAGACAGTGTTCTTAACCTCTGAACCATTTCTCTAACCCTAGGAAGTCTCTAATTTTTTTTTTTTTAATTTCTCCCCTGACCCAGGGGGGATTTAAAAGAGAGTTGTTCAGTTTCCATGTATGTAGGCTTTTTGTTATTTCTGTTGTTGTTGAGGTCTAGTTTTAGGCCATGGTGGTCTGATAGGATACAAGGGATTATTTCTATCTTCTTATATCTGTTGAGGCTTGCTTTGTGCTGACTACGTGGTCAGTTTTGGAGAAGGTTCCGTGAGGTGCTGAGAAGAAGGTATACTCTTGAGTTTGGGTGAAAAGTTCAGTAGACATCTATTAGGTCCATTTGATTTAAGCCTTCTGTAAGTGTCATCGTTTCCCTATTTAGGTTCTGTCTAAATGTTCTGTCCCTTGGGGAGAGTGGAGTGTTAAGGTTTACAAATGCAGGTGCTCTTGTATTTGGGGCATAGACTGTCCTAAGATCTAACAGACTTAAAATGAACAGATTTGACAAATTTTTGTAATCTTGACTGAGTACGATTCTTGAGAATGCTTGTTAAATAAGTTAATTAACTAGTTTTCCAAGTAACCCTTTCACTTCCAGCCATCATTTTGAATGTAAATCTTTTTTTAGTTTTTTTGTTTTGTTTTCAAGACAAGGTCTCTCTGTATAGCCTTGGCTGTCTTGGAACTCGCTCTGTAGAGCAGGCTGTCCTCAGACTCACAGAGATCCACACTGCCTTCTGAGTGCTGGGATCACAGGTGTGCACCACCACCACCCGGCAAGATTTGTAACCTTCTAGTACAGTACTAAGAGCAGACGTAGCTTAAGGAAAACACATGTTCCTCACAACTTGAAATATTCTTCTCCTAAGTAAAGTTATTAAACAGTAAAATGGCTGTTCATCACGGTGGCACATACCTTGTGATCCCAGCACTCAGGGAGGCCAGAGGAAGCATACGAGGCCAACCTGGTCTACAAAGCAAGTCCAGGACAGCCAAGGCTACACAGAGAAACCCTGTCTCAAAAAGCAAACAAAATACACAAAAAGGTAAAAAAAAACAAAACAAAACAAACAAACAAAAAAAACCAAGATTAAAATAACTTCTGTGAATTCAGTTGGTTTAATGATTAATTATTTTGCTTCCATAGGTAGTGTTCCAGTCCAGTTAAGGAAATGGAAGTGTTTAAGGAGGGCAACTTTCTCCTTCCTAGCTCTGCATTTCCATAATCGTTAATATGAAAGGTTGAATGCTAACAAATAAAGAACCTGGTGTGCTGGCGCATACCTTTAATGCCAGCACTAGAGGCAGAGGCAGGCAGATATCTGAGTTTGAGGTCAGCCTGGTCCAAATAGTGAGTTCCAGGCCAACCAAGGCTACATACAAAGACCCTGTCTCAAAAAAACAAAAAAAAGTTAAAAAAAATTTAAGGCTTAAAGCCTATGTGAAAGTGTTGATTTTAACATAATAGCTGTTAAGTCCTGCTTAGATAATAGAAAGCTCATTCTACACATTTACATTTCTACAACCTAAAGTAATGTGGAGATAGTTTTATAATTACATTAATGTTCAGAATTTGTGCTAGAAATTACCTTAAAGATGTCTAGTTTCATCTTTTTTATAAACCTAGCTGTCTGTGGCAGTAAAGAATGTGTAATAAATTTAAAGATATCTGGCTTTAATATTTTTTTTTTGTAAACCCTAGAGTCTATGGCAGTAGAAGATACATAACAAATTTATTGAAATGAAGCATTTTCTGGGTGGGGATGTAGCTCAGTTGGTAGAGTGTTTGCCTCTCATTTACACATCCCTGGGTTTAGTCTCCAAACACCTGCTAATATGGTAGTATAATCCAGGCACTCAGGAGGATCAAAAGTTGACAGTCATTCTTACCTTCATAGGGAGGTGAAGGCCAGCCTGAGTTATAAGAGACTGTAAGCTCCCAAAGAACATTTTACCTGTTGATTTGATTATTTTGAAATGTTATCTGCCTCTAAAAGCAAAACAAAACAAGAAACGTTGCTTTTTTTTTTTTTTCATACTCTGTTCTGTCATAGGTTAAAGCTAGAGATAGCAGGTCTACAGGTGACTGAAGCTAGCAACACTGTATGGTAGAGTTGCTTACAGCTTTAAGAGTCATGTCTGAAACCAGATGTGGGTGGATCACACATCTGTAATCCTAGCACTGGGGAGAATCAGGATTGGGAATTTGAGGCCAGGTTTTAATTTTGATGACCTTTACATCCTCAATGTAGTTAATGATATTTTTTACCTATGGAAAATGCAATGTAGCTAATTTTTTAAACCTGTCATACACATTTTAGGTATATGGTAAATGATTCTACTGTCTTTAAGTGTAGAACATTTTATCCTAGTGGCCAGCTTGAAATAACTAAGGAATTAGATACTATGTGTCTATTTTTCTTTGCTTTTTACAATAATCCTTCTCTCCCTTGCTCTAGGGAGGATGAATGGGTCTCTGCAGCCATTGACTGCTTGGAGTATCTTCCCGACCAGATGGTTGTGGACATAAGCAGGAATTTTCCTGAGCAACCAGACAGAACAGACTTAGTGAAGGAACTTCTGTTTGATGCTATTGGCAAATATTACAGTACTAGGGAACCTCTGTTAAACCACCTGTGTGATGTTCATAACGGAATAGCAGAGCTTCTAGGTAAGTGAGTGCCTACTAGATACCAGAGTCCTCAAAATGAACCCAATCAGTACTCTGTTGAGCTTGGAGGGGATGTGGGTTAGTCTACAGAGAATGATTTGTTTTAACACATGTAGGGTTTACCTAAGCCCTGAGCGACTCCAGAGTGCTATAGGAACTTTGGCTGCTTCAGAGCACTGCACGCCTAGGCAGGAGCGAGCGGCAGTTCTCTGCTTTACAGGAGTTACCAGCATGACCCTGCAGCCCCTTCAAGAGGGCAACGCTCTGCCCTTTCTGATCTGCACAGTCACCCTGCCACATGGATTTTGAAAACCAAATTGGGAGTTTCAGAGAATCCCTTCTATTTTTCTCAGGTCCAGTTTTCAGCATTATATACATAGTACACCCTCAAAATGTGCTTGAGAAATAGAGTGGGAATTTACAAAGTCAAGAGTTATACTTAAAAATCTGTGACAGGGGCCTATGGTATCAGTTGCTGATTTGAGAACAGGCTGTCTTTATGGTTTTGGTCATCCATTTTATTTTTATTTATTTAAATTGCACTCATTTGTGAGTAAGTGTGCACATATATGTGTGCATGCTGTGGCACAAATGTGGAGGTCAGAGAACAAGTTTCTGGAGTTGGTGTGCTCCTGTTTTGTTCCCACTTTTTGTTTTTGTTTTTGGAAATAACTTTGAGGAAGTATACTACTTGACATGAACTGTAATGAGTTTTTTTCATTTTAATATTTGGTTAATTAAGCAATTTTTTTCTTTTGGCTAAAGTAAATGGGAAGACTGAAATAGCCTTAGAAGCTACTCAGCTGTTTCTGAAGCTTCTGGATTCCCAAAATAGGGAAGAATTTAGAAGACTGCTTTACTTCATGGCTGTTGCAGCACATCCTTCCGAATATAAATTACAGAAAGAAGTAAGTCTGTTCAAATGTTGTTTTCAGTGTCCTCAGCGTCCAGTGTGCTACAGTGTGCTACAGTATGCTACAGTGACAACCTATTTCTATTTGATACCCCTTTAGTACTAAACCTAGCCTTTCAAATACATAGCATGAGGTATGTCTTCATTCTTACAGAGTGACAATCGGATGGCTGTGAAAAGGGTGTTCTCAAAAGCTATTGTCAACAATAAAAACTTATCCAAAGGCAAAACTGATCTTCTGGTACTGTTCCTAATGGATCACCAAAAAGATGTTTTCAAGGTAAGACTCTGACAGTAACTAATCGTGTTTACTTGTAACTGATTAAAATGTACTTGAGTAATTGTCCTGTGTCACTCCTTTTTAAGATTCCCGGAACTCTACATAAAATTGTGAGTGTTAAGCTTCTGGCCATACAAAAAGGAAGAGATCCTAGTAAAGACACAGGTAATTAAAGAATATTATCTGCAGGGTCTTTTTTTTTTTTTTTCTCCCCAGGCAAGATCTCATTGCAGCCCAGGCTGGTCAGGGCTATATAGCCAAAGATGACTTTAAAGTCCTGGTCCTCCTGCCTCTGACTTCCACGTGCCCAAATCACAAGCGTTTGAGGCCACTCCTAGCTTAATGTTTTCATCATCTTCCAAAGGCAAGTCCATAGTGCTGATTTGAAATTATTTTTGCAATGATTAGTTTCAACTAATTTGAAACATTCCCCTCAATTTTCTAAGCTTAGCAGAGTGCTTCCTGGGTTAAAACAACTTTCATATTCTTGTCTGTTTTAAGACCTTTAAAAGTTATATTTCTTACCTAATCTCAGTCTCTCTCTTTTTCTCTGTCTCTCTCTCTCTTTCTCTGCACATGTGTAGGTCAGAGGACAATTTTCAGGAGTTGATTCTCTGCTTCTACCATAAGGGTCACAAGGATTGAACTCAGGTCATCAGGCTTAGAGGCAAGTGCCTTTCCCACGAGTCATCTCATAGGCTGGCTAAATCAGTTTGACGAGGGTTATCCTTACCCTCTTTAAAACATTTTATAGAATCTCAGAGGAAAAGGAAATAGCGCATTATTTTTCTAGTTAAATGTGAAGACTAGAGTCACTGACTGGGACTTTCTGCTTTTAAACTTTAAGGCTATATTTACTGCCAGAGAATTGATGGAAGTGACTACTGTAGCAGTAGCCAGAAGAAAACCAAAGATGAACTGTTGAGCTTACTAAAGACTATTGATGAGGACTCAAAACTCTCTGCCAAAGAGAAGAAGAAACTGCTAGGCCAGTTCCATAAGTGTCATCCAGACATCTTCACTGAGTATTTTGGAGACTGAGTTTCTAATGTCTATATGTATGTGCAGTTGTATATTTTAAGGGCAAATTATGTATCCTAAAGATATTTGTAAGCTTGGATGTTTAAATATGAAGTTGTACTTAATAAAACTTTTTATACCCATATGTGTCAAGACATTTTACTCAGATGGCGTACTGCTGTCAGGCTGACCTGTTAGGTGAGTTATTTATAATTATGTTCAGTTTATATAGAGAATCATAGGGACTTAAGAGAATAGAGCAGCCATGTATTTATGTAAGTACGGGGGCTGGAGAGATGGCTTAACAGTGAAGAGTACTTGTTGCTCTTGCAGAAGACCTGGGTTTAGGTCCCAGCACCTTCATAAGCATGTGTAACTCCAGTCTCAGGGCCCTACAACACCTTCTTCTGACCTGTGTGGGCAATGTACACACATGGTACATCTACTCACCTGTTAAAATATGGAGTACTTCACAGGAAATCTAGTTACATATTAGTAAGGATAGGGATTTGTCTTGTTTTTGTTTTGTCGAGCCAGGGTCCCTGTGTAAAATAGGCTGTGCTGGAGCTGAGGGTGCGCACCACCACACCCGTCATTTTTGTATTTTAGGAAGGTTCTCCTTTAAGGCGTAAAACAGAAACTGACAATTAAAACAGTGGATTTTCTAATGATCATAAGTTAACTATAGAGAGGTTTTTTTTTTTTTTAAGATTGTACCCATGTTTCTGAAAATTTAAACACTTTAAGCTTATTTTGGGGCTTTACAAGTATGTAAAAATGAGACTGGAATAATGGACTCACGTGTGCACATCCACAGTATAAACCAGCCAGGCATGGTCCGAGGTTAATCCCAGCACTCGGAGGCAGAGGCAGGTGAATCGCTGTGAGTTTGAGGCCAGCCTGGTCTACAAAGTGAGTCCAGGAGAGCCAAGGCTACACAGAGAAATCCTGTCTTCAAAAAAGCAAAAGCCCACAGTATTGACCAGTCTCTCTCTTTTTTAAAGATTTATTATTTATACAGCATTCTGCTTACCTGTATACCTGTGCACCAGATCTCACTACAGATGGTTGTGAGCCACCATGTGGTTGCTGGGAATTGAACTCAGGACGTTTAGGAAGAATAGCCCGTGTTCTTAATCTCTGAGCCATCTCTCCAGCCCAACCATAGTCTCTTAAAGAGCAGTCTTGTTTACTCTGTATCCTTGTCTATTCTTTGTTCTTGTTCCAGTACATTTCAGACATAGCACTTCCTTTCACCACATCTGTCTAAAGTGTGTTAAAACCTAATCACTAGCAGGATGTGGTGGCTTACCCCTTTAATCCCAGAATTTGGGAGGCAGAGGCAAGTGGATGTCTTATTTACATAGTTTTCCAGGACAGCCAGGGCTACAAACACCTGTCTCACAAACAAACAAACAAAACAACAACCGTTAATCACGGTCAGAATTCTGCAGTTCCTTAATGTCAAGACTAATACCAACATGCAGTCTGTGCTCCAGCTTCTCAGGGTTATTCCAATAGGGATCCAAACAGTGTTCATAAATTGCAATCAACTGACTTGGCAATTACATTAATCTTTCATTTCCTTTGTGTCCAGTATTTCTTGTAAATTGCTAAGTAGAGTGAAGGTTTTAAGCTACCAACGACATGATTATTTTGGATTAACTACACTGACTGGGCATGTTAAGTGGACAAGTACTATAAAATACCACTGTAATATAACTGAAATATTTTTTCATCTCTGTTAACATTTTACGAGACTGAATTTTATGTTTTAGTTTAGCCTAATTTTTCTTTTTCTTTGTGAGTGCATGTATGAGTGTTCTGGGATGTACATGTGTAGGCCAGAGGACTACTGCTTTTTGTGACTTGGTTCTCTCCTGCCAGTTTCTGAGGTGGAGTCTCTTGTTTCGGCCTTGCTTTCTGCATACTCTAGGCCAGCTGGCTCTAGCTTCTAGGCAATTTGCCCCCTTCCCATCTCAATAGGATTGCTGGGATTACAGGTGTGAACTGGGCTCAAACTCCAAAAGTAACTGAGGAAGACATTGAACTGACCCTTCTGTATCTACCTCCCAAGGGCTAGGATGACCAGTGTGTGCCATTACACAGTGTAAGCAATGCTGGGGATGAAACTTAGGGCTTCATGCATGCAAGGCAAGCACTCTTAACTGAGCTACTTCCCGGTTAATTTCACTTGGGGCTTACGCCATGACTTGGTGGATGAAGACACCTGCCACCAAGCCTGATGAGCCAAGCTCAATCCTCAGGACCCGTGTGGTAGAGGACCAATTCTGTTTTCCTCTGTTCACATGTGTGCCATGGCACAGGTGACCACACACACACACACACACACACACACACACACACACACACACGTACAAAATCGATGTAATAGGAAATATCTTAAAGTGGTAGGGAGAATTTGAATAATGTCCCAATCTGCTGGCATACGATGGGTGACTTATTATTTGCTAATGAAACTAACAGCAGGTAGTTTTCAAACAGGCTGACAACTATAATATATATGATACCAATTACCTTAGGAAAGCTAGGTTTGGAGTACAATTAAGAAAAAGAAAGCTGTAAAAGTGGTGGAAGAGGCTGGGCGCTGGTGGCACACGCCTTTAATCCCAGCACTCAGGCAGAGGCAGGTGGATCTCTGAGTTCAAGAGCAGCCTGGTCTACAGAGTGAATTCCAGGACAGCCAAAATTACACTCAGAAACCCTGCCTCGAAAAAACAAAAAGATAAGAAAGAAAGTGATAAAAGAAGGGCTGGAGAGATGGCTCTGTGGTTAAGAGCATGGATCCTCTTCCAGAAGACCCAGGTTCAAGTCCCAACATGGCAGCTCACTTGTCTGTAACTCCACTTCCAGAGGAACCCTCAGACATACATGAATGCAGAACACCAATGCATATAAAAACTTTTTAAAAACGTGGTGAAAGAAAAAGATCATGATAGATTTCAGAAAGGCTACGGAGACTACTGAGACCCACATAGTTGGAGCAGCTGCACACTATCTGTTTTGCAATCTGTGTTTTGCACATAACTAAAGCATGAATCTTTGGCTACGAGAACTAATACCCTCAGGAAAAAACAGGAACATTTAGTTTCTAACTGCTAGCACTGTTCATGCTTTTTTGAGACAGGGTTTTTCTGTGTAAGTCTGTGGAACTCCCTGTAGACCAGGCTGGCCTCAAACTCAGTAGCCTGCCTGCCTATGCCTCCTGAGTGCTGGGATTATGGGCCTTCACCACCATGCCAACTTGTTCGTGCTTTTCTATTTACTTTTTTTAAAATTTATTTTTATTTTCTTTTTTTTATTATTTACTCTTATTTTGTATTGGCATTTTGCCTGCATGTTTGTGCACAATTCCTGTGTGAGTGGTTCAGATCCCCTGGAACTGAAGTTATAAGCAGTTGTGAGGTACCATGTAGAAGCTGGGCATCGAACCAGATTCTTTGTAGAAGAGCAGTCAGTGCTCTTAACTGCTGAGCCATGGCTCCAGCACTTGTTCATGCTTCTTGAAGAAGCAACATTCTAACAATGATCATTCCATGGAAAACATTGTAATAAAATCAGTTTAAAGCCAGATACAATGGCCTGTGTCTAATCCCAGTACTTCAGCAGCTGAAAACAGGAAGGTTGTGTTTCCAGCTTAGCCTGAGCTTCACAGCAAGCTCTCATCTGGGATATGTGTGGGGTGGGCAGGGTGACTTACCTCAAGCGTAATATATATATATATATATCATATATATATATATCATATATTATATATGTATATATGTAATATATATGTAATACATATGTATATATGTAATATATATTACATATATGTAATATGTATATATATGTGTAATATATGTATATTACATTTATGCATGTGTGTGTGCACTCAAGCATATATGTCAAGATCAGTACAATTTGGAGTAGGATTCAGAACTCTTCTTCCACCATGAGGGTCAAACTCAGGTCATCAGCAATCTCCTTTACCCACTGAGCCAGCTCATTAGCCCAAGAACAGGATATTCAAATGTTAAATTTATCATTTTCTGAAGACATTATGAACTTTAAGTCATAGCACCATTACCACTCTGAAAACCTTGGAGAACTGTGCTGGCTCCCTAGAACTGTCCATACTGTCAGCTCTGCTCTCTTCATCCATGATGCCTGCTAAGGGGCCCAACCCCACGTGTGTGCTCCATGTTTAGGTGATTGCGAGCTTGGCCTCCTTTCGGCAGGGTAGATTGAGGCTGAGTACCTCATCCAAAGGCAGCCTCCTGTAGACCAATGAGACAGGCGTTATGCAAAAGCCAATTTGGCTGGCCAACTTCTACCCAGGCAAATCTAAAGCATGAAGGAGCAACACTGAGAAACCAGAAACAAGAAATCCTGTGTGTTCCCAGGGGGTGACAGCAACTCACCTCCAGGACAGCTGTTACTTTTCTTCCTCCAAATGCAGCCTGGCAGTGAGCTGCCTTTATCTCAAGGTTAATTTGAGTTTCCAGTCTTTACAGCCACAGGTTAAACTGGCACATGAGTGAGTATTTATAATATTTAGGGGAAAAAGATTACAGATGAATCATCCTGGCCAGGCAGCGGTGGCACATGCCTTTAATTCCAGCACTCAGAAGGTAGAGACAGGTGGATCTCTGTGAGTTCAAGGCAAGTTCAGGATAGCAAGGGCTACAGAGAAACTCTGTCTTGAAAAAAACAAAAACAAAAAAACAGATGAATTTCCCTAAATAGAATGGTTTTGGTATTGTTTCTAGCCTCTCCAAGGAAGACTTAGTTTTAGAAACTCTTCAGTTAAGGTAGATGTCTGTGTTCCATTCTGGCTGCATGTTTTAATCACCTGGAAAGCTTGCCATTCTTGCCTGGCATCACCGATAGTTTTTAGATGACACAGTTTTAGAATTTCTTCACCAGCTGGGCATGGTGGCACATGCCTTTAATGTCAGCACTTGGAAGACAGCGGCAAGTGGGTAGTAAGAATTTGGTAATTTTGGTTTCTTTAAAAAAATAACCGGAGCTGGGTGTAGTGGCACATGCCTTTAATCACAGCACTTGGAAGCAGAAGCAGGTTTGAGGCCCGCCTAGTCTACAGAGAGAGTTCCAGGATAGACAGGGCTGTCACACAGAGAAACCCTGTTACACAAAAACAAACAAAAACCCCCACAGAAATATTATGGGAATACGCTTTCATTTTAATCCCAGGTGTGGAAATATTGAGCCGCTTCACAGCAGGTGTCTAAAAACAAATACATTTAAACCTTGACTTTGTGTATAAGGAGAAAAGGGAATATAGGCATATTTTTTTCCGTACTAATATATGTTTAGCTTCAAATTTTCAAAATAATTTTTAAAATTTCAATTGAAAGATAATACTTTTTCTGTTGCCAAAAAACTATTTTGCCCTAGGAAAGATATAACCCCCTAAAAAAGGAAACCCCCAGAGTTAGGGTTTGGGCAGGGTTTTGTTTTTATCTTTCCAGGAAAATAAAAGCATCCAACTAAGGAATCCAGAGACCACTAACAAATGAAGCACGTGAAGAAAAAGGATGGCTTGTAATGGAAAGTTTTGGTGTCTTTAAAAACTCAGTTATGCTATGTAAACAGGTTTCTGTATTAACCCAGGTGTGGGATATGGGACTGATTCAGATGGTCCACAGCAGCAAACTATTTGCCTCGTGCTGGCTTTGAAAGGAGCTCTCTGCCAGCTGCAGATAGTTTAGTTCTGAGGACTCTGGAGAGGGAATAAATGCCAGAGCCCAGAGACAGAAAGGGGGCTCTAAGGAAGAGGCCTGCTGGTACTCCCGCCTGCTGAAGATGACGTAGATGATGGACTACTCAAAATTTCAAAGTCCTGGCAGGAAAGGTGGCTTGTGAGGCACCTTACCTTTCGGTTCACTCTTCTCCCGAGCCCCAGGCGGCTCGCCTCGGCTTTTCCGTACAGCAACATGGCGCCTCCCTGTGCCGCGTGAGTGTCTCGGAGCCGCCTGACCCCGCGCTCCCGCGGCCGGCACCCGACCCCGCTGCAGACCCCGCGCCAGCCTTCCCACACAAAAGCACCCTAAACAAGGTCCAGCTCGGAGCTACCGATTGCCGAGCCGCGGCGTGACGTACAGGTCGGTCCGTACAGGAGCCAGGCGCCGCCCCACTCTGGGCAGGCTCATCCCGCCTCCCACGGCCCCAGCGCCGAGGAGCGGTCGCCGTGGCCGCTGCACACCGGAGCGCGGCCGGGAGGACGGCACGGCGAGCCAGGCGGCCCGGGAGGGCTCGAGGCCCAGCTCCCGCCCGCCGCGGCGCCCGCCCCGCGGGATCCGCTGCCGCCGCAGGTGAGCCGGGCGGTCGTGGAGCCGGCGGGCTAGCGCGGGAGGGCGCCGTGGTGGTGGTGATGATGGTGGTGGTGATGGTGGGGGTAGCACTGGCCTTTCTCGGCGGTCGGGCCCCGGGGGATGCCGAGTGGAAGCGGAGAGGGGACGGGGCTGGGTGGAGAGGCCCGTGGCCCAGGCCGCAGTCCCGGCGCGCCCCTGCCGCTCCCTCCCTCGCCCGCCCAAACAGCTGTTTACAACGGAATGTGGACGCGGTTCCTGGCTGGCTGGCGCGGGTGGGCAGAGGGCTTCCTCTCACCGAGAGACCCTTTCTGGAGGATTCTTTTGTGTTCAGCTGGGGCCCCGCGTGCCGCTCTGACAGATGCGGGTCCCCGTGCCAGGATCCTCCCCTCTGTTTTCTGGTAGGGTTGTCTGGTTGTTGAGCCAATGAATGAGAGCAATTGACCCCCGGATGCATGGTACAGCTCTTTAATTACATAGGTGCCAGTCGTGGAGTGGTCGTTGTGTGCCAGCTGTGGTCGCCGTGTAGTTTTATCCGTTAAATGAGGAGGCACGTTAACTATAGAAAACTGAAGCCGCATAGCCTCCAAAGAGCCGGAATCGGACTTTGAGTAGTGACGGAGAATAGGACATTTAAAAAAAAATTTTTTTTTTTTTTTTTGATCTGATCACTTTTACTAGAGTTATTGGCGGTTTTACACCACGGGTCCAGTACTGCCCTGAACACCTTGGGCAGCCTCTCCCAGTACGATGACATCACACAGATGACACAGGGATTTATGGCTATCAACAAATGGGTATCTGTTTGCCCGGATTGGGGCTAGATAATACTAATAGAGCGTTTGTGGAGAATATGGTTGGTCTTGGCTCCTGGGGAATTCAAAATCTAGGCAGAGTTTTGTTTTGTTTTGTTTTGTTTTTTAAGTACAAATTAACACTTTCCCCATCTGACCCTTAACTCTTCTTTCCCATCTTTGCTACCTGCCACTTTTGCATTTTGGGTGCCATGGTTCTGCCAGAGGAATGAAACATGCCCCTCTCACCTCCCATCCCCACCCCACTTTATAGCTGGGTGAAATTCTACTCCTTTCAAAGATAGGTCACATGTCCTCTTTTCTGGGAAGGTTTTTCTCCGCTTCTTCCTGCTATTCAGAATAGCAGCGTCATGCTACTTTTGAGTTTCATGTGGCTCCCTGTGAGCGTATCTGTCTCCGGCTGGATTGTTTTCATCTTTCTAACCCAATTTAAATAATAGTATTTGAACGGAATTATGGCAGTGATGGATGCCAGCTGTCTAGCAATCAGCCCTGCAGGACTTTGGAGAAAAGTGTAAACATTCACAAGGTTGAAGGATCCGCCGTGGAGAGAGAGAGAACCTGAACAGAGTGTTGGGGGCAGTCTCCTGAGCTTCAGAGTCTTTCTTGCCTTTCTTCCTTTCTGCACCCAGTGAATGACCTCACCTGGGCAGCGTCTTGGCATGTGAAGAGGATAAAGTTAGATGTGGTTTTGTTTCTTATACAAGCTGAAGGTAATGCTATACATTGGTTCTGTTGCACTTCTAAACTCTAGTAGGATTTAGGACAATGAAAAGACGGGTTTTGGAAGGAAAAGTCGGGTCAGTGTGGTAACACAAGCCTTTCATCCGAGAACTCAGGAGACTGGGGCTGGCAGCTCTCTCAGAGTTCTGGGCCAACCTGGTCAACATAGTAAGGCCTAGTATGAAGCCAGAGCTCCATAGAGGGATTGTCTCCAAAAAAAAAAAAAAAAAGTGTGTGTGGCGGCGACGGCGGTGGTGGTAGACATGATGATACCAATTACCAATGCAACTGGATTAGAAAGGTAAAATGCAGCTGTGCATGGTGGTAACCCCTTACCCCCAGCTCTCAAGAGGCAGAGTCAGGTGGATCTCTGCGAGGTGGTGACCAGCCTGTTCTCTGTATAGAGTTTCAAGCTAGCCAGGGTTGTGAAACCTTGTCTCAAAAAAAAAAAAAAAAAAAAAAAAAAAAAAGTATGTAAGGGGTATTATTTTTTGGCTCACAGTCCAGCAGGTGCATGAGGTAGCTGGACACATTACATTCATGGTCAAGAAACAGAGACATGCTCATGCACGACTCCCTCCCTCCCTTTTGTCTGACCAGAACCCCAGCTCAGGAACCAGTGCTGCCCACATGTGAATGAGAGTCTTCCCATCTCAGTGACCATCAAGAAAATCTCACAAGCATGCCCACGAGTTAGGCTAATCTAGACCGTTCGCAGAGGGTCCAATCCATAGTGAAGCTTCATGTCACCAAGTGACAGTTGAGGCCGACTCTCACAACAGGCCTAAAAATGTCAATCCCTGTAACCTTTTTTACTTAATAGAGGTCTCTGGAGGTTTTGGGTCATTAGACCAAGTGGTTCTTTCTTTCTTTCCAGTGTGCAGAAGTGTGTCAAATCTCTTTACAAATTCCTATACTTCTTTAGATACTTTAACTATCACCCCAAGTGTATAATTAAGCCGAATTAGTGTTTATTATGATAGTTTGTGATCTTCAAAGTGTCATTTTCAGTGATGTAAATACAGAAGCATTGTTTTTCTTAACTAGAAATAGCCTGAAAGTAGAGGAGGGTGGGGGAGGATTTAAAAAAAAAAAACAAACAAACTTGAATGTAATGAAAAGGTTCCTTTATGGCGCTGAAGACGGCTCAGCAGTCAAGAGCACTGGCTGCTGTTCCAGAGAACCCAGATTTGGTTCCCAACCTCCTCACAACCACCTGTTAACCCCAGTTCTGGGTTATCTGGTGTCTTCTACATACCTGCAGGCAAATACTCATCCACATAAAAATAAATAGATCTTGAGCTGGGGAACTGGCTCAGCAGTGATGAGCACTGGCTGCTCTTCCAGAGGCTGAAGCTTTGATTCTCGGCACCCACATGGTGTCTTACTACCATCTGTAATTCCAGTTTTAGGGGATCCAGTGTCCTGTTCTGACCAGCTTAGCCACTAGGCGTACATGCGGTGCACAGGCATACATGAAGGCGAAAACACTCATACATATAAAATAATAAATCTTTTGACAAGATGCCTCTATTGACTGGGTCAGACTGGAGTGTCAGGTAGCTTTTATGTTCGTATCAGCAATTAATAGAATGAAAACCCAGTCACATCCCTTCTGATTGCTTGCAGCTTCCTACTTACGTTCTTTTGTTGATTAGCAACTACTTGAAAATACATGCCTCACACATTTTTCCTTTAACTCGTTATGGAGTCTAGCCAGGACAATTTGTCACCCCAATTAACTAATTAGTTTGGGTCTTGAGATAGGGTCTCACTATGTAGGTTGGGCTGCCCTGGAGCTCACTATGTAGACCAGACTGGCCTCTAACTCACAGAGATCCACCTGCCTCTGCAGTTATTATCTTTTTAATCTAGAAGGGAGGGTTGTGTATGTGTGTTCACCTGTACATGGAAGCCAGAGATGAGCTCTGAGTATCTCACAGGCCTGGTACTGGGCCTGGATTTCCAGTGTACTAGGGATCTGAATATAGCTCTTTGTGCTTTCAGAGATAGCACTTTACCTACCGAGCCCTCTCCCCAACTTCCATTCCCAGTTACTTTTGTCCACAGGATAGGACTAGGAAGCCATCTATCGCTTCAGCACAGGACATTTAGGAAGAACAACCCGTGTTCTTAATCTCTGAGCCATCTCTCCAGCCCAACCATAGTCTCTTAAAGAGCAGTCTTGTTTACTCTGTATCCTTGTCTATTCTTTGTTCTTGTTCCAGTACATTTCAGACATAGCACTTCCTTTCACCACATCTGTTTTAACATCTGTGTGTTAAAACCTAATCACTAGCAGCATTATCTCCAGTGACTGATATTTTGTTGTTGTTTGTTTTCACTTAGTGACGCTGGCCTTGAGGTTGTTCCTTCCTCCACCTCCCAAGTGTTAGGATTGCAAGAGTGTGTGAGCAGGTCCAGCTTTCCGGTGACATCTCCTGTAAGCTCAGCCACAGAAGGCAAGATTATGTTTCAGGTGGGTGTGCTGGTGCACAGCTGTAGTCCTAGCATTTATGAATTGGAGGCAGGAGGACTGTGAGTTCAAGGCCAGACTTGGCTACATAGAAAGCTCAAGGACAGTAGGGGCTACACAGTGAAACACCAGCTTCAGTAAAGACTTATGACTGAATCACTACTCTTTGCAGAAGCAGGCAGTTTAAGTCTTCTGTCATTCAACCTCCCCAACTTGTGACTTGTTACTCAGAAGTAGGAGACAGACATTCCAGTTTTTCTTGATTGCTTACAGATGTCATTGGCTAAGTGTGTTTAATCACTGAGGTAGAGTATAAAGGAATGAAACCCTAGCAAGCCTGTTGAGAAAAGTGAAACTCGGGGACTAAGGGTTTGCCAGTAGTCAGTCAGTGACATGGTATGAACAAGTTTGGCTCATTGTCTTTCTTTCCTAGGAAAGCGAATAGACTTAACTGAGGATGTCTGAAAACCTTGACAAGTCCCATTTAAGTGAAGCAGGAGAGTCAAAGCCGGATGCCTCTGAGCAAGGCCTGGAAGGAGCTCTGGAGTGCTCTGATGAAGCCTTACAGAAAAGAATAAAGGCAGATTCACCCAGTCCCCAGAGAGTGGGAAGACCTCACTGTAAGCAAACTTGACTTTGATTGTATTTTCAAATGGCTTCCTTGTGCCTGCAGCTCTGAACTTAAGTTCTCATAGTATGACAAGCTTGCCAATGACTGACAGTTGACAATAGTAGCAGTTTCCCAACTACTGCTATGTACTGCCTAGCTACTTGTGGGTTTACAATTGCATGAGAAGTTAAAATTTTAGAACAGTGAATGTTCCCATCTCTCTCCAGCCTCAGTGGCATTCCACTTTCTCTGAAGTACTCTGAGAAACAGGAAGGTAGAGTCAAACAGTAGCTTTATGAATGAAAAGTCTGAGGCTCCTTTGAGCCAGGACTGTGTTTGTGCAGGTTAAAGAAATAATGAGTGAGTTTACCACACCTTAAATTCATTTCCCCAGGGCTTGGTTCTCACAGGCAGAGTGAGTGTGGAAATCACTGAGGTCCCAGCAGGGAGTAGGCCTCCTGGATGAAAAGTGGCAAGCTCTGCCTGGATGCCCATCAGTTGCCCGGCTTATGTCTTTTATTAAGAAGACACACTTTTTGAAGTGAATCCAAAAATACAGGTCTTTAGAGGGAGTGTCATAGTCTAAGAATGTCGGTGTTGATGTTATCAAACTGTAAATGAACAGTCAGTCTGCAGACTGGCAAGGACAAATATTTTGAGGTTTTGAGATATGTTTCTAAAATAATAAAAGCCATTCCAGAATAGTTGATCAGTCAACATAGTGTTCTTATAGCATGGACACACAAGTGAGCCTGTTTTCCTAGTTTATGGTCACATAGACTGATAAAGTAGCACAGATTGTGTCTAGGGAAGGTCACTGTAATAATGTCACCTGGTGTGCATATATGACTTACTGTCTCTGTGTGTGTAGAGAGGTGGTTTCCCATCTTTAACTCTACCTCCTAGGGTAGTTGTGAACATTAGATGGGAACTGTTCTTAGGGTTGTTAGAGCCCAGCTGCTTCTTCATTCTGCTTCTCCTCTAGGCTACTGAGCTGTTTTTCCAGTCATGTGGACCTTGCCATTATGTGTAGTTCACCTCAGACCCAAAAGGATGGGTCCACTAGATCAGGGGCTGGAACTTGCAAAAGTGTAAGCCAACTCCCACCCCAAATATTTTCTGAGATCCCGCTTCCTATAGATCAGGCTGACCTCAAATTCTCTCTATACCTAAGCGTAACCATGAACTCGCGATCCTTCTATCTCCAATTTCAAAGTTCTTGGTTATAGACTTGTACTACCATGCCCAGTTCTGTGTGTGTGTGTGTGTGTCACTGTGTCAGTGTGTCAGTGTCAAGGTCTCACTCGCTAGGCTGCTCTGGAGCTCACTTTGTGGGTTGACCTTAAACCCATGTAATCTGTCTCAGCCTCTGAGTGCTAGGATTACTGGTGTAAGCTACCAACAACTTTTTCTCTTGAGTTGATTTATCTCCAATATTCCCTACAGTAGCAGAAAACTAACAGCTACAGCTAACGTGGTTTCTATTAACTGTAATTTCCAATAAATGAGATTTTTTTTTTTTTTTTTTGTATTCTGTCAATGATGGCATGAGTCTAAATTAATGTGAAGCTGGTATTGGGCTACATTATTTGAAAATACATGTGCTTATGTCTATGACAAGAGTATTTTCCTAGGACCCATGATTAAGTTTTCAGGGAGCCAGAAGCTGCTAAAAAAGACCCAGGTTTCATTTCCAGCACCTACATTGGGCGACTTACAATAGTCTATAACTCTAGCTCCAGGAAATCCAATTTTTTTCCCCACTTTGGGTACCAGCACTCACGTTCATACAGATGTGCGTAGACACACATGATTCTTTTAAAAATTGATATATGAGCTGGGTGGTGGCGGCGGCACACCTTTGATTTCCAGCACTCGGGTGGCAGAGGCAGACGGATCTGAGTTTGAGGACAGCCTGGTCTATAGAGTGAGTGCTAGGATAGTCAGGGTTACACAGAGAAACCCTGTCTGAAAACAGACAAGCAAACAAAAAAATTGATGTTGTTTCATTAAAAAAAATAATTGGAATTTAGGTTAGGATTGGAACAAAATTTCTAGCAGTTTCTTGAAAGACCTTAAATGTGCTTCTGTTATTTTTTACTACATATGTATAATAGTGTTCTCAGAATGTACAATTACAAAATCACAGTGTTGCTCAACTTTGAAAAACATCGAAGATGCTGTTTGTACTTCAGTGTCAACTGGTCAACCAAGCTTTAATTCCTTTTATAAGCATATCTACCTTATTAGCATGCAAAGGCTTCCCTTCCTTCCTTCCTTCCTTCCTTCCTTCCTTCCTTCCTTCCTTCCTTCCTTTCTTCCTTTCTTCTTCTTTCTTTCTTTTTGTTTTGTTTGAGTCAGGATTTCTCGGTGTGGCCCTGCCTGTCCTGGAACTTGCTCTGTAGACCAGGCTGGCCTTGAGCTCAGAGATCCATCTACCTCTACACTCCTGAGTGCTGGGATTAAAGGCTTATGCTACCATGGCACAATTTTTTAAAAGCTTTAATAAGTGAATAAAATTTTATTCATACCAAAGTATTCAATACCAAAGTATTGAATTTTTGTGTTTTTTTAAGATTTAAAAGAAAGTTATTTCGGCGTAAATGTATATACGCTGATGCATGTGTAGGCGCCCATGGAGGCCGGGAGAGGTGGGCAGATCGCCCTGAGCTGGACTGCAGGCTGGTGTCAGCCACCCAAATGATGGTGGGAACTAAACCTGGCTCCTCTCAAATGGTAGCAAGTGCGCTAAAGAAATGCTTTAAGCTGAAGCACACGCCTTTAATCCCAGCATTCAGGGAGGCAGGGGCAGGCAGATCTGAGTTTGAGGACAGCCTGGTCTACAAAGTGAGTCTAGGACAGCTAAGGCTACACAGAGAAACCCTGTTTCAAAAAAAAATGCTTTAAAATAAAATTCTTTATGGTTTATTAACAGTAAATGTTGAATGTGTATATGTGGTTTTTATGCCCTATGTATCCTGGGTCAAATAAAAATTAGAGTGAAAAAGAATTTTATAAGAGGCAGGTGGTAATGGTGCATACCTTGAATCTCAGTACTCAGGAGGCAGAGGCAGGCAGATGGATCTCTGAGTTCAAAGCCAGCCTGGTCTACAGAGTGAGTGCTAGGACAGCCAGAGCTACGCAGCTATTCATTCATTCATTATGTATATAGTGTCCTGTCTACATGTTAGAAGAGGGCACCAGATCTCATCATAGATGAGACCACATGTGAGCTACCATGTGCTTGCTGGGAATTGAACTCGGGACCTTTGGAAGAGCAGCCAGTGCTCCTATCCTTTAAGCCATCTCTCCAGTCTCCAAGAAACCCTGTCTTGAAAAACAACCAACCAACAACAAAAGTTGGGGCTAGGGAGATCGCTCAGTGGTTAAGAGCACTATCTGCTCTTCTGAAGGACAGGAGTTCAGTTCCCAGCTACCCGCATGACAGTTCATAACTGTTACTCCACTTCCAGGGAATCTGATATCTTCACACCAGTGCACGTAAAATAAAAATAAATTATGAAAAAAAATCACAAATAGGATGCAGCCAGGTGTTAGTGTTGCATATCTTTAATCCCGGCACTCAGGAGGTAGAGGCAGGTGGAGCTCTGTGAGTTCTAGACCAACCTGGTCTATACATTCTAGGACAACCAGAACTACCAAAAAAAAAAAAAAAAAAAAAAAAAGGAACCTGATGGAGATTAATAATGCTTGACATTTGATGTTAAGCTTGAGGAAAATTAATAGTAACCAGTATCTGTATATCTCTTATATCAGTTTCAATTACATAACCCAGAGCAAGATGTATATATGTATTTACACACACGTGTGTGTGAGTGTATCTCAAATCCTTGGGTTCCTTAGACTTTACAAATGGAGGGTGCAGCTGTCACAGCATGGTTGGATGACATTTATAACTGCACCACAACCTTGAGCTGCTAGGATATGGCCATCAGCTCCCAGAATTCTCTTGTGCCCCTTGGTAGCAAATCTCTTCCATCCATCACAGCCCTTGGTAACCACTGATCTGCTTTCTGTATAATCTTGCTGTCTGTGTAACTTTATATAAATGGAATTTTAGAGCTGATGTGGCTCAGTGGGAAAAGGTGCTCCCTGCCAAGCCTCATGACTTAAAAGTTCAATCTTGGGCACCTACATCATGGAAAGCGAGAACAGACTCGCACCACTTGTCCTCTGCGTCCATACACATGTGGTAGCATGAACATGTACACAAACGAAACACTTGGGTGTTTTAAAATAATTTTAAAATAGCATTTTAGTGAATATGGTTATTTATCTCTGACGCTATCACTTGAGATGGTTCTCCCAAAATTTGTGGTTTTGCATTACACAGTAGTTCCTTTTTATTGCCAAGTAACATTTCATGTTTGGTTTTCTGAGACAGGGTTTCTCTGTGTAAAAGCCCTGGCTGTCCTAGACTCGCTTTGTAGACCAGGTTAGTCTTGAACTCACAAAGATGTGCCTACCTTTGCTAGTTTTTCAAATGCAAATTATTTGGGGGTTCCTTAAGCTTATACTTCCCTTCCAATTTCCCAACCACAGGTAGGGGGAAAAAGAAGATTGTAAGAGAAAGGGGGCGTAGCCCTCTTTACTTCTCCCTGCTGGGTAGGGTTGTAAGATTCTCTTGGGGGCAATACCAGTATCCATCGTCAGGAAATCCAGAAGTCCAGGTAACCAGCAACGGTAAACATAGCAGCAGGATGAACCAGCTGCAAGCAGTTGTCCTCCAATTCTTCCAAGGGACTACCTCTTCTTCCTCTGGGCTATCATCTTTATAGCCCTCAAAGCCCTCAGAATTCAACTAATTCCAACTGGCAAAGACCACACTCTGCATGAGACAACAGGTGTGGACCAACTAAAACCATTTGGGATTATAACAAAAACATGTTTCTATATCACAAACCAGAACATTCACAATTCACAACATGCCTCTGCCTCCCAAGTGCTGGGATTAAAAGTGTGTACCACCTCACCTGCTCACCATTTCTTTATTCTTCTGCAGTTGATAGACATTTTAATTTATCAAGCTTTTGTGAGTAAGATTGCTAATATAGGAGTACAAGTCTTTATATGATCTTATTTTCTGTTTGTTGGCTAATGGATTAGGAGTGGGGTTTCTGAGTCATGTGGTAAGTGGTGTTCTTTAGAGCAAACTGTCAGGAGGGCTGAGGATATAGATCAAATGGCAAAGTGTTTGCTCAAGCAGAAGGATCTGAATTTGAATTTCCATAAGCCACATAAAACAGCTAGATATGGTGGCACATGCTTGTAATTCCAGACCAGAAGGGGCAGAGACAGTTGGATCAGCAGAACTTGCTGTCCGGACAGCATAGCACACGGGGTGAGTTCCAAGTTCCGGACCCTGGCTCACAAAACAAGACAGATGGCTTCTGGGAAATGACATTCAAGATTGACCTGTTGCACATACATGTGCATGCACACACACACACATACACACACACACACCCCACATCAACTGCTTTTTCGTATCTCGCCTCCCATGTTAAGTCTAGACATGAGCTTTGTGCCTAGTTCAGGGTATTTGGCATGGTCAAGTATGCTTCTGGCCAGAGCTAGTACATATGTAGTTACAGCTCACACTGTTTAACTTGCATTTCCCTAGTGACAGCATCTTTCCATGTATTTACTAGGCATTTGTGTATCTTCTTTGAAGAACTGTGTGTTTGACTCTTTTGCTCACTTTTATTGGATACTTGTCTATTGTTGAATTCTGGGCTCTCGTAGAGCTGGTTTTCTGTCTCTCAGGTGCTTTACCTGTGTTTTCTCTGGAGACATACTTCCATGTTCTTAGTAGGTCTTTCACAGAGTACATGTTTTGTTTTTGGTTTTTCGAAACAGGTTTCTCTGGGTAGCCCTGGCTGTCTTGGACTTGCTTTGTACACCAGGCTGGTCTTGAACTCACATTGATCTGCTGCCTCTGCCCCCCTGAGTGCTGGGATGACAAGCATGCGCCACTGCACCTGACTTGGAATACAAATTTTAAATACAAGTCTAATTTATTAGTTTTTCTTCTTAGAGCTTTTTGTATGGTAAAATTACTATAGAGGCTTTTCCTACACTCATTCTAGCTCTCAAATAATGCCATGGAGGTCTGTTATATTTATTCATAAGGTTTAAAGCAGTGTGCCTGGGCAGATATTCACCCAGCCTACCCCGACTATGCTGGCCTAGCCTACTTCCCAGCCATGTGCCATATTACCTGCCAGCTTAGTCATGCCTTGGCTGTTCCTGCTCCATGTTTGTCTTCATGGCTCTTGGTGACCTTCTCCTCATGGCAGCCTTCTCCTTTTCTCTCACCCTCCACCTGAGACTCCCTAACTGGGAGCAGAAGTCCTACCTCAACTCTCTTCTTCTGCTCAGTTACTGGCTTTTCAGCTCTTTATAAACCATTCAGAGATGATGAGAACAATTTTTACACAACACTGAGACAGAAGTTTCTTCAATAGCAATGACAATGTACACATCTGGACTGCAACCAGATCTCTGGGCACAGAAATCAGCCTTTGAATACAGAGTGCGCTAAACCGTCCCCACCACTGTATCCTAAAATATGCTCCTTAATCTAAGATCACAAAGATTTTCTTTCATCTTATAAAACTTTTATTATCTTAGCTGTTTTATCGAGTTTATAACTCAGTTTGAATTGGTTTTTATTTATCTTGGAGAAAAGAATGGAGGGTCTTTTTTATGTCATTGTTCTCGGGGATTTTTGTTATTTGTTTTGAGAGAGGGTCTCTCTCTCTCTCTGTACAACAGGCTAGCCTTGAGTCTAGATTTGCCTATTTTTGCCTCCTGAGTCCTGAGATTAAAAGTGCACCATCCACAGGGTGGTAGCGGCACTAGCCTTTAATCCCAGCACTCAGGAGGCAGAGGGAGGCAGATCTCTGTGAGTGTGGCCAGCCTGATCTACAGAGTGAGTTCCATGACAACCAGGGCTACACAGAGAAACCCTGTCCCACCTCCCGCCTAAAAAAAAAAAAAAAAAGAGGTGTACACCATTACACCCAGCTGAGTGTCTTTTGGTTTTCTAAGACAGAGTTTAAATATATAAATAAATTTATATACACTGTTTATTTCTGTATTCTCTCTGTCAATCTATATGTCTGTGTATGTGAAACTTTATAGTCTTAATGATTATAGCTTGACAGAAAGTCTTGAAATCAGCACAAATTTTCCAGGCTTCTCTCTAGAATAGTCTTGGCTCTCTGGGTCTTTTGCACTTCCATATAAACTTTAGAGTCAATTAGGAAATTTCAAAAAAGTCTTCTGGGATTTTGGTAGAATATGTTTAACATATTGACTTAGAGAAAACTGACATCTCCATATACTATCAAGAATTGAAAAAGTATTATTATCTAGGGACATTTATTTAATAAAAGTATTTTTTGGGACATCTATTATATTTTATATATGCATGACATTAATTTTATTTTGTAGTAATATTTTCTGGAAATGTTAAGAACTTTATGAAGAAGAATTTTGAATACTTCTACAACTTCTCCATATATGATTTAGTGAAGTGGTTTTGTGTTTTGTGTTTTTTTTTTTTTTTTTTTTGGAACCAAACAGGATATAGACAACTCTTAGATTTGGTTCCCTTTTTAGGAGGAAGAGGGGAACAAAGAGAAAGAATAAAGTTGGAAGGAAACTTATTTTTCTTTAGCCTAGGAACTTCTCATATGTTAAACCCTGGGCAAAGCAGTAACATTGCTTATCAGGTTTTAAGGGTAGAGGGTATCACCATGGGGGGGGTCTTGGTGACTTTTTTAGTTTTTGATTTAGCAGGTCTGTATACTACGGAATTCTAGTATCTCCCACCTCCGGTCTCTTCATTGGCAAGCTACAGAGATCTCAGTCTGTCTGTCTTATACCAGGTTTAGATTTTGAGACAGTGTCATATCTATAACCCAGGCTGGCTTTGAACTTTTTTTAACTCCTGATCCTCCTGCCTCTACCTCCCAACTTCTGGAATTGTGGGGCCTCTCCTACTACTTCTTGTTTGTGTAGCTTTGTCTGTCCTGCAATGAGCTCTGTAGACCAGGCTGGCCTTGAAAGCAAAGAGATCCACACCTGCCTCTGCCTCCTGAGTATTGGGATTAAGGTAACTTTTTATTTTAAAAAATTTTAACATTTAATGTGTATGTGAGTGTGATGTGTCTATGTAGTCTCTGGGAAGGTTATTGAACAAGTGGATTTGGTTCTCTTACCATGTGGGTCCCAGGGATTGAACTCAGGTTGTCAGCCTTGGTAGCAAGTACCTTTACATGCTGAGCCATCTCATGACTCCTAGGACAGTGGCTTCAACCTTACTTAAGAATTAATGCTATTTCAATTTTGGGAAATATCAGTGTTAGTGCAAAAGTAAGTTGTTTATGTGAGCAGAAAAGATCTTAAAAAATATTCTTGTTTTTATGTGTGTTTATGGGCTCACACATACCATAGTACACATGTGAAGGTCAGAGGAGTCAATTCTGACCTTCTACCCTGAGGGTTCCAGGGATGAGTCTCAGGCAGGCCCCTTTACCCACTGAGTCATCTTACTGATACCCAGAGAAGGTCTTAAATCTGCTACTTTCCTTTTGGGAAGACAGGATTTCACAGAGGCAGATCGTAAACCTTAAGCTTATTGGAGTAATGAAAACCTGTAATTTAAATTTTCAGCCCCAGTTTGCTGTACTGAGCAGTTTTCCACTGAGCAGTCTTAGTGGCAGCCATGTTTTGTGTAAATGCTCATTACTTTTAGCATTCTAGGTAAAAGAAAAATAAAAAGCTAACCCTGTTTGCAGTGTTGGGATACAGTTATTACTGCAGCTGCCATCTTGGGCCTTAGCTTAACAGATTTCACACTGCTTTTTGTTACAGCTAGTCCTTCTCGGCTTGTCACTGTAGAGGAACTTCTAGAAACAGCAAAAGGAGTCACCAACATGGCTCTGGCCCACGAAATTGTAGTAAATGGAGACTTCCGGATCAACGCTGTTGAGTTAGCAGAAGGCAGGTGCGTGCGTGGACTTGTTTACTGGAGCATTTCCCAGTTCCGGGACTGGGTTATTGGATGCCAGCGTGTTCAAGTACATTCTTTCTTTTGTCCATCAGTGAGAAAAGTCTTCCTAGGTAGGCATGACTTGTGAATGTGGGTCTGAAAGCCACACATGCTTTCTTTGAATCCTGAAGCATCTGGAGTCTGTGAGGACCTTCGATGCCATCTTTTCCCTGTCAGGACCTAGCCATTTTTTTCCTTCTTTTCCCAATGTTTTTAGTGCATTGTTTTATTCTTTTCCTTGTAGCTGTGTCATTGTACTGTAGATGTCTTCTAACTTGCATCCTTTGCCAGATTTTAAACTATGTGAAGACAAGGAAGCCAGGTGAGGTGGTACATGACCAACACTCAGGAAGTGGAGGCAGGAGGATCAGTTCAAGGTCATCCTCAACTGTGTAGTAATTTAGAAACCAGGCTACAGGCATCCCTGTCAAAAACTAACAAAAAGACAAACCAAGATAATAACAATGAAAGATTAAGGCTGGAGAGATGGCTCAGTAGTTAAGAGTGCTTACTGCTCTTGCAAGAGGACTTGAGTTCAGTGTCATGCGCCTATGCCGGGCAGGGAACAGCTGCCTGGAGCTCCGCTTCCAGGTGATCCATCGACTCCGGCCTCTGTAGACACCTGTGTTCACATGTGTGTCATAGGAACTTGCTGAGGTCAGAGAAACTAAAATTGGCAACTCTCAATTTTCCAGTCTTGAGAAATTTCACCATTGAAAATTTTATGTGCTTGGGTGTTTTTCTTGCGTGTATTTATATGGCGCATGCACATGCCTGGTGCCCACAGCGGTCAGAAGAGTGTTGGATTTCCTGGACTGGAGTTGTGGAGTTGTGGGCGCTGAGAAAGAAATCCATGTCTTCTGCAAGAACAGAAGATGCTCTTAGCCATCCCTCCAGACTCCTAGTCTCCGTTCCTCATGGAACGACTAGCTCAGCTAGTCACTTGGCTTTATGTTGGCTACTAAGTGAGGGGAAAGCTACTCTTCTTTGGTTCTTTGTTTTGTTTTGTTATTTTGGTTTTTCAGGACAGGGTTTCTCTGTGTAGCCTTGGCTGTCCTAGACTCACTTTGTAGACCAGGTTGGCCTCGAACTCACAGAGATCCACCTGCCTCTGCCTCCCTGAGTGCTGGGATTATCAGCATGTGCCACCACACCCAGTTTGAAAGCCACTCTTTTTTTTTTAATCTTATTTCTTTAACTTTTTGTCTTTTCTTTATATATATCTATATATGTCAGTTTATTTACTTTATATCCCAAGGGTGCCCGCTCCTCTCCCTCTTCTCAGTCCCCACATTTCCCTTCCCTCCCCCTTCTTCTCTCCCTTTCTCCCTAAAAAAGGGCAGCCCCCTTCCCCATATTAACCTTCCCCAGCACATCAAATCACATCAGGTCTGAGCATAGCTTCATCCCTTGAGGCCAGGCAAGGCAGTGCAGCCAGGGGGAAGTGATCCAAAAGCAGGTAACAGAGTCCATGTTAGAAACAGCTCCCCCTCTACTCACCAGGTGCATATTTCCTTGGTTCCAATGGTTTTGAAGATTTGTTGTCCTGTAGCCATAGAATTATGGTTTTAAAAGTGATTTTAAACTCGCACATATATAATGTATATTATATATATATTTGTCTTTTTATTTTTCCTATTGTCTTCAGCTTGGAGAAGAGAGTAAAGGAGATTGTGCATAAAGCCTTCTGGGATTGTTTGAGTGTCCAGCTAAGTGAAGATCCCCCAACATATGACCATGCCATCAAACTTGTCGGAGAGATCAAGGAGGTGAGAGGAAGAGTGAGTGGGGCTTAGGGAGTATTCATTCAGCGTCTGTGTTGCTATACCAGAAGACTAAAGAGATCGAGGGCCACAAAGTTAAATTATTTGAAGGAATTTGGGTTTTTGACTTGGCACCACTGCCCTTTAAAAAATTTTTTTTCAACCAAGCCATGATAACTTGAAGGTACTACTTTTGTATAACAAAGAAAACATTCATATTATTTAGAGACTACAAACTTGGATTATGACATATGGAGTATTTATAAACTTTTACTAGGTATGGACGTATTTATGTTGGTCAGAAAGTGACTGCACCTTGGGATAGAGAAGGCAGGGGAGATGGAAGGACTGTCTCTGCAGTGGCTTTAGCCTTCATACTGAAGAATTATTACCTGGGAAAATTGGACTCAGTGGTTGCCTCACAGGCTTCCGTAGCAACTGTCTTTCCTTTGCTTATTACTAATAAGTTTTAGCCAAACATGGTAATACAAACCTATGATCCTAGCACTTGGGAAGCTGAGGCAGAAGGATACCTAGCTTGCAGCCATATGCAGCAAAGACCCTGCCTCAAAGGACAAACATAAACCAACCAACAAACTCCCAGGTTTTTGTTTTGTTTTGTTTTGCATCCAGGTGATTGATCAAATATGAATGGAGCCTAAATAGCTATTTTTAAATGATTTGTGTACATGTTTGTCTGTAGATTTGTTAAATAAGAGGCTAAAAATATGTGCTACATTATAATAGCTGTTGGTGATCCTTTACTTTTGAATAGTAATACATTCTTTATGTATAATAAAAATGATGCCTGATGGAGAAATCCTGATTGAATTTAGCTGTGCTCTCTTGTAGACTCTGTTATCATTCTTGCTGCCTGGTCACACTAGACTAAGAAACCAAATAACAGAAGTGCTGGATCTGGAGCTGATAAAACAGGAAGCAGAGAATGGGGCCCTAGACATTTCCAAGCTGGCAGAATTCATTATTGGCATGATGGGGACGTTGTGTGCACCTGTTCGAGATGAGGAAGTTAAAAAGCTAAAGGACATTAAGGAAATAGTGCCTCTCTTCAGGTATGGAATAGCTCCATCACAGTATACCTAGTTGAAGACCTGTTTGCAGATTTTCACTTCCTTAAGTCTAGGGACTCGGTCATTTCAAAAGTGTTTCTAAAACAAACATCCAAAACATGAAAATGTAGGAATTTTGCTATTCATAGCCACTGTTTTTATAGCAGGCAAAGGGAGGATCTTGAGTTCAAATTCAGTGTGGGGCACATAGTGAGAAACTGTCTTAAAAATGAATGAGGGCTGGAGAGATAGCTGAGTGGTTAAGAGAGCTGGCTGTTCTTCCAGAGGACTCAGGTTCAATTCCCAGCACCCACTTGGCAGCTCACAACTCTCAGTAACTCCAGTTCCAGGGAATCTGACAACAATGCTCATAAAATAATAAATCTTTTTGTTTTGTTTTCTGAGACAGGGTTTCTCTGTGTAGCCTTGGCTGTCCTGGAATCACTCTAGACAAGGTTGGCCTCAAACTCGGAGACCCATCTGCCTCTGCCTCCCCCTCCCCAAGTGCTGGGGTTCAGGCATGTGCCACTGCACCTGGCTTAAAAAATCATTTCTTTTAAATGAGTGAATGAATACGTCAGATAAACAAGGGAGAGAGTCGTGCTTAGCTCCTGCTGGTTGTGGCTGTGATGACTCAGGTTGTCCAGTCTTTTAACTTTTATAAAGAGAAGTTAGGAGATCTGGGTTTTTTGAAAGCATGTGTGAGCATGTCTGGGGTTACTCTAAAAAAGTACCTGCCCATGGGCAGTTTCTGATGGCCTCTGCTTCCCGGGGGG
>NW_026585504.1:30094816-30104388 GCF_907164565.1 Psammomys obesus
TATCTATCTATCTATCTATCTATCTATCTATCTATCTATCCATCCATCCAGATAGACAGATATATTCCAAATTCAATTGAAGGATAGCACTGTAGTACCAACTGTAATCCCAGCACAAGGGGGTGCAAGAGGGTCAGAAATCCAAGGTCAGCCTTGGTTACAGGTGAGGCCTATATGGTATATATGAGATTTTGTTTCTAAAAAAGAAGAAAAAAAAATGAAAGGAAGAAAAGAAGGAAAATCTATTAAAATGTTAGTCAGAATTCTAAAGCAATAGCTGGGCTTAGTGATGAGCATGGTGTCTGGCGTAGCAGCAAAGGCTTCGGTGTTATTTCTGAGTTAAAATACCTAGTTAACTGGAGATGGTGGCACACAACTGTAATCCCAGCACTAGGGTGGTAGAAACAGATGGATCTCCATGAGTTTGTTGCCAGCCCGGTCTTCATCAAAAAATCTAGGACAGCCAGGGCTATGTAGAAAGACCTTGTCTCAAAACAACAACAAAAGACTTAAAAAAAGAGAAGAAACAAAGCAAAAACAAGCAAGCAAATAAACAAAAAACCCTAGTTGAGCTTGACCACCACACGCTGGGAATAAATCCCATTTACTCCACATACTTGCTCTAAATATATCAAGAATGGCCAACCTCTGCGCCCATGCAGCAATATTCTTGCCACTTCTGTCTTCTTTTTATATTTTGATTTATTTTAGAGAAAAGGTTGACAGGCACATGATTTCAGCTATGAAGAGGGAAGGATGAATATTTCAAAAGCCTTTCTGAGAGGGACACAGATATAGCTGGGATTTTATTTTTAAAGCATGTGTAGCACTTTCAAGAAACAAATTCTTTTTTTTTTTTCTTTTTAACAAGTTCTTATTATGCTGATAGAACTGACTAGCATGAAGGCTCACTTATCTTGATTTAGAATGCTGACCGAACACGTTTTTCATGCCTGAAATTTAATCTGACTCTCTTACTTGAATTTAAAATATTTTAAAGTTAAGCTAAGTCTGGATAATCAGTTTAAAAGCACCAAGATATTCAATTACATTTATTTTTAAAAGATCTATTTATTTATTTAGACGATGAGTCTCACTATGTAGTCTCACCATGAGTCTCACCATGAGTCTCACGGGCTGGCCTGTAATTCCTTTGTAGGCCAGGATGGCCTAGAATTCCCAGCAACCTACCTGCCTCTGCCTCCTGAGTACTGTGATTAAAGCTATGGGCCACTATGCCAGCAAGAGTTATCTCTCTCTCTCTCTCTCTCTCTCTCTCTCTCCTTTTTTTTTTTTTTTTTTTTAATGTGCATGACTGTTTTACTTGCATGTATGTATGTGTACCATGTGTGTTTGGTATTTAAGGAGACCAGAAGAGGGCAGTGGGTCCTCAGAAACTACATTTATCAAGGATTATGAACTGCTGAAATGGTGCTAGGAACCCCAATCCTCTGCAGTTAGGGCCAGCTGTAATGTCACAAGCCTGTAATCCAAGTATTAGATATTGATATAGAATAGAGAGTATAAGGATAAAATAGAAGCGAGCTTGAAGCTGTCTGCACAACATAGAAAGATGCTGTCTCAACTACCACCCCCCCCCACCAAACACACAAATCAGACTGGGGGTACAACTCAGAGCTGGAGTGCTTGTCTAGTATATGAGAGATTCTGGGCTCAATTGCTAGCACTAGGGGCTAAGTTTAAAACCCTAGAAGAACAATATTACAGTAAACTGAGCAAGAAAACAAAAATAAACATCTTCCTACTTCAAAAAACTATTTTTATTCACCCTGGACCTTCAGGAAGTGGGCGCAGCCACGGCATAAAGGGTGACACCCGCAAGTTCCTAGGCCCCTAGAAGCCGCAACCAACTCTATCACTGGTGCCAAGGACCACGAGTCTAACCAGATGAATGTGGCCAAGGCTGACAATGTCACAGGAAGGTTTAATGGCTAGATAAAAACCTATGATATCTGTGGGGCCATTCGCAGGATGGGAGAGTCCACGGGGCTGGCTAAGGCTGAAGTCATCTGAAGGGGCCTCTGAGGCAGCACAGAACACACTTAGGCACCAAACTCTGAGCACAGAGGAGATTTATTACTCCGGAGGGACAAGCAGGATGAGGGGTGGAGGTGAGTTGTTCTGATCAGACAGAGAGGATGGCAGGGCTTTTTGCAGGAGTGCCGTATTCAGGAAGAAAGGAGAGTCAGTTCGAGTTGCTGGTAAGTCCTGATTGCACAGTTTAGCCAGAGTAGCCAAATAATGAATTTTGGTTTCTGGACCTTGCTGTTCTGATAGGTGGACCTTGGAGTTTTAGTCAGGCATAAGGAAGTGGCCAAATAAGGGACTAGATTCTGGGGGCTGGCTTTAGGAGTGTAATCTAAAGGTTTAGCAAGGGAGAGGGATAGGAGGAGGGGAAGACCTGCCAGCGACATGTTTGCAGTGTGGGCTTGTTAGAGAACCTTTCAGCACCTCTCAAAGAACTTCTGGCCAGAGGAAATTGGGGAATCTTTATCATAAACAAACATGAGAAACCAACCAACCAAAAACCCCACCTATTTTTAAGCTAGCATGGCTCATATAGTAAAGAGCAAGGATGGAAGGAAGGAAAGAAAGGAGGGAGGGAGGAAGGGAGAGAGGAAGAAAGGGAAGGGAGGACAATTTTTTATTTTCTACAATCTTTTCATCTTTAATCATATGCAAACACTTCTCCCGCTGTGGTACACATTAGACAAATACAAATGATTATGCGGACAGCTACTTGTAGCTTTAAAAGATGGGAGGTCTCTGGTGCTGAAGACACTGCACACCTTTGTTGCAAGATGTCTGGAAAGGAGGCTGGACTGCAAGCCCCCTCCCTGCTAGCTAGTTTTTATAGTTCAAGGGGGTGCTATGCTGCTTGCTAGGAGAAAAAAAAAATGGCATCAGCAGTCTTAGGCAGCTGTGAATCCTGTAAACTGCAGCTGTGTTCTGTTGTTTCTTCTCTGTTTTTCTCACTTTTTATATGAGCCTATTCACTTAATGACTCATTTACAATAGAAGTAAATTTGTTGTTGTTGTTGTTGTTGTGTGTGTGCATGTGTGAGATCTCCTTCCATTATGTAGAAGTCACCAGGGTTGGTGGTGAGAGTGTTTACTGGCTGGCAATCTTGCTGGCATTTTTTTTTTTTTTTTTTGAGACATGGGTCTCCTTTAGTCCAGTATGGCCTCAAAACTTAAGCAAGATATGTAGCTGACACTGACCTTGAACTCCCAATCCTCCTGCCTCTCCCTCCCAAATGCTGAGATTTGTGTTTGTTTGTTTTTGTTGTTTTGAGACAGGGTTTCTCTGTGTAACAAGCCCTACCTGGCTGTCCTGGACTCACTTTGTAGACCAGGCTGGTACTGAACTCACAGAGATCCACCTATCTCTGCCTCCACGTGGGATTACACGCATGTGCCACCACGACCGACTCCAAATGCTGAGATTAAAGTTGGGCACCACACACACAGCTCAGAAGTAATTTTAAAAACAAATTTTATGAACTCTGGAAGCTACTTGGTGGTTTAGAAATAAGGAACATTTTAGGACTTTTCTTTGACCAGGCTCATTGTGGTCCTGTTTCATGAGAACTGTACAAAGGAGGTATTCAATTTCTGAGAGGAAAAAGATTGTCTACAGTCTCCATAAATTTACATTATTTAAAATGCATGCCTGTATTCACCACATGCATTTGACCCACAAAGAGCCCTCAGATAAGGATGTGAGCCTCATAGTCTTGGTGTGATGGTGCTCAATACGCATTCCCCACTACTGTACCGCTTATGTGACTTTCATCCAAACACACTTCTATATTCCTGGTATGAGGCCCCAAACACGTCAACTCCCTGATGGTCACCTCATTGTTTACTAGTTATAGCACACAGAGGCTGGAATGTGCTCTTCCGGCAGGAAGAGTTCTACTGGAGGTCTAGAGAGAATAAAGTGTCTTCATTCTCAGTGACTAAGGCGAAAATACTGTGGAGAGGGAAGGAAGCAAGTTCCAAGAAGTATATGCTTACTATCTCTGGGCCGGTTCTTTTGTCAGTGAGGTCATACGTTTTGTCCAAGTTGGGGTCCATTTATCTCTGCTAGCTTCCTTAATTTATGGCATGCACCCTAACTCCAGCTAACTGTTTAACAAACATCTTTGTTTTTTGAAAAAAAGGGAACCTAAAAAAAGAAAAAAAGAATTTTTTAAGGATGAGGAACCTAAAAAAAGAATTTTTATTACAGCTGAGGAAAAGGCTTCCTCGGTAGAGAGCTTGCATGAGCCCTGGCTTGATCCCTGATGCTGTTTAAACTGACCAGGTAGAGTGACACATGTCTCTAGGTAAGCGCATCAAAAGTTCAAGGTCATTCTGAACTACCCAGAGAATTTAAGACCAGCTTTAGCTGTATGAGAACCTAAGTCAAAAACAACAACAAAACTCCATACAAATCCATTACTATAATTGGGGGAGGGAAACCACACACACACACACACACACACACACACACACACTAACAACAAAAATCCGATTATTTAATTGACAGTGAACTAGAAGAGTTTTTTTTTTTTTCTTTTTCTTTTTCTTTTAAAGACAGGTCTCATTATAATTCCCATGGCAGGATTGCCCTGGAACTAATTATATATTACCTCTTGTATCCACAGAGATCTGCCTGCTTCTGCCTCCTGAATACCGAGATTAAAGAGAGGCACCACTATACTGTTGTTATAGTCAAAAATGAAACTCTCAACCATTCTATTTTACCAATAAGGACTCAGGAGCCAGACGCTGGGGTGAAAACCTGCTAGCTCAGAGAGGCAGAGAAAGTAACCAGCTGACAGTCCTTCCCAGCTCAGGTCTGGATGGAAAAAAAAAACCAAAAGTCTCACTAGGTCAGCTGAAAGCCCAGGGAAGAAAGGCCAAATACCCTCAACTCAAAGTCCCTCCTACTCTTTGATCCTTGTCAGCTGGTTTCCAGCTCTGCCTCTTGACCTAGGGTTAATTTTATTAAATCCTGTGTGCAGAAAGCTCTTGGATTAAAGCTGTGTGCTAGGGCTAGGTAATCACACCATAATCACTGGTTTACAATAAACAGAAAGTTCTTGGATTAAAGGTGTGTGACAGGGCTCAACCACATCAAAAAACAGGGTTTTACAGTTCACAATTTTGGGGTTCACAATAGGATCAAATATCCTGCAAAACCATACCTTGAAAATTAGTATTTTGATCTAGGTATTGGTTGCAAGTATATATGATTACACTGCTCATATTACACAGGCAAATCAATTCCTAGGTGATTCTAGATGAACAATTAATCTGCTTTAGTGGTGATAATTCTCTAAATTAATCAGACTATCTATCTATCTATCTATCTATCTATCTATCTATCTATCTATCTTTGTTTTTTTCTGAACAGGGTTTTTCTGTGTAGCCTTGGCCGTCCTAGACTGGCTTTGTAGACCAGACTGGCCTCAAACTTACAGATATCTGCCTGCCTCTGCCTCCCCGAGTGCTGGGATTACAGGTATGCACCGCCATGCCCAGCTTCCCAAATTTATTTAAGGTGTCTGGATCAATGTTCAAGTATAGCCTTCTTAAGATCTGTGGCTGGGGCTATAACTCAGTGAATGAAGCCATGTGTTCAAATTCCAGTACATCACACACACACACCACATACATATATACATATATGTATATATCCGTATATATACATATATGTATATATTTTTTCAAACACTTTATTTAAGGTTCTTAAACGCCTCTACCTCCCTTCCAACCACCCCAACCTTAAGTATGAGGTTAGCAGGGAAAAGGGCTATAGACCTTTTTTTAGCTACTTCCTGCTGATAAGGATGGATGGGTTCTTTGGGGATTATCCAACGATCAAGATACTAGCAATCTAGTTGAACAGCAAAGCAGCAGCAGTGACTCTGGTCAGCAGCAGCATAATGCATCAGTAAAAGTGGCTAGACTCTGCCCAAATGGCACAAGTCTGCCAAAGTGCCCAAACTCCTCCAAAGCAGCAGGAAAAGTTCTCTGGAGCGTTTCTCTCTGCAAACACAAGCAAAGCGATGCAAACTGCTACAAAATCTACAGACACAAAAAGTGGGGTCTCACTGTCTGTGGGCTTCTATTTATCCCTTCTCAGAGTCCACACAAGGATGTTTTCCAGCTCACAAAACCCACAACCCTTGTCCTAGGTAGTTTCCAGCTGATAAACAACAAGCATATTTTCTCTGAGGACTATTTTCCATGGGGCGTTGGTATAATGTTCTGGTGGACAATACACAATTTACCCTTGTTCACTCAAATGCTGATTTCTCTACCCCACTAACTGGTTTCAATCTGGACATTGCATTTTGATGCTTGTCTTAAGCTTCACCTGTCTCAAGTTTGTGTAAACACACCACCATATGTTCTTTGTATTGTCAATAGAACAACCAGCCAGTGCTGAGCAATGGAGAGAATAGGGTAGGACATCCTGATCTGGAGGGGAGGAGAAGGTAGTAAGTGGGGGGAGTTGGAGCAGAGATCAGCAGGAAAGGACTTGGAACCATGAGGAAAGATGAACCAGACCTAGGATATGACTAAAATCAAGTATAATATGGGATATCCGAAAGGGAGGAAACAAAGCGGGCTTGGAGGTTTAGGATGGAGGAACTATTACCCAGCATTGTGCTCTAGGTTAATTAAATAAATTCTAGTCTCTGTGTGGTGACTTGAGCATACAGCTGTTTTAGGGATAACCACTGTTTAACTAAAAGATAAATGAATATTAAACTTTAATAATAATCAACAGCAATAGGGGCTGTTTTTCGAGGGGGGTGGGGAATTCCCACATCCCACACTTAACACGAAAACAAAAACCATATTCACATGACACAACTGAGTTTGAAAAGAAACCAGAAACTTCCACTTCACACACACACACACACAGAGGGAAACAAAAGTTTTTATGTAAAAATCTGAACACTTGAATTTCAAATAAAAAAAATTTTTGAACTAGGCATGGTGTTGCATGGTTTTAATGCCAGCACTTGGGAGGCAGAGACAGTCAGATCTCTGAATTTGAGGCTAGCCTGGTCTACAGAGTGAGTTTCAGGACATCCAGGGCCCAGAGAAACCTTGTCTCAACACACACACACACACACACACACACACACAAAAAAAAAAAAAAAGATAAATGAGTAGTAATTGAGCATAAAAAAGATACCTGGATGTCAGAGAAAATCTGGAGGACATTTGGTAAAGGACAAAGATGGAGCTTCTGTGTGGGAGCCTCCCAAAGCTACCCGCTCATTGCATGGACTTGCAAAGACTCACAATGCTAAAAATAATACTAACAGAACCAGGTACGGTGGCAGATGCCTTTAGTCCCAGCACTCTGCAGTCGCAGGATCTATGTGAGTTTGAGGCCAGCCTGGTCTACACACAATTTTTTAAAAGAACTTGTAAAAACAAAAACCAACCAAACAAAACAACCAACTCTGCTTTACTCACAACTCCGGCATATGACAGAGAAATGATGCAGATTAAAACAAGCAGCTTCAGAGGCGGCGGCAGAATTAGGTTCAGGAGAAACAGGAGCAGAGAAACAGAAACCTTTCTCAGCTGATTCACACGAACAATGTTTTATTCTGCTAGCAACTATGTGTGACGTGTGTGACCTACTGACAGCCAAGGAAACTGCCTCAAGCCTTAGGGTCCAGGGTTGTGCTGAGGGTCAGTTACATGAGGACACACATCACCTCTCGGATATGTAAAGACAGAGACTGGGCTTAGAGGTGTAGCTCAATAGTAGAGGCCTTGTCTACCATGTTCAAAACCAGAGTGTCTCAATACTTAGCACCACACAAAAATTCAGATGCTCATGAGGGGAGTTGTTAACCTAAGCATTCTATTCAAGCTGATGTGTGTGTGCTCCAGAATAGAAGCTACACACAAACACAAAGAAGCTGACTCAAGCCTGAGGGCTCTGCTTGTGTGGGGGTCAGTTATATGAGGACACATGGGACTTGCATAATCAGGTAAGATATTCCAAGGACTAGGAGGTTATTTGCCAGAAGCAGGCTGAGGTTGAACTCTTTGTTTTATTTTATTTCATTTTTATTTTGAAAGTTCTTTTAAAAAATTTTTTTATCTTGTGTACATTGGTGTTTTACCTCCGTGTATGTCTATGTGAGGATTTCAGATCTCCTAGGAACTGGAATTATAGACAGTTGTGAGCTGCAGCATAGGTGTTGGGAGTTGAACCCGGGTCCTTTGGAAAAACAGGAAGTGCTCTTAACCGCTGAGCCATCTCTCCTGCCCCAAGGCTGGGGTCTTATTTGAGCATCTAGTTATTAGGCCTCATACCTCAAAACACTGTGGTATATTGTTTAAATGTCTCCAGCTACATCTAACCAAGAACCAGAATATTCAGATTGATTGATAGTTGGCAGAAAATTGTCTTTCCTTTTAAGATATGCCATTGTTATGAATTTTTAAAAGTTGGAAACCATTCTACATTAAAAGTTTCTACGTTCTACCTTCCTACTTTCTGACGCTATGATTTTTCTGTTCTATTTCTATTTTTTTGAAATAGGGTAGAATATAGCCTACTTGACCTTGAACTCACCTCCCATCAGAAGATGAACTTGAATCCATGATCCTCCTGCTTCCATCTCTCTAGTGCTAAGATTACAGGCATGCACCGCCATGCATGGCTTTGTTTCTATGAATTTGCTTTCGATAAATCGTATGAATAGAATCATAAAGTATTTACCCTTTGTAAGTGCTTTGTTTTTTGTTTTTGTTTTTGTTTTTCTTATTTCTTTTGAAGCAGGGTCTTCCTATGTACCCCTGGATGGTCTGGAAAACACAGAGACCCTCTTGTCTCTGTTCCCAAGTGCTGAGACTAAAGGCAGGCGCCAACTTGCCCAGTTTATGACTGGGTTATTAGTAAAGGTTTTTCAGGGTTCATCCATATTCAACATGTGACACGATTTTTAGGTGATCTGTAGGTGAGAACGGTGTGTCCTCTTTTTGTATGTTTCCTATATGTGGACCTTCATAGGATGGAATACTGCATTACCCGTGCCTGTAGCACTTTTTTTTCTTTTCTTTCTTTCTTTCTTTCTTTCTTTCTTTCTTTCTTTCTTTCTTTCTTCCTTTCTTTTCTTTCTTGTCTCACTCCGTAGCCCAGATTGTCCTTGGACTTCAAACCTTTCTGTACCAATTTCCTGCTTGTTGGAATTGCTAGTCTGAGCCACCACGTCTATCATGTTTCTTTTTCCATTCCTGTGTCAACTAACACTTGGTTTCTCTCATCTCTTAGCTATTGTGAATCATTTAGGGTGAATGTGGTTGTTCGAATACTTCTCTAGTCCCTTTTTTCAGGGTTGTACACCAGAAGTGGACATAGGGAAATCATATGATAAACTCCCTTTTTATTTCTGTGAAGAATTTCCATACTGTTTCCTGTCGGGAGCCGCTCCCGCCATTACAAGATGGCGCCGGCTTCCTGCTTCCTGGTTCTTCTTGCCAGCATTTTCGCGCTTCTTGCCTGCGCCGCCCTGCAGTTT
>NW_026585504.1:30104398-30107672 GCF_907164565.1 Psammomys obesus
GGGGTTTGGGTCCTTCACCATCTACAAGAAAGAGCTGTTCAATAAACTTGCTGCTAAAGAAATCCTCGGTTGTTGCGTCGTCCTTATCGGCAAAGGCCGCGCGCGACAAGTGGTGCCGAAACCCGGGAAACCTGCCGAACCCTGGGCGGAGGAACGACTCGAAGGACCCCCAACTGCTCGCCAGAGGAGGATTCAAGCCAACAGTGCGAAACCGCGGTACTTTTCTACAAGGTATGATTTCTGTGGTCTTGTTGTGTTGTCTGTGCCTTAGTTGTGGGAAACGGGACCATCAAGATAGTCTATCCGAAGCAGAAAAGGGAATTAAGACCGGTAAATCCCCTAAGGATGGGACCAAAAAAGATAAGGCTAAAGCGCCGAAGGCGCAAAAGCTAGTTAAAAAGTTTAAGAAACCAAAACAGACTGGTAGCAAAAAAAAGAAAAAAGCCGCCTCGTCATCGAGCGAGCCGGAGTCTACAGAGAGCGAAAACAGCTCTTCTGAAAATCAACAAACTGATGAGGAATCAGGGCTCGACCCTGACGAGCAGGCAGAGTTGGATGAGAAAGCAGCTAAATATGAGGAAGGGCGTTACCGCCCGGATCCGCCACCATATGTGGCCTATGCTGGCACTTCCGGGTTCTCCATGCGGAAGTCAGCCGCTAAAAAACCCAAATCTACAGAGATAAAATTTTCCCTGATATCAAAAAAAGAGAGGAAGCGGATTAAAACCGCGTTCCCAATCTGGGAGGACGCTCGGGTAGTTAATCAGACCTTATACCCACCTGAAGTATATGAACAAATACCGGTAACAAATCAAAGCTTGGCAGCAGCTGTGCTCTCTGCTCTTATAATCATTAAAGGACCGGATCTTATTTTAATAAGATCCAGGGGAGCTGTGTGTATTTTCCCACAGGACCAAGAAAATCCAATTTGGGTTCCGGCGCAATTGACCCGGGTGGTGAAGCAAGATGAGCCTGACCCTAACTTTGATCCTGATGTTGAACGGACTGCTGACGAGCTTGGAGGTGGAGACCCAGGAGATTCCACTAATGACTCTCTGGGACTACCTTATTTGCCAATGTCTATCTTCTGCCTTTTCCTATTTTAAGGAATGGGTTGGTGTGGGCATGTTTGGAGTGATGTTTCTCGCAGGTTTGTTCCTCTGTTTTTGGTTGCTCTGCCGTTTTAAGAGACAACAACATCTTAAAAATGTGGCCATGGTGCGGGCAATGCTGGCTGTAAAATGGGGCATCCCCCCAAGTTTGGCTTAACATGCTCAGTCGTTGAGACACTGTCTGGACTTGTAGCACTCCTGACGGGCACAGGTTCCCATTGCACCAGGATGCTGTTCAAGACAGACTTCTGCACCTCCCAGGGCTCAGGTTCCCATTGCACGGGACTCAAGGTGCAGAGGGTCTCTTACACTGTGTAAACTCCTTGATCGCTGGTGCTGTTGGCTCAACAGGCTGATCGGTAACCTCATGGTGTGTTATTTTTCTGATTGAGATGGCCTTTAATATATATAAAAGGGGGAGATGTCGGGAGCCGCTCCCGCCATTACAAGATGGCGCCGGCTTCCTGCTTCCTGGTTCTTGCCAGCATTTTCGCGCTTCTTGCCTGCGCCGCCCTGCAGTTTACGCATGCGCAGCTTTATGCTAATGAGGGTTTAGGCTGCACTCCAATTGCCAGCCATATGCTTATGAAGACTTGAACAGAGCACCAATTACAGACGGACAGGTCGCGCTGCTGGCTATTTAAGCAGAGCACAACCCGGGGTTTGGGTCCTTCACCATCTACAAGAAAGAGCTGTTCAATAAACCTGCCGCTGAAGAAATCCTCGGTTGTCGCGTCGTCCTTATCGGCAAAGGCCGCGCGCGACAGTTTCCCATAAAGGGTGCGCCCACACTCCCAACAACAGTACAAAGGGCTTAAAACTTTCCCATATCCTTAACAGTGCTTGCTATTTTTTGTATGAAGGGGGCAGAGATTCCTGGGGAATTACATCCAGAGTCCTGGACATGCTGGGCATGCTTATTCTTTTTTTTTTTTTTTTTTTTTTTAAGATTTGTTTCTTTTATGTATGAGTACTCTATCTTTATGCACACTAGAAGAGGTCATCAGATAACAGTATACATGGTTGTGAGCCACCATGTGGTTGCTGGGAATTGAACTCAGGACCTCTAGAAGAGCAGCCAGCGCTCTAAACCACTGAGCTATCTCTCCATCTGCTGCAGCTTTATTCTTTTGATTAAAGAATTACTTTGTTTTGTTTTTCAAGATAGGGTTTCTCTGTGTTTCTCAGGGTTTCTCTTTAGCCATTGACTGTGCCAGAACTTTGTAGACCAGGCTGGCCTTGAACCCATAGATATTCATCTGCCTGCCTCTACCTCTGCCTCCTGAATACTGGGATTAAAAGTATATGTCACCACACTTGGCGGAAAAAAAAAAAAGATTACTTTTTATTAAGCTGGGTGTGGTAGAACAGGCTCATAATTCCAGCTCTTGGAAGGCAGGGGCAGGTAGATATCTTTGAGTTCAAGGCCAGCCTGGTCTACGTAGTGAGTTCCAGAACAGCCAGCACTATGTAGAGAGACCCTGCCTCAAAAACAAACAAAAAACGATAAGTAATAAAAAGGTTGTGGGTTTTTGTTTGTCTCTTTTAGGTGAGAGTGTTGTTAGTTTTTTTGTTCTTGTTTTGTTTTTCGAGATAGCCTTACATCAGCCTGGCTGGTCCTGAGTTTGCCGTGTCAGGGATGACCTCAGTGTCACCAGAGGCATAGTGTGTGGTATGCATTCGTGTGCCTTGGCTGTGTGTGACCACATGCGAATGTGTTCTAAGGATCCCCGTCTCTGGCTCCTGGATGCTGAGGTTGCAGGTGGCCTGCCACTCCTGCCCGTCTTTAACAAGGGTGCTAAGGATCCAAGTTCTGATCCCCATACTTCCCAGTCCTTTTATCTTTTATTTTTGAGATAGGGTCTTTCTAAGTTGCCCAGGATGGCTTTGAACTCTTTGTAATCCAGGCAGGTTTCAATTTCAATCTCCACTTCAGCCTTCTAAGTAGCTGGGATTGTAGACCCATGTCAGGCCAGAGGTTCTTTTTTTATTTCCAAACAGGGACTCCCTGAAAGCCCAGGATGGCCTGGAGCTCTCTATGTAGCCCAGGGTTTCTCCGAACCCCAAGGGCTAGGGTTCCATGTGTGAGACAATACTCATCTATCTATCTATCATTATCTATCTATCTATCTATCTATCTATCTATCTATCTATCTATCTAT
>NW_026585504.1:30107682-30112025 GCF_907164565.1 Psammomys obesus
TATCTATCTATCTATCTATCTATCTATCTATCTATCTATCTATCTATCTATCGATTATGTGTACACATATGCTGTGGGGTTGTGCAGGTGAGCACAGTACCCGTGGACGCCAGAAGAGGGCAGCGTATACCACGAAACGGAAATGGTAGGCCTTTGTGAAGCAGCCTGGAGCAAGTGCTGGGAAACAGACTGTAGGCCTTCTTCAAGAGCTGTGTGAGCTCTTAACCTCTGAGTCTTTCCCTAGCTCCCATGTGTATTGAAATCGGACACAGTCCAACTTGTCTATGTTTGCTTTCATTACTCACGTTTTAGGTATCACAGCCAAGAAAAAAATTACCAAATCCAAAGTTCTGATGAATCCTTCCTCCTTCCTCCTCCCTCCCTCCCTCTGACGGGGTCTCACTGTGTAGCTTTGGCTGTCCTGCAACTCGCTATGTAGGCTAGCCTCAAACTTACAAAGATCTGCCTGCCTCTGCCTTCTGAGAGCTGGGATTAAAGGTTTGCACCACTATAACTGGCAATAGTCTTTTCTTGTTTGACCTTCTGATTTAACTCAACAGAGAATGTTACCCTGCTTGATAATATAAAAGCCAACTATTTGTCAACTTTCTCTGTAAATATACTTGAAGAAATCTGTGACAAGTATATTCTCATGCATCTTATAAATGTGCAAACAGCAGAAAATGATTTTTTTTCTGAATATCTTTCAAGGTTATCAGTAAGTCCTAATGTGTAAAAGTCAGTTGATTAAAAATAGCAATAATAATAGGAGGAAAGTAATTCATTAGGTCCAGCAAGATGGCTTAATGGGTGAAGGTGAATCACAAGCCTGATTACACAAGTTCAAACTGGAAGTTGTCCTCTGACCTCCACATACGCACTGTGGTGCACGCATGTGCCCCCCCCCCCCATAATGATGATGAGAACAATAATAATTAGTAAGTTAATAATTTAATACTTTATTAAATAAATACATACATTTCCAAACTGAAGCTGTGATAAAAAGGGCTCTTTAATGACAATGTCACATGCTCTCATTTTGCTGAGTCCCTCCAGAGAAAAACAAAAACATAAGACAATTATGCCTCAAGTAACATGAAAGTAGAAGGTAGAATGATGCAAAACAAGGTCCTTGGATAAATTGAAATAAAGCCCTGTTGAGTTTGAGGGTTGTGTCCTACAGATGTACAAACATAGCTCTGTAGCTGCCTGAGGGGATCGTGTTTACAGACCGCACCTGTCAGTGCCCGGCCTGAACGTAGTCACTGTTTAAGGCTTCCAGCTGGAGCTGGCAGTTGTTGTAGGGATTAAATTATTTAAAGCTTTCAGCTGGCTAGTGTAGGCAAGCGGCAGCTTAGAAAACACTTAATCTATTTTTTAAAATCTGTTCCTAAGTTTGCTCTGCTTCTGCTACAAGGCTGCATGTGCCACCGCCCACCTGTCACATTCTGGAATCTTTTGAATTCATCCAAGAGAGAAGGAGAGCTATAAGGAATGTCTATATTTTAATGCCTATAATTTAATTCTAATACATAAATCACAAATCGCTAAGCATCTAAAAAAGAGGGACTGCTTAAATTGGCTTCATAAGAAATTTACCACGTTCTTTCCTTATTTCCACAGGGATCTCTCTCATGAAGTTTTGGCTTTTGATTAGAGTTAGGAGGGCTTTCAGTAATACTGTCTGGGTACTTTCAAAGGAAAGAAATTTTTTGAAAAGGTAGCTCTAGTCGGCGTGGTGGCGCATGCTTGTAATCCCAGCACTCAGGGAGGCAAAGGCAGGTGGATCTCTGTGGCTTAGAGGCCAGCCTGGTCTACAAAGTGAGTCCAGGACAGCCAAGGCTACACAGAGAAACCCTGTCTTGAAAAAAAAAAGTTAAAAGCTAGTTCTGCTTACATCAAGTATTTTGACAGCACACTGCAATGTATTTCACTTCTTTTTAGAAAGCAAGAGCTACCTAATAAACCTCACTGTGCCTTCCAGTGACCCAACAACGTACTTGGATGAGGCGGATGGAGAAGTCTTGTGTGGAGGATTTATTACGAAAATCCTCTTACATGTAATTAACCATTACCCAGCGGCCCAGCGTGGGGTTTTCTCCGATGAAAGCTACACGAGGGATGGCTTTCTTCCTGCTAGAAATCTTTTTTCCAGCATTCTACCTCTCATTCCTTTGAATGTGTTAGATGTCTGTCAGGTAACGCTACATCTGCAAAGGTAGCCGCCGCTGACGTCACTCACTGGCTGACCTTTTCACATATGGCTCTAAAAATATAAGGATAAAGCATTTTCCTAAATTTTTGTATATGAAATGAAATATGATATCCCTGTATTCTTATTTTCCTAGAACTTAAATGTAGATTTTTTTTGGAGAAAAATAAACACAATGCTATAAAATACATATGAAATATTGAGGGAGTAAGATTCTAACCTTTTTCTATTGCAAGTAATAAGATCTATTATTTGAAAAGCTAACAGAATTTAACATATTCCTTTTTCTCAAGACTTTTTATTATGGCTGGGCATGGTGGTGCATGCTTTAATCCCAGCACTCCTGAGGCCAAGGCAGGTGGATCTCTGTGAATTCAAGGCCAGCCTGAGTCTACAAAGGGAGTCCAAGACAGCCAGAGAAACCCTGTCTCAAAAAAAAAAAAAAAAAAAGAGCACTTTATTACTTTATTATTAATTAATTACCTTTTTAAAGACAAGGTCTTACTATGTAGTCCTGGCTGTCCTGAAACTTGATATTCAGACCAGGCTGGCCTTTAACTCCTGCCTCTGTCTCCCAAATGCTGGTATTAAAGGCCTGTGCCACCATACCCAGCAATGACTGTGATTTTTATTTATCTGTTTTTCAATGGCACAATGCCATCGTTTCTCCAGTTTGACTGCTAGAGAGATGGCTCAGCATTTAAGAGCACTGGCTGCTCTTCCAGAGGATCTGGTTTGTCAAATGGCAGGTAGTGGCTCACAACAGTCTTTAACTTCTGTTCCAGGGGATCTGGCATCCTCTTCTGGCTTCTGTGGGCGCTAGGCACAGACCCACGTGTAGGCAAAATACCTATACACATAAAAAAATTCAAGTTGTTTAAAAAATGTTAAACTCTTGGGGCTGGAGAGATGGTTCAATGGGTTCAGAGCATTGGCTGCTCTTTAAGAGGACCCAGGTTCAATTCCCAGCACCAACAGGGCGTCTCACCATCATCCATAACTCCAATTTCAGGGGCTCTGACATCCTTTTCTGGTCTCTGATGACATTAGACACACACGTGGTGAACAGACATAAATGTTATCAAAACACCCATACACAAAGCATAAAATTAAATAAAAAATTTTAATGTTTGGCTCTGCATTTTGATTGACTGTGGTTTTCTGTAATGGTCTCTGCCTTCTGGAAAGAGAAGTTTCCTTGATGACGGTTGAGGGCCCCTCTTATCCATGAGTAGTTAGGGTTTATGCTTGTTTAGTAAAATGGAGCTCATATGTTCTCTGCCAAGATCCATGACTTCACTTTTCCCGAGTAGTTGGCTAGGTTTCTGGTTCCAGGGATGATTTCCCTCTTGTAGAGCGGGTCTTAAGTCCAATTAGAGACCCACTGACTACTGCCAAAACATGAATGCCACTATTGCATGCTTAGGATTATTGTATTGCTGGGCATGGTGGCACATGCTTGTAATTCCAGCACTCAGGGAGGCAGAGGCAGGCGGATCTCTGTGAGTTTGAGGCCAGCCTGGTCTACAAAGCGAGTCCCGGACAGCCAAAGCTACACAGAGAAACCCTATCTCAAAAACAACATACAAACAAACAAGACAAAATAAAGTAAAACAAAACAAAACAAAAAAACAAAAAACACCAAGGATGTTAGTGTTTTCATGCTGGTAATTACTGTGGTTCATAGGTGTCATAGCTGTTAATTGCTTCCCTCCTTTGCAAGCTTACAAGGTGCTTTCTGGTGTCATGAAAGGTAGTCCTCAGGGAGGAGGCATTTAGGTCAGTTCCAGCTCAGGGGCCTCTGGCCCTGTGTCTGAAGCACATGGTGTCTTTAGCAATAGGGACTTACCTTCCACCTCTGGAGGGCAGCCAAAAAGAAAAAAAAAAAAATCCCAGGAGGCTTCAGCCTTATTCAAAGAACTACAGGCAGGGGAGCAGGAGAAATAGTCTTCTTCAGTGAAGAGTGCACCAAGTGGTTATTCAAGATCAAATAGTCAATCCTGCAAACATACATTCAAGTGACATACAGACTGAGCAGTTTTTACTTACCTACTTAGGACTATGTATATGTGTGTAGGTGTGTATAGATAGATAGATAGATAGATAGATAGATAGATAGATAGATAGATAG
>NW_026585504.1:30112035-30116924 GCF_907164565.1 Psammomys obesus
TAGATAGATAGATAGATAGATAGATAGATAGATAGATAGATAGATAGGATATAGATATAGATATATGTGTGCAACAATAATGAATAGAAAAGAAGACCATGACTTTGAAAAGAGCAAAGAGGGATATATGGGAGGTTTGGATGGAAGAGAGGGGATGTGATATTATATATATATGTATTATATTTTATAATTTAAAAAAAATAAAAAAAGATAACTGAACAAAATGTTTATCAATGGGTATTATCCCAGAACTATCCCAGCAAAGCTGGGATGCCCCTCTCCATTCCCACTTCTGGGCCACCTCCCTCTGGGTCACTTTCTAGCACTGAGCTGGCTCCTCAGGGATCAACACACACTTTCCTGCTCCTCACAGCTGTCACGCGCCTGCTCTATTTCCTGGGGTTCCTCCTCCACCTCATCCTACCCAAGTCTGGCTATGGTCTGGTTCAATTTGCCTAAATGACCCCCACCCTTCCTTTCTGTCCCTGAAAATAAACAAGAAGGCTATTTCCAGACGGAGGAAGCAGGGCACCAGGAGGAATCCAGAGTCCAGATATTTCCACTGTCACAAAGGCGTCCTTTGTCTGGGCTCAGCTCACCCCTGTGCGCCTGACTTCCCCTCAGGATCTATAAGGGATCAAACCAGTATGGCCAGATGTGGGAGCACAAGCCTGTACTATCACCACGAGAAGTAGGGCCAGAGTTCAAGGCCAGCATTGGCTACATTATCAACACAACAAAACTTCATTATGCTTATCTACTTTTTCTTCAGGTATGTGTCTTCTTCAGCTAGTACTTCTCCTTCGACTGGGTGACAGCGACGCACACAAACAGTCATGGTACGAAACTGTTAAACAATGGAACAACCAACAGGCTCTTGAATGGTGTCCAAAGGAATTACAGAAGATGGTGAGATGCTGAGGAAAGGCTCTTGCTGTCTGACTGAAAAGTTCTAAGTTTGATACCCAGAACCCCCTAAAGGTAAAATAGACTCCACATAATTGTCCTCTGATGGCTGCCAGCATGCTGTGGCGTGGGTGTGCACAAACACACATTGATAATAAAATAATATGAAAAAATAAAGTATGGGTGGCCTCTAATCCTGGTACTTGGGAGACTGAGACCAGAGAACAGTGACTTTGAGGCCATCTTGAGCTGCTTATGAGGCTCTCTCTCTCAAAAAAAAAATAAAAAAGGAACACTGCTTAGTTGGCAAAGGGCTGGCCCGCCATGCAAGAGGCCGAGTTGGACCCCTAGACCCAAATAAGCCTGGCTTATGGTACACAGAACTAAAACCACAGTGCTCCAGAGCTGGAAGCAGTGGGGCCAGGGTTTCAGGATTATCGTTGGCTTCAATGTAGTTCCTGGCCAGCCCGGGCTACTAAGATCCTGTCTCAAAACCACAAAAATATCATATATTTGGCCAAGATTGTGGTGCATACCTGTGATGCCAATACTTGGCATAGGAAGTCGAGGGTTCAAGGTTATGTTCAACTGTACTGAAAATTTCCAGGCTAGACTGGGCCACCCAAGACCTTGTATCAAAACAACAACAACAACAACAAACACAGCCTCCGTTTAGCTACTTCAGCTTCTACCCTCATTTACAGAACCCAGGCGGACCTGCAACCACCTAAATTTTCTCTTTCTGGCTTGGCCTCTCTCTTGGGTTGGTGTTTATCAAGATCAATCAGGCAAGCATGGTGGTATACAACTGTTAAGCCCAGCAAGAGAATTGTTGTAAGTTCAAGATCAGCCTGGTCAACATAATGAGTGAGGTCCAGGCCACAGTCTCAAGAAAGGAATAATAAAATTAAAAAAAAAATAGTCAGTAGTCTAAAAATTTAATATCTGCTTTTAAAATTATTACCTATAGTCAGCCAGGTGGTGATGGCACATTCCTTTCTTCTCAGCACTCAGGAGTCAGAGGCAGGTAGATCTCTGAGTTCAAGGCCAGCCTGGTCTACAGAGGGAGTTCCAGGAGAACCATGGCTACACAGAGAAACCTTGTCTCAAAAAAAAAAAAAAAAAAAAAAAAAAGTAGCAAGTAGCGCATTTGAGCCTTGGATTTCCTATGGATAAGTAGGCCTTACAAATGAGGTCTACCTCTTCCCATCTCATTTCTTTGAGACAGAATTTCTCCTGTAGCTCTGGCTGTCCTGGAACTCCCTCTGTAGACCAGGCTGGCCTTGAACTCACAGAGACTATGTCTGCCTCTGCCTCCTGAGTGCTGAAATTAAAGGTGTGGGCCACTACCACCTTACCCAACACAGTTCTTAAAGAGGCTACTGACAGCTATCTATGGTCAACGTCTAAACTCTGGCCCAAGGGAGGGTAGGAGATCTCTTTCCTGTAGACCGCTTTGAATCACCTCACATATTAATTCCTCCAATTTTAAGCTGATAGTTTTGTGCCTTGGATCAAAAAAAAATCCACATCTATATTTAATTAACAAGGCTCTTATTTTGTTTTATGTTTTTCTTAGAATAAACTCAGTGATTCCTTAGAATGCTGTCCCTGGTAATTTCTTTTGATCCAACAGAGAAATTGGATCAAGCCTCTTACTTCCTAGAGCTGTATTGGAGATTAAATGAGTTAGCATTAGTGATGCATTTAGAGCAGTGTCTGACACATGAAAACACAAAAATGTTAAACAGATGAAAAGTTAATGTTTTTGTTTTTTCAAGACAGGGTCTCACCATGTCACCCTAGCTGTCCGGAAACTCACTTTCTAGACCAGGCTGGCCTCGAACTCAGGGATCCACCTGCCTTTGCCTCCCGAGTGCTGGGATCAAAGGTGTATGCCACCATCGCCTGGCAAAAACGTTAATTTTAAAACAAGTAACTGATTCAGATATATCCTTCTAGATAGTATTAAGACATTATTATTTAGGGACTGATGAGATGGGTTAGTGGGTAAGGACACTTGCTACTAAACTTGAGGACCTGAGTTCAATCCCCAGGACCCACATAAGAGAAAAAACTGACTCTTTCAAGTTGTCCTCTGACTTCATTGTGGGTCTACTGGCATCATGTGCACGCGCGTGCGCACACACACACATCAAAATAAATAAATAAATAAATAAATAAATAAATAAATACATAAATAAATACATAAATACATAAATAAATTTAAATGAACAAACAGAACATCATTAATTGAGACTTAACCTGGTGGTGCACTCCTATAAGCCCAGCATTTAGAAGATAGAGGCAGGAGAATGAGGCATTTCAAACCATTCTTAATTAAATGTCAAGTTCAGGAAGCCAACCTGGACTGAATGAGACTTAGACTCAAAAACAAACAACCTCAAAAAAATAAAAATAATAAGTAAAACCAACCACATCCCAAACATGATGATTTGGATCAGTGAAAAATATTTTTATGTAGTCTAGCAAGAGTTTTAGAATGAAATTAATTGATTTATAACTATTTTACTTTGTACTAGAAAGTTTCAGTTTCAAATTTCAATCAATAAAGACATTCTTCTTTTGAATAACTAAATATGATACTGATTGTTTTGAAGTTCGGAGAGGAAGGTTTTATTTATACAAGATGAAAATATCTTTCATATAAAATAAAAATGTAATTTGAAATTTAGCTGGAGCCGGCCGGGCATGGTGGCGCATGCCTTTGATCCCAGCACTTGGGAGGCAGAGGCAGGTGGATCTCTGAATTTGAGGCCAGCCTGCTCTACAAAGTGAGTCCAGGACAGTCAGGGCTACAGAGAGAAACCCTGTCTCAAAAACAGACAAGAAAAGAAAAGAAATTTAGCTGGGTTGTATAAAATGTGAGCTGAGTGAGCTGTTTGGGGCAAGCTAGGAATCAGCATTTGGCCTTGGCCTCTGCTTCAGCTCCTACCTCCAGATTCCTGCCTTGAGTTCTTGCCCTGATCCCCCCCATGAGGGATGAACTATAAACTGTAAATCGAAATAAGCCCTTTCTTCCTCAAGTTGCTTTGGTCATGGTGTTTATCATAGCAGTAGAAAGCAAACTAGAAAATTACCTTTAGTTGTTTTTCAAGACAGAGTCTTGTTTTGTAATCCAGACTGGCTTCATTCTCATAGTTTTCTTGAAAAAGTTCCCTGAGAGCTGGAACTATAAGTACGTATAGAAATTATAATATACATGGTTGCTTTATACGTTTCAATATGTTTGTTTTAGACTAATGAAGACTTAATATTCTAAAAGGAAATCGTTTAAGAATTGTAGATTTACTTTATATGCATGAGTGTTTTTGCCTGTCTGTATGGATGTGTGCCTGGTGCCTACAGAGGCCAGAAGAGGGCGTTAGATTCCCTAGAACTAGAGTTACAGACTCTAGGTAGTGAGCCACTGTGTGGGGACTGAACCTAGGTCCTCTCTGAGAGCAGCAAGTGCTCTTAACTGGTGACTAACCCTCCAGCCCATGTAGATAGCCATGAGGAAGAGCTACCGGCTATACTGTGATGAGAAAGAAAGAAAGAAAGAAAGAAAGAAAGAAAGAAAGAAAGAAAGAAAGAAAGAAAGAAAGAAAGAAAGAAAGAAAGAAAGAAAGAAAGAAAGAGAAAGAGAGGAAAAAAGGAAAAAGAAAGAGAGAGAGAGAAGAGAAAAACTATGTATGACATGCACATAAATGCCTTTTGAACAATTCTATTAAATGACTTATACTCAAAATATAGTACAAGTAATGCTGGTCCAGGAGTGGGAGCTGAGGCAGGAAAATCCCTGGATCCCAAGCAATCAAGGTCAGCCTGGGCAACCCAAAGAGACCCTGACTCAAAAAAACACAAACAAACAAACAAACAAACAAAAGGAGGAGGAGGAGGAGGAGGAGGAGGAGGAGGAGGAGGAGGAGGAGGAGAAGAAGAAGAAGAAGAAGAAGAAGAAGAAGAAGAAGAAGAAGAAG
>NW_026585504.1:30116934-30127785 GCF_907164565.1 Psammomys obesus
AAGAAGAAGAAGAAGAAGAAGAAGAAGAAGAAGAAGAAGAAGAAGAAATACAGTATAATCAGCTTTCCTTTCCTCTCAGTGACTCATTTAAGCCCCAGAGGAAATTTCTGTAGGTGCCTCTTAACTTTTTTGGCCATCATTTGGGTAGCCAAAAGTCCCCAGAACACATGTTTTCAATAATAGTTTTATTTCTGTAGTTACATTGTCCAGTCCAGTGAATAACTGAAGTCCCAAACCCACACGAATGAGCACTTAGCTCTGCCTTAACCATGACCAAAGGTCAGGCCTTTCTCTTATGCTGCCTACCACCTGATACCTAAGTAACTCAGGCTCCTTGGAAAAAAACAGAGAAGAAAAAGGTCTTATGTGATTGACAATCAGGCAACACCTTTTGGGACCTCTAAGAGCAACAGGTTCTTACTCTTACTCTCAGGGGAGAGTTCATCACCTCAGAAGTCGTGGCAGCAGGGGCCTGCTGCAACTGGTCTGCAGATGAGATGGATGCCGGTCTTTCTCCCCTATTTGTTCAGCCGGAGACCCCAGCCTATTGATGGCGCTGGCCACATTCAGCACGTTTCTTCTGCCCTCAGTTAAATGACTCTGGAAACAATGTTACAGACACAGTAAGTATATGTTGTGCGCGTATACAATATATACACATACATATTGTACACATATACCGGAAGCCTATTTCCCATTTCCCCCCTGCATCTCCTCCATCCTCCCCTTTGTTACCTGAAACAGTTTTACTTCTCTTTAACGTCATATATGCATGCACTATTTTAGATCTTCACATAAAATCTAGAAACGAGAAAATCGAAATGGTTTTGTGGTAAAGGTACTTGCTCCAAGCCTGGTGACCTGAGTCTAGTTATCAGGACCACATGGTAGAAAGAACTGACTCTTGCTAGCTGTCCTCTGACCTTCACATGCTCCCTGTGGTACCTGAAGCACAGTAGGCACATCCAAACACACACACACACACACACACACACACACACACCCCTCTCTTTCTGTAAAGAAAAATAAAATTTAAAATAAAACACATTTGTCTTTTTAGACTAGTTTAATTCACTTAATACAATTGTCTCCAGTTGCATCTGTTCCCATACGAATGATGAAAGGTCCTCAAGAAGGCTCCGAATTGTGTCTGTAGACCGTTGTGTCCACAGCCGTTTCTCAGTTGCTGGATGGTTATATTGGATCCATAACTCAGCTGTCCTGAATAACGCTGCAATACATAATGACGTGAAAGTGTCTCTGTAATGTGTTGGCTTGGAGTCTGTCAGGCAGACACACGTAAGTGGTGTAGCTGGCTCGTATGGCACAGATCTCTTATATAAGCTTTTTTTTTTTTAATTTTGGAAACGGCCATGTTGATTTCTAGAGTGGCTGGACTAATTACATTCCTACCAGCAGTGCACGAAGCTTTCCTGCCGCTTCAAACCTCATTTCAGGTTCCTATTTGCCCTTGGGTGCACTCGGTGTCTGTGCCAAGTTTAAGTGAGCCGCTCCAGATGAGTGCTGGAGAAGCCTGGCCTCCTTCTGTCCCCTACCTTCTGAGTGCAGAAATTAAAGGCTTGCATCACCGTGGCCAGTGTAAACGCAATTAAAATTATCCGTTCTTTCACGATTTTACACACACACACACACACACACACACACACACACACACAATGCCCTTTGGTCATATTTCTCCCTCTATTCTTTCTAGGCCCTCACTCAGCCCCTTCTTTCCAAAAAGTCCTCCCTTACTGCACAAAACTGAGTGTGATGGTGCCTGCTTGTAATCCCAGCACCCGGGAGGCGGGGGCAGGAGACTCAGGAGCTTAAGGCTAGTCTAGGCTTAAGAAAATAAAACAAATAAAGCAAACCAACTGAAAATATGAGGGTTACCAGAACTAAGATAAAGTCAGAATACTACTAGAAGTACGGTAGAAAGAAAAAAGCAGAAAGAGGAGGCCAGGGGTTGGGGGGGAGGGGAGGAAAGAATCTGAGTACAGTGGACATGTCAGTAACCCCAGCACTTGAAGGTGGCAGAAAGATCAACGGCTCAAGGCTAGTCTTGTCTACGTATCAAGTATGAGTCTAGCCCAGGCTACAAAACAAATGAATAAAAGGTAAATAAAGAAATAAACTCCTCTGTAAGTTGCCTGTGTTTTGAAGACTTTTTTTTTTGGCTTAAGCTGAGGGAAAACACCCCCACAGCACAAGGAAAACTCGCAAGGATGACTGAGTCATCTCAGCAGACAAATCCCCTTTTCAAATCACTTTCAAAACCACAAAATCCATTAAGACTTCCGCATTAGTGACTATTTAATTGCTGCCATGAAACATCATGACCAAGGCAACTTACGAAAGAAAGGATTATTTATTTATTTTTCCTTTTACTGAAATAGATTTTTTTTTTCCCGACATAGTATGTCCTGATTACTGGGGGGCTGGAGAGACGGCTCAGCGGTTAAGAGCACCTGCTGCTCTTCCAGAGGTCCTGAGTTTGATTCCTAGCATCCACATGGCAGCTCACAACCATCTATAACTGTAGTCTTGTGGGACGCAGTGCTCTCCTCTGGTGTGTACATGCGTACATGGAGACAAAACACATATACACATAAGATAAATAGATCAGTTTCCACTCCCTCGACTCCTCCCAATTTCTCTCCACCTCCTCTAGCATCTAGATCCAACCCCTTTCTGTCTCTCATTAGAAAACAATCAGGCTTCTAAGGGAGAATATAATATGATGTAATACGATTTTAAAAAGCCTAACACGTAAGAGTCAAGCGAAACACACAACCAGAGGAAATAAGCACAAGAGAATGAACAAGAAACGAGAGGCTTGCCTGTTCCCCCACTCGTGAATCCCATAAACACTAATCTGGAAGCCATAAATAAAATAAAAAACAAATATAAACAATAGTTAAAAAGAAAAAAAGAAAAAGAAAAGTCCTGAGAAAGAACCTCCAAAGATGCCTTCAGCCACTCGGCCGCTGGGCGTGAAGCTTCCTTTTAAGACTAGTTTAAGGCGTAGTCTTTCCAGTGAGACTCCCTTGGAGAACGCTAACATTTCATTTGCTGGTGGTTATCAAGTGGAGATGTTTCTCAGTTGGGGACAGGGGCGTGTGTCTCCTCCTTTCAGCTACAGGACTCCATCTGGTGCAGACCGGTGCAGGCCGGTGCGGTCCGGTGCAGGCCCTGGGCATGCAGCGGCCTCAGTCTCCGAGAGTTTACGTGTGCGTGAACACAGGATCATCAACTGCACGATCAGGTTGGTTTAGAGAGTCTGGTTTTCTTGGTCTCCTCCATCAGCTCTGGCTTTTATACTCCCTCTGCAGTGTTCCCTGAGCCCCGAGGTGAGGGATTTGGTAGAGACATCAGTTTAGGGCTGAGTGTTCAAGATTTCTCACTTGCTGCGTAGTGTCTGGCTGTGTGTCTCTGTATTTGTTCCCATCTACTGCAGGAGGAAGCTTCTCTGATGGCAGGTGAGCAAGGCATTGATCTGTCTGAATATGGTAGCATGTCATTAGGAGTCAATTTATTGCTGTTCTTTTTGCAGAACAGTAGTACTTGGCATTCCCCTAGTTCCCTAGGCTACATACTTTCAGGTTCTTGTTCACCTAAGCTGTGTCAAGTATGAGTTCCATCTCAAGGAAAAGGTCTTCAGGCAAATCACATATTGGTCAGTTGCTTCCACAAGTTTTGTGTTAGCATATCTGGCAGGCAGGACACCACTGCAGATCAAAGGGTTCGTAGCTAGCTTGGTTTTTATGATTCTCCTTTGGTAGCATGCAGAGAACCTTTCTGTACCAAAGAAGCTAGCATGTAGGGGAAAGGCCCTACGTAGGTAGCAGCCCAACTTTTCCCGTTCTGTGAGGCCTTGCTACCATTTGTGGAGAGCAGCCTATAGTCCTAGCAACAGCCTGGGTTGTCTGAGGGTTCCCATGGGACCCCTTTGGCCAAACAACTCAATTGGATGGAACCCATTCTCCACACTGGACATGGTGACGAGAGACATCCAGCTGGGGCGCTATCTCCCCCGTTATTTTAAAATTTCATTTAGATCACCTTCACAAATGTCTGTATTTTAGGAAGCTTCTGCTATATCAGGTTTCCCTCAAGCAGCCCTAATTTAGCTGTCTTTTCCCACATTGCGTCCCTTGTCACTCTCTCCCCTCCCCCTCCTGATTTGCTTCCAGTCCAGCTCCCCCACATCAGTCTATAACTATCTGTTCTGTTTCCCTTTCCAAGGGAGATCTAGCTACCCCTACCACAGACGCCCCAGCCCCTTACTCTGGGGTTCCATGCCTTGTAACTTGGTTGAAACATCTAATATTTCTATAAAAGTGAATAAATACTGCATTTGCCTTTCTGGGTCTGGATTTCCTCACTCGGGATTATTTTTGTTTCTAGTTCTATTCATTTACCTGCGAATTTCATTTTTTAATGGCTGATACTCCACTGTGTAAATACACCACATTTTCTGTATCCATCCTTCTGTTGAGGGACATCTAGGTTGTTTCCAGTTTCTGGCTATTATGTATAGAACAGCATGAACATGGTTAAGCAAGTGTCTCCGTGGTAGAATAAGAGTGGTATAGCTGGATCTTGAGTAGATCGCTTTCCTGAGGAACCGCCACACTGATTTCCACTCCCAACAGCAATGGATGTGAGTGGGGAGCGCAACACGCCACCTCCTCGCCAGCACGAGCTATCACTTTTTTTATTCTGATGGGTGTAAAACGAGATCTCAAAGTGGTTTTGACTTGCATCTCCCTGGTGGCTAAGGATGTTGAACATTTCTTTAAGTGCTTTTCAGCCATTTGAGATCCCTTTTCTGAGAATTGTTTGTTTAGATCTGTGCCTCTGTTTTGGGGTTTGTTTTTGTTTTTTGAGACAGGGTTATATAGCCCTAGCCATCCTAGAACTCTCTCTCTGTAGACTAGGCTGGCCTTGAACTCAAGGGTGGCCTTGCCTCTGCCTCCCAAGTGCTGGGATTAAAGGCATGTGCCACTACCATCAAGCTTATACCTCATTTTTAAAATTAGGTATAAATTGTTATACCTATAAATTAGCTACAAATTGTTTAAAATGCTATCTTTTATCCACTGAGCATTTCTGGCTTCTTTATAAAAAGTCAGGCATTCATAGGTGTGTCGATGTAAGTCTAAGTCTTCAGTTTGGTTCCATTGATCAACCTGTCTGTTTTTGTGCCAATACCATGTTGTTTTTATTACTATAGCTCTGTTGTATAACTTGAAATGAGGGTGGTAATACTTCCAGAAGTCCTTTTATTCAGAATTTTTTAAAGCTATCCTCTTCTATATGTTTCCATATAAAGCTAGAAATTGTCTTTTCAAGATCTCTGAAGAATTGTGTTGGAATTTTTATGGGGATTGCATTTAATCTATAAATTGCTTTTGGTAGGATGACAATTTTTACTATGTTACTCCTACTGATCCATGAACATGGAAGATCTTTCATCTTCTCGTATCTTCTTCAATTTCTTTCTTCAGTGTCTTAAAGTTTTTTTTTTTTCCATAAAAGTTTTTTACTTGCTTGGTTAGAGTTACCCCAAGATATTTTATATTAGTTGAGGCTATTGTGATAGGTGTTGTTTCTGTGATTTTTTTTCTCAGTTTGTCTGTTATTTGTATACAGGAGAGCTGCTGATTTTTGTGTTAATTTTCTATCCAGATGTTGCAGGATATTTAATCCCATTATGAACCCTGAGAGTATGAACTGTAAAAACTTGTTTCTAATTGTGATATGGCTCAGTCTTTGAGTCTAGAGCTTTCTAGACAGGTACTTTTGGTGTGGCTCAGCCCTAGCACACACCTTTAATCTAAGAGCTTTCTGTAAACAGGATAAAGTAAAATTAACTCTAGATCAAGAGGTGGAGCAAGCAACCAGATTGACAGGAAGTGAACAGGAAAAAAAAACATAGAGAATGAAAAGATGTCTGGAGGATGGATAGAGAGGTACATAGAAAGTAGAAAGGATGGGACATTGAGTTAAAGGGTGGAGAAGGAGAAAGGTTTTGTTTTGTTTTTTTTCCTTCTGGGATGTGAACTGAGTAGGAAAAGTTTTTTTCTTGCTGGAACATCAACTGAATAGGAGGGTCAGCTGAGTGCTTTCTCTGCCTCTCTGAGCTAGCAGGTTTTCATTCTAGCATCTGGCTCCTGGGTCTTTCTTGGTAAAATCAAACGATTGATTAAGATTTTCTTTTTTTATAACAACATTCAGCTACTTTGCTGTCAGAGTAGCCTGGTGAAAATATTTGGATCACTTATGTATATTATCTACAAATATTGATACTATGTCTTCCTCTTTCCAACTTGTATCCCCTTGAACTCTGTCTTACTGCTCTGGAAAGGAGTATACTGAATAACTATGGAAAGAGTGGACAACCTTGTCTTGTTCCTGATTTTAGAGGAATTGGTTTGACTTTCTCTTCATTTAAGTTGATGTTGGCTATAGACTTGTTTTTTTTTTTGTTGTTGTTCTTTGTTTGTTTTGTTTTTCGAGATAGGATTTCCCTGTGTAGCCTTAGCTGTCCTGAACTCACTTTGTAGAACAGGCTGGCCTCAAACTCACAGAGATTCACCTGCCTCCAACTCCCTGAATGCTGGGTTCCTGGTGACTATGGACTTGTAAACTGCCTTTATTATGTGGAGCTATTCCCCTTGTATTTCTTATTCCTCCAGGACTTTTATCATGAAGGAGTATTGAATTCTTTCAAAGGCTTTTTCTGCATCTAATGAGATGGTCATGTGATTTTTGTCTTTTAATTTGTATCAGTTTATGTATGTCGAACCATCCCTGCGCTCTGAGATGAAGTCTACTTGATCATGGTTGATGTTCGTTTTGCTTTGTTCTTGGATTTGGTTTGCAAGCACTTGCTGAGAATTTCTGCATCATGTTCATAAGGGAATTTGATCTGTAATTCTCACTGGCTGGTGTTTAGCGCACATCTTTAATCCTCTTTTTTGGGTCTTTATGATTTGGGTATCAGGGTAAAGGGTAGCCTTGTAGAATGAATTCAGCAATGTTTCTATTTGCAGAATACTTTTGCAGTGTGGGAATTAACTCTTTTTTTTTTTAAATTCTGGTAGAATTCCGTGCTTCGGCCACCTCAGTTAGAGGTCAGAAGAGGGAAGGAAGCACGCTGCAGATAGAGTGGTTGTGAGCTACAAAAAGTGTGTGCTAAGAACCAAACTTGGATTCTCTGGAAAAGCAGCAAGTACCCTTAACCTGGGAGCCATCTCTGCAGGCCTCGAAATTGATTGATTGATGGACTGAGACGAGGTCTCGTGTAGCCCAGCCTGGCCTTGCTTGTATCATAATTGAGGAAGAAAAGTGAAGAAGTAATGGAATTATACAAGTTTCCTTTTTCTTTCTAAAAAAGGTATTTGGGGTGTGTGTGTGTGTGTGTGCGCGTGCGTGCATGAGTGTAGATTCTTGCAAGCTACAGTATGAAGGTGAAGGTCAGGGGACTAGTTTTAGGACCTTGGTTCTCTCCTCCCACTCTGGTTTGGCGTTTTGGTATTTTCTTTCGATTTTGTTGTATTAGTCTCTAAAACTTATCGTCTGTGTATGTGAATGCACGCATGCGCGCAGACGATAGCGGAGAAGCTGTGCCGCGCGCAGTGTTGGTGTGGTGGTTAGAGGGCAGCGTTGAGGCTCCTGTTTCTGCTGCTGCGTTGTGTATTTGAGCTTCCTCACATCCTGCACGGATGCCCTAGGATCACAGAAGTGTACTGTGCATTCAGACTTATATGCAGGTCGAGGGCTTGGACTTTGGTCATCAGGACTGCATGGCAGTAAATTTTTTTTTTTTTTTTTTTTTTTTTTTTGAGACAGGGTTTCTCTGTGTAGCCTTAGCTGTCCTGGACCAGGTTGGCCTCAAATTCACAGAGATCTACCTGCCTCTGCCTTCCTAAATGCTGGGATTACAGGTGTGCACTGTCTCATGGTAATAATTTTTACTGGCCAAGAATCACTACCTAAACTCAGGTACGTTTTCTACTTGCAAAAGGTCTTTTCCTTTAAATCACCATGTGACTTAGTTCTTGGGTTTCTTGTTTGCTGACTACAGTATGTTAGCTCAACTTTTTCAGTGCTTACTTCACTTCTAAACCCATCAGCTATGTTTGCTTCAGTTTACTAAAACCCCATTGAACACGGCTTTAATCATGAAGGTCCAGAAATGGAAGGACAGTTAAAGAGAAGGGGAAAAAAAGAAAGAAAGAAAGAAAACTGTGTGTGTAGCTGCTCAGGTCACAGCTGGTGGTCACAGCCTGTGGTCAGTTATCATGGCGGACACATGCTCTCAGAGGCGTTAAACCTGCTCCCTCCTGGCCCCCCACCTGGTCGGGTATATGTTCTGTTTTCTTCCTTTTTTCCGCCACAGCCAAGGAAATAAAGGGGAGCGAGCGTCTATAGTTTTGTGCAACCCAGTGACAGCCTTTGTTCCTGCCCTCGGGGTAAAACTCAATGCTCCTCTTTATTCATTCTAAGAAAGAAAATCCATTCTAAGAGGCTCTAGACTCTAGAGGAAAGCTTTGCAAGCAGGCCAGTTACATCACACACCACACAATAAAATTTAATAAAACCCTGACTAAGCAGTTCTGTTGTCTCCTTAAGCTCATCCTGGACTACCAGCTAGTCCTCCCCTAAAAGAGTGCTTTCTCAGGCAGCCTTCTGAGTACTGCCTGCTCGCAAACCGCTTCACAGTTTCTAGGATGGACCTTCCTTCCTTCCTTCCTTCCTTCCTTCCTTCCTTCCTTCCTTCCTTCCTTCCTTCCTTCCTCCCTCCCTCCCTCCCTCCCTCCCTCCCTCCCTCCCTCCCTTCCTTCCTTCCTTCCTCCCTCCCTCCCTCCCTCCCTCCCTTCCTTCCTTCCTTCCTTCCTTCCTTCCTTCCTTCCTTCCTCCTAAATCTATTTTTCTCTTGCAGAATGTTTTTGTTTTCTCTTGGCTTCTTCAGTGTTTCATCCTAACCTCTGTTACAGAACGTAAAAAATAAAATGCAAAAAACAAACAAACAAAAAACAAAACCCCAAAGCCCCCAAAACCAACCAAACAACTTCCTGTGGGTAGAGTGCAGCTCAGTGAGGAAAGCTCAGTGATTCATGAGGCCCTGGGTCCAATCCCCAGAGCCTGATAAACAAGTAAACAAATGAGAATTTTCTTTGTTTGGAAATAATTCTTTTCGGTCACATGACAAGAAAGCCATCATAAGGTGAAGGTTCTGGGTGTATTGGCGTATATAGCTGAGAGCATTAGGGCTTACAAACCCCCAGAATTTTAGCTGTAGGACTGTGGCTGCAGCTCAGCTGCAAAGTGCTGGTCTGATATGTATGAAGCTCTGGGCTTGATTAGATTCAATTCCCAGCACCCACTCAGTAACTCCAGTTCCTTCTAGGGGGTCTGATGGCCTCCAAGGGTGTACTTGTAAACCTATAGACACATGCTTATATACATAAAATACAAATAAATGAATCTTAAACAAAACAAGGTTGGCTGGGGGATTAGAGCCTATAAGCCCATCATGTGGGAGGCAGAAATAGGATGGCTGAAACAGTTCAAGGCCAGACTGGTCTACCAAGCAACTTCCAGGCCAGCTAAAGCTACACAGTGAAAACCTGTCTCAAAAAATCAAATCAGCTGGGCAGGGTGGCACACACCTGTGATCCTGGCACTCAGGGAGGTGGAGGCGGAAGGATCTCTGTGAGTTTCAGGTCAGCCTGATCTACACAGCTAGCCCAGGACAGCCAAGGCTACACAGAGAAACCCTGTCTCCCAAAACAAAACAAAAGAGCCTGAACCCTAGAATAAAATTTAATGAGGACTCATTAATCATCCTCTCAAATCTGTTTTTTCTTTTATAATTTATTATTTGTATTTTATGTGCGTTGGTGTTTTGCCTGCATGTGTGTCTGTGTGGTGGTGTTAGAGTTCCAGGAACTGAAGTTGCAGGCAGCTGTGAGCCACCACATAGGTGCTGGGAATTGAACCTAGGTCCTCGGGAAGAGCAGCCCTAACCACTGAGACATCTATTCAGCTCCCTATTTCCCTTCTTAAAGTAGATGGATTTTGGTGTGGCTGTATGACTAAAATTACCACCAAGGGAGCGGGAGCTGAGGTGATCTGTACATCTTGAAAGCCAGGCGTGGTGGTTCACTCCCACAGGGCAGGCACGGTGGTTCATGACTATAGTTCCAGCACTTGGGAGATTGGGACTGCTGCAAGTCTGAGGCCAGCCTGAGCTGAACAGTGAATCAGGCCAGCTTGGGCTACAGAATCCGAGTCCGTTTCAAAACAAAAACAAAACAGTCATTGGATTAAAGGGAAGAAAGCTGTGTGTTGATTTCTTCCTTTTCCTGCTTTGCTGGAGCAGAAAATCAGACGAGACAGCAGCACAGTTCGGGTCAATCTGGCAAAGACAACACTCTCATGGCACTGTGCTGCTCCTACTGTGAGCCATGGCTCAGCATCGCCCACGTCTCCTGCCAGCCTGTGAGTAAGGCAGAATCCTAAGCTTCTTTCCAGAAGCGCAGAATCAGAGTCTGCAGTCTAACTAGATGCCCACGAGATTTGTACTGACTCTAAAGTTTGAGGGGAACACTGGAGCCCTGTGGTGGATGGAATCCTGAACGGCAACGGCTGAACTACCCACACCTACCTACCTTTGATTCCTCCCAATTTGCTTTTAATTTTGGTAAAATACATGTAACATAAAACTTCTTGATGACCTGAGAGCTCAGGTTGAAGCATGTGTGAGATTTTAGGTTCCATTGCCAGCAAAACACACATACACACACACACAGCACCTTTAACTGTTGTGGGTTGTAT
>NW_026585504.1:30127795-30130904 GCF_907164565.1 Psammomys obesus
CCCCCTTTTCTGACTTCTTTGAGCACCGGGCACACATGTGGTGCACATACATACATGCAGGCAAAACACTCACAGACATAAAATAACTGGACGAATAGGTGCATTTTAAAAAGGAGGGGTGGGGAGCAAACTCGTCCGGCAAGGATGCTTGCCACACAAACCTGGTGACACATGTCTAATCTCTAGAGCACACAGTAAAGATGAAAGGAAAGAAGTGCCTCTACAAAGTTTTCCTCTCACCTCCCACTGTGAGCTGCGGCTTGCATGCCCCCCCCCCCCCCCATGGCGTATACACAATAACTTTTCAAAGCCTTTAACAAAACAAAAACTGAGAGGAAACTTCGAGTTTATATGATGGAAAAATAGCTATGGTTAGGTAAATATAAACAGGATTTTCACAGATAGCTACAGGAGACATCAAAAGTTGTGAGGGATCCAAGACAACTCTGAGGTGGACAGCCTCCCAGGCCTCTGTTCATTACACTTTGGTATCAGATGACACTCCTAATCCAGTGCCATTCGAGTGTAAAACAAAACGCCTCTGCTTTGAGAATCAGAGCTCAAAAAAAAAAAAGCATTGCTGTAAATAATTAAAATAAATTAAGTTATTGTGCATACTTTTCATGACGTCGGGGGATGGTCACAAACATTTTCCCATAAATTACATTAAGTCTCTGAAGAGAATTGTTTACACCATTTATTACCGTTTTTACAAATACGGAGACAGGCTCAGAGAGACGGAGCCACTTGTATTGAGCCACACAAGTCAGAGATCTCGACCATACACTGACTAGCTCACTATGCCAGAGACTGAGATGGCACTGAAAAATGATGTGTTGCTGGGAGGTGGGGTGGCACATGCCTTTGATGCCAGCACTCGGGAGGCCGAGGCAGGTGTATCTCTGAGTTCGAGGCCAGCCTGGTCTAGAGAGTGAGTTCCAGGATGGCCAAGGCTACCCAGAGAAACTCTCTTGAAAAAGCAAAGAAAAAAAGAAAGGAAGGAAGGAAGAGAGAAAGAAAGAAGAGGGGGAAAAAATGGCGTGTCTCTGTTTGAGGGTGAAATTGCTGGAGTTTGGGCATTTTCTCTCACTGCAGTCTCCGGAGAAGGCAATTTCCACCGCCTTCCTGCCCCTGTTTCCATGGACACAGTTGCTCGTCAGGAAAGCTTACCTCTGCCTGGTTTCCTGCAGGGTAACTGAAAGGCTAGAAGTGCTCTTTTATGAATGGTTGTATTGGGTTTTTATCCTAGAATTCACCCTCTGTGGGCGCCTGACATGGGCACAGGGGCTGGCCTGGAAGCTTGTGTCACCCTTCACTCAATGGAGTCTCTTCTTTCCAAAACCCGGCCAATCCCGCCTACCGTGCATGGGAATTTACAAGTACATTTCCTGTCTCCTTAGGGGCCTGCGGGTGGGGGTGGATCTCAGCCCTGGTGGTCTACGTTAGCTTCATGCTTCTGAGCACGGCGTTGGCTGGCCCCTTAGCAACCACACCCCTCATGGCAGGCAGCGGATGGAGAAGTGACAGGGGAGACAAGGCATGTCTCCTGGAAGCTTTGCTTTTTATAAATAGTAAATGATTAAAATATCTTAATTTCGTAACAGATGCAGGGACATCATGGAATATAGTATGGACCCTTCAGGGACGTTTATAATAAAGCCTTGATTTAGATTCCCAGCTCCCGAATGACCAATGGAGATACACATTTTTTTTTCCTTTGACTTGAATTGAAAGCTGCAGTAGCACTTTAGACATTTCTCTAGGGCAGTGTGTTGCGATCCTTTAACACAGTTCCTCATGTTGTAGTGACTCCCAAACATAAAATTATTTTCATTGCTACTTTATAACTGTAATCTTGCTACTGTTATGAATCGTAACCTAAATGTCTGTTTTCCAATGGTCATTTGAGCCCCAAAGGGGTTGTGACCCGCAGGTTGAGAACGCTTCCATAAGGTATGCCTTAAGATCACAATTAAAATATTACTAAAGAGACCTTAAAAGTCACAAACAAATGGGAAGACACCTATGTTCACGGATTGGGAAATTTCATATTGTTCACTGACATAGTGTTTATACGTCAGTACCCCCTAAAACAACATACAGATTAAACAGCCACTAGGAAAAATTCCAAAAACGCCCCCCCCCCCCGGCATCCCCAGAAATGGAGGTGGCTGGAGAGATAGCTTGGCAGTTAAGAATACTTGCTACTGTTCTGGCAAGTTTAGGTTCTCAGCACCCATGTCTGGTTCCCACCTACATGAGGTGTCCTGCAACCATCTACAGCTCCAGCAACAAGGGATGTAATACCCTTTACTGGCTTCCATAGGCACTAGTGGCATACAATCACATACATGTATAAACACACACATATGTATATATACATAATTTTTTTTTCGAGATAAGGTTTCTCTATGTAGCTCTGGCTGTCCTTGAAACTCAAAATCCACGTGTCTCTGCCTCCCAGATATTAGGATTAAAGGCATGTGCGAACACTTGGTACATTGATTTTTTGTTTGTTTGTTTGTTTTGTTTTGCTGTTTTGATTTTGATATTTTGAGACAGGATTTCTCTATGTAGCCTTGGCCATTCTGGACTTGCTTTGTAGACTAGGCTGGCCTCTAACTCAGAGCTGCCTGCCTTTGCCTCCTTGAGTGCTGGGAACATGGGTGTGCACCACTGTGCCAGGCTAATTTTTTTAATTAATTTTTTTTTTTTCAGGTGTAGGGTCAGGTGGTGGTGGCACACACCTCTGCCTGCAGAGGCAGGCAGATCTCTGAATTTGAGCCCAAAAGGTCTGCAGAGTTCCAGGACAGTCAGGGATACATAGTGAGACCCTGTCTTGAAAAAAACAAAATAAAACAAAATGAAACCAAAATGATAAATAAACAAGTAAACAAACAAACAAATAGTGTTTCTCTGCTGCTTACATACTTCATTAAGACCCATGTATTACATGGGCCATCAAAATGGATTGGAGGGCAAAGAGCTTGCCACCTAAGCCTAATGAACTGAGCTCAGTCTGTCCTAGCCACAAGGTAGTAGTAGCAGTAGTAGAAGAAGAAGAGGAGGAGGAGGAGGAGGAGGAGGAGGAGGAGGAGGAGGAGGAGGA
>NW_026585504.1:30130914-30135672 GCF_907164565.1 Psammomys obesus
GAAGAAGAAGAAGAAGAAGAAGAAGAAGAAGAAGAAGAAGAAGAAGAGCTAACTCCTGAAAGTTGTTCTCTCCTAAAATGTAAGCTCTGTTGTACTGAGAATTTTGATTTCTTTAAAAACCCAGTTATGGGAGCCAGGCATGGTGGCACACTATTTATAATCCCAGCACTGTGGGAGGCAGAGGCAGGTAGATCTGAGTTAGAGGCCAGAGTGGCCTACAACATGAGTCCAGGACAGCCAAGGCTACACAGAGAAACCTTGTCTTGAAAACAAAACAAAACAAAAAAGAACAGGCAAACAAATAAAAACCCAACCCAGTTACGGGGGCTGAAGAGATGGCTCAAGGGTTCAGAGCACTGACTGCTCTTCCAAAGGTCCTGAGTTCAATTCCCATGCAACCACATGTTGGCTCAGAAGCATTTATAATGGCCCTCTCCTAGCATTCAGGCAGAACACTGTATAAATAATAAACAAATCTTAAACAAACAAACAAACCCCAGTTAGTGGGGCTCGAGAGATGGCTTAGTACTTAAGAGCCCTGGCTGTTCTTCCAGAGGACCCAGGTTCGATTCCCAGCACCCACTTGGCAGCTCACAACTGTCTGTAACTCCAGTTCCAGGGGACCAGACACCCTAACACACACATACAAGCAGGCAGAACACTAATATACATAAAATAAAAATAGTAAATCATTTAAAAACAGTTATGTTATGTGAATATATCTTTGCTTTAATCCCAGCTGTGTGATCCTGGGCTGCTTCAGTTTGTCCACAGCTGCTAACTATGATTGTCTAGTGCTCTAGGAGAGGCATGATTTTTACCAGCTGAGTTTAATTCTGGGGACTCTGGAGAGGGCATAAACAGGAGAGCCCCGAAAGGGCCTGTGGCAGCTGCTGCTCCCCCTGCACGAAGTGGAATAAAGAGCTCTACGCCCCCTTTTACCTCTAACCTTGTACCCTCTTTTCTTTCTTTACTACTTAGGAGTGCTGGGGGGTTAGAAGGGATTAGCATGAAATAAGGTTTGGAAGGGTGGTAGATATAAGAACCCAATAAAGTAGCTAAAAATAGTACGCCTATACTCTGTGAAGGCATAGGTTTTTATAACTCTGTGGCTGGCATTTGCTGGAGCTAGGAATATTCCAGAAGATCTATTCCAGAGCCATTTTGATATAATTGTTAACTCCCGCTCAGACCCCTGGGAGGAAAAGCAAAGCTAGGGCAAATTCAATAAGCATGAGCTGCCTACGCTAATTCTTCTTGGTCTCCTGGGGGCCCAGTCATTTTGTTCCCATGCTGGTGGCCTTCGAAAATTCTCCTTGAATTCAGCTAGTCTTTCTGGGGAAAAAGGGTTGGGGGAGATTGATAAAGAGAATAAGAAGCATTAAGTCATGAGTCCTTCAATTTTTTTCCTACCACAAAGACTTTCTTAACTGGGACCAGCGGTCTGTGACGATGTCCATAGATGCTGGAAATGAAGCTTAGGTACACATTGTTGCTGTCTCTCCCTCTTGCAGAAACCAGGCCAGCGTTCCCCTTTTGCAGGTGTGTCTCTGGGAGACAGAGAGTTGACAAGAAAGCACTCTGTTGCTGTAGCACCCTCCTCCCCTTTTGAAGCAAGATCTAGCTTTTTAGCTCCATCTAACCTGAAACTCAATATGTAGACCAGGCTGGCCTCAAACCTGTGATCCTATAGCCACCCAGCTAGTGACATTACAGGTATATGCCATCATGATGGGCTGAAAAATTATTTTAAAATCATCATTCAGTATACGTAACAAAAATGTATATGGAAGTTTCCACCATACCTAGCAATAAGCAAGTCCCAGGTTGAGCTAAAATTTACGTTGCAACATAAAGCCCAAGCAGGGTTAGAAAAATGAGCTGTGAAGTTTTGCGTAAAACCTCTCCGGGCAGAGTTTTATTAAATGTATATTAAGAATTCTATTTTTGTAATGTGATGCCTTTTATTTTGCTTCTTTTGATGGGTGGTGAGTCATTATGATGAAACAGGGTCTCACTGTAGCCCATCCTGACCTGAAGTTGCTGTGCAGCCAAGGCTGACCCTGACCTCTACATTCTCCTGCCTCCAGGTCTAAAGGCATGGTGTACCATGTGATGGCTTTGCTTGGCTGTCAGCTTGGCTACATCTGGAATGAACTACAATCCAGAAATGGAGGGTACACCTTTGAGAGATTTGTTTGCTTGGGTTGAAGTAAACCCACTTCTTGTCTGGACCTTTGAGGCAGGAAGACACACACCTTTGATCCAGATCGTAAGCTGGAGGACACACATCTTTATCTGGATCTTGAGGTGGAAAGACTTTAATCTGGGCCACACCTTCTGCTGAAAGTCTATGTAAGGACATAGAAAGAGGAAGCTTTTGCTCTTTGCTTGTTTGCCTGCACCTTGCTAGGACACTCATTCCATCACTGGCATTAGAGCCTGCTTCTTTAGGATTCCAGCGTATACTGAAGATCAGCTGAGACATCCAGCCTTTTGAACTGGGCCACTACTGGATTCTTGGACTTTCTGTTCATAGCCAGTCATTGTTGGGTTGTAGCCTGTAAGTCATTCCAGTAAATCCCCATATTTAATATATATATAAATATAAATATAAATATATATATATATATATATATATATATATATAAAATTTGTTCTGTTATATAGAGAACCTTGACTAATATACACCATTCTAGGCTTACTCCTTCTTTCCTTTTCCTATGAAAAGAGCCAACCTTTAACACTATAAACTCTTACAAACCTTTTCACAATTTGGCATCAGATATTAAAAGTTTTAAAATGTTCGTAGCCTTTGACCCAGCAATCCTGGCTCTTGACAACACATTCTAAGAAAAAAACGTTGTGAATCCATGAAACTGCAGCCTTAGTTTAACAGCGCTGTGTTAAAAACAGCCTAAATAAACAGCGAGAATAGCAAAAGGGACAAGTAAATATGGATTATTTTGCAACCACTAAAATTTATAATTAGGCAAAACTCTGTGGTAGCTTGAAAAATAGCTTCTGAGATAATGTTATTTGAGGTAACCAGGAGACACATGTGTACATGCCTTGGGGTTCAGCTATTTCAACGTGCACTTTCAAAATGAGGAGACAAAAGGGAAACACAAGGGAAAACAGAAACAGTCTGTTTAGACAGTGAGATGGTGGAGATTTTGTTTCTTTTGAAATTTACTCTAGTTAAACTAGTATTGTGTGTGTTATTATTATTATTATTTTTAAAGGATGTGGAGTCCTGGAAATTCAACTCTTGTTTTTGAGAGTTTAAAGGGTTTGAAAGGATAATTCCTTCCTGGGTTAAAGTCAGGGTCGGCGTGAAAGTCATCCTGGCCACTTATGATTCACATGAGCACTTACTGTGTCCTAAGCATCAAGAGTTTCTGTTTCTGTTTGAAAGCCTCATCTTCGTAATCTATCACTTTGGTCTGTTTCTTGGACTGCCTCAGGAGCTTCTTCTTGCCCCTTTGATGCCCATCATGACATCTCTGTCCCCTTCCCCAGACCCCGATTCCAAGCCTTGTTCTTCTTCTTGCGTTGAGACCATTCCACTGCGCTGCCCAGGCAAGCCTTGTAGTTGGCACCTTTCTGCTTCTGCTGCCCTGGTGTTGGGAATACAGACTGTGCCTCCACCCCAGTCAGACGGGGTTTTATGCCTAGATGAGCTTGAGGGATGTTAAGGACTATATAATGGGCTCTGGGAAGGTGGGTCCTGGAGCCTGTGAAAAGAGCATTGTAGTGAGAATTTTGGAGTTTTGGCTTCTTTAAAAAAATAAGATTATGTTTTTTTGCTTTAATCCCAGGCATGGGAAATGGGACTGTTTCACAGCAGCTGACTGTGATTTGCCTCACGGTCTAGCAGGGGCATAATTTTGTCAGCTGCAGATAGTTTCTGTGACCGTATTGACGTTTGGAATTCTGGGATTCTTTTCAGAGGCTATCTAAATGCTGGTTCCCTGCCAAGTGGACTGCTGGTTGGTTGTTAGTGGGTTGTTGGTTGGTTGTAGGTTGGTTGTTGGTTCCTCCTATCATGAAAGACCAAACTTGCCCCAAGCAACTCAGCGCCCCTAACCAGCAGGAAATAGTCTAACTGATCCCTCATTTTATGCAGGGATCTCTTTCCTTTCCTCTCTATCACTTTTTTTCCTCTCATATCTAGTGTTAGGGAGTTGAGAGGGTGGGAAAAGGGTGGAAAAAGAGAAGAAAGAAGAACCCATAAAGTAGTTAATCTAGCTGGAGACCATCCTTCTTCACTGTGCAGGGAGCCAGAAACCTCACAGAACAGGACACCTAGATAAAAACCTCCTGTAGAAATGGATCCTCTGCCTGTCAAGCTCATTGTCAAGATGACTGATGGGATCTAAGGATTAGAAGGTGGCAGTGAATCAATAATAACCCTCCTCATTTGATTTTAGTAATAGTTCTTATCACATTTGATCCATTTGTGTGTTTATGTGTCTGTATGTTGTGTGTGGAAGCATGTGAAAACCATGTGAAACCTGTGGGAGTCACCACTCTCTCTCACGTGGGATCCAGAGATAGAATTCAGGTCTTGGGCTTGCTGACAAGTGTCTTTGCCTGCTGAGTCATCTCGCTGGCCTTCATTTGATGGTTTTAGGGCTACACAGAAAATCCTCCAACTCCTAAGCATTGTAGTGGCTGGTAACAGAGCATTATGTTAGCACCTAACTCCTGTGTGTGTGTGTGTGTGTGTGTGTGTGTGTGTGTGTGTGTGTGTGT
>NW_026585504.1:30135682-30139229 GCF_907164565.1 Psammomys obesus
TGTGTGTGTGTGTGTGTGTGTGTGTGTGTGTGTGTGTGTGTGTGTGTACATGTGTGCTTGGATGTGAGGAGGCCAGAGACCCTCAGGTGTCTTGCTCTATTACTTTCTGTTTTATTCTCTGGAGACCAGTTCACTGGCCTGGAACTAGGCTGACAATCAGCAAGCGCAGTGATCCTCCTGTCTCTACCCTTGCAGACTAGGGTGACAGGTTAGCATGGCCATACTCAGCTTTTCGCTTGGGTGCTGGGGATTCCAGCTCCGATCCTTATGCCTATGCAGCAAACTCCCACCCTCTGAGTCATCTCTCTAGCCCCAACACTTTACTCTTTAACGATTTTTGAAGGAAATTTTTTTTGTACTATATTTACACCCTTCATAGAAGTTTCAAGTTATTTAAAAATGAAAGAAAAAAGGAAAATAAAAAATTTACACACACATATACATATATATATGTATGTGTGTGTGTGTGTGCATATATACACATATATGTAATATGCATAGATATTAGAGAGAATGAACAGTAAAGATATGCCCTAAGCTACTCACAGTGGATAGTTCAGAGAGCAAAACAGAGTAGGAGCAAAGAGATAGTTTGAAATGTTCTTCTACAAACGTGTCTACTGTCAAGAAAAGATAGACTTGTAAAGAGAAAGGGCCTAACCTGAAATAACTAAATCCTTTTGGTTTTGGTTTTTGGTACTGAGAATCAGGTGGCCCTGATCAGCGTGGCTCTTAACATGACTAGGGGTGTTAAGAAATTGAAAGAGAACAGAAAAGCTGGGGTCGGGTAGTCTGTGCAGGCTCTCCTGGAGCCACAACCTACTAGTGCGATAACCAGTCCAGGACAGCCAAGGCTACAAAGAGAAACCCTGTCTCAAAAATAAAACAGACAAAAAAAAAAAACAAAAAACAAAAAACCCCAAACAAACAAACAAACAAACAAACGAACAATTAGACATAAACCATACTTCTGACACTCTGGGAAATTCAGACTAATGTTTCGTTTGTTTTATAGTTGTGGTGTTGGGGTTCAAACCTGTGGCCTTACCAGTGAACTACAGTCTAGCAGTAGACTTACAGTTCAAAAACAAAACTATTCAACTGAGGTGTGACCAGGCAGTGGTAGTGCATACCTCAAACACTTGGGAGGCAGAGGCAGAAGGATCTCTGAGTTGGAGGCTAGCCTGGTCTACAGACTGAGTTCCGGGACAACCAGGGCTACACAGGGAAACCCTGTCTCAAAAACCAAAACAACAACAACAACAAAACCAGAAACAAAAAAAAAAAAACCAAAACTAATTAATTAATTAATTAGTTAATTAGTTACTTATTATTTTTGAGGCAAGGTCTCACTTATGCATCCCTGGCCTGGAAAGCCCTGCACACCTGGCTGATCTTGAACTCACAGAAACCGCTTGCTTCTGCCTTTCAAGGGCCGTGATTAGATTTATGGAACACCACTCCTAGCCCCCTTCCCCCCAAATACCTTCACATTTTTAAAAGTACAATCATTTTAGTGTGTGTGTGTGCCATGTCCTACATCTGGAGGTCAGAGGACCACTTGGGGGAGTGAGTTCTCTCCTTCCATCCTGTGGGTCCTGGGGGATGAATTCGGGCCTTTGAGCATTGCAGCAAGCACCTTTTCCCATGGACCATCACGTGGGCTGAGATTTGACGTATCTTAAAGATCATTTATGTATTAACTCTTACTAGTAAATGGCTTCCATTTCTTTAGACTGTTTTGAAGAACTCAGCCAACCTTCTCACAGCTAAATTCAGTTTCCAATTTGTTCCTATCGTCTAACTTTTCCTTTGTAGGTGTTTGAAAAATTGTAAGTTATTGAGTCAACAGAGCTGTGTTGTATTATATTTGTATAAACAGAAGTAATGTCGTGAAGAAATATTTAGAAAAGAAACAAAAAAATGAGTGTACTAATGGGACAATGTCTGTTACAAATATTATGTTAAAATATTAATATAAGCTGGGTTCTGTGGCACACCCCTGTAATCCCAGCACTCTGGGAGGCAGAGGCAGGCCGATCGCTGAGAGTTTGAAGCCATCCTGGTCTACAAAGTGAGTCTAGGACAACTAAGGCTACACAAACAAACCCTGTCTTGAAAAAAAACCAATATATGTGTTAATATAAAAGCCTGAACTTTTCTCTCTTTTTGGGTCTGGGAATTGAACCTAGAGCCTTTGGATGTTAGGTAAGTGTTCTGCCACTGACCTGTGGACCCTCAGTCCAAGAGTCTGAGATTTCCTTATAACTCTGTATGAATGTTCAAGAATTTAATAATTGTTTGAAGAGAGTTTTACACTCACTTTCACACTCATGCTAGACTATAATTTAACTTGCTTTTGGTTTTCCTCAACAGGTACAATTGGAGAGAAGAAACAGGGCTTGGATATAGCTCAGTGGATAAAGACCTTGCCCCAAAAGTTTGAAGACCTGAGTTTAATCCTCAGCCTCCAAGTAGAAAACATGGCACAGTGGCAGGCTTCGGTGATCTGAGTGCTGGGGAACGGGGGACAAGTCGGCCCCCTTGGACTTGTTGGCCTGCTAGTAAAGCTCAAATGGTAAGTTCCGAGTTCAGTAAGAGATCTGATCTAAAAATAAATAAATAAATAAATAAATAAATAAATAAATAAATATATGAAAATTAAGATGTGTTGGGAGCTTGAAGTGGTGGTACACACTTTTAATCCCAGCAGTTGGGAGGCAGAAGCAAAGGGTGTCATGAGTTTGAGGCCAGTTCCAGGTTAGCCTCAGAGAGCGCCACATAATGAGACCCTGTCTCTAAAAAGCAAAAACAAACAAACAACAACAAACAGTGAATGCAGTTGAGGAAGATACCCCCAACCTCAACCTCTGGCCTCTACAAGCACGCACACGTACACACACTCACATACACAAACACAAAGGAGAAAGAAAAAAAAAAAAAAACAGGAGGAAATATTTCAAAACCTAATCAGTGTTACGTAATTGCCTTTTTTTTTTTTTTTTTTTTTTTTTTTAGGAAGTTTTAAGACCTTGAGAACAGCGTGTAGGCAGGCCTGCTTCAGACTTTTGAGTGACATTTAGTGGCATTTTTGTGTGGAGTGTTTTAAAGTCACGCACAGAAACTATTTACATCTTAGGTATGTCTCCATACTAGCGAGGACCCTGTCATACACAGCCACCACAGGCGTTGATTTCTGGCCCCATTCCCCGGCTCTGGACAATAATAACCGCTACCTGAGACCACACACTACTCAGTCTTAGCCAATACAGCAGGGCACGATGGTACATGCCCACAATCTCAGGGCTCAGGAGGCTGAGTAAGACAACCACAGGTTCGAGGCCAATTTGGACTAAAGTGCAAAGCCTTATTAAAGAAAAGGAAAAAACAAAACACAAATACAGCCAGGCATTTATACACTTATGAAAAACCTGTCCTCAAGGTGCTTGAATACAAAATGAACTCGTATTTGGAAGACGGTTAAATTTACTTTTTCTCTCTCTTTCTTTCTTTCTTTCTTTCTTTCTTTCTTTCTTTCTTTCTTTCT
>NW_026585504.1:30139239-30148894 GCF_907164565.1 Psammomys obesus
TCTTTCTTTCTTTCTTTCTTTCTTTCTTTCTTTCTTTCTTTCTTTCTTTCTTTCTTTCTTTCTTTCTTCTTTTAAATGACACACGTAATTAGGTTTTTGGTTTCTTTTGCATGCCCACAGTACCTACTACAATGCTTGACTCACAAAAAAAAAAAAAAAAAAAAAAGAAAGGACTTGTTGACTCAAAAGGAGAAAAAAAAACCAACTTACTTCAACATGCGTCCTTAGAGACACATTCCCTAGTTCTTATTCCCTATGGTTTTTATAAAAATAGACTAGGACTAAACTGTGTTACAGAAACAAACTCAAGCTTCTGGAAATACTGGATTGTGCCTGTTTACTTTTTACCCTTTTCCTGACAATTATAGGAAAACTGCATGTGATCGCACGTGCTTTGCGCGCGCACGCGCGCGCACACACACACACACACACACACACACACACACACACACACACACCCCGCACGCATAGAGGGCTCGTTCACCTTGAGTTTTCGCTAACATTCTCATTCACCAGGAATCAGTTTAGGCACGCACTGTTGTAATGATTGAAAAGAGGAGTTATTTCTTGAGCCAGGTGTGGCAGCACTGACCGGTATTCCCAACACTCCAGAGAAGTCTCTGCATTCGAAGGCCAACCTGAGCTGGAAAGCAAGTTCAAGATTAGCCTGGGTACATAGCAAGATCCTACCTCAAAATTAGATTTAGTCATCTCTTCAATGATACAATAATGATAGCAATAATAGTATACATACTATTCCAAAGAACACAGGGTTTGGTAAATGTAAGCTTTGAGAAGATATGTTTAGGGATACATTTCAACAAAATAATTGGTTTGGGTTTAGAAAAAAATGTTTGCATTTGCATAGATTATTCATGCATGTGGCTCTTTTCTATTCTGCTCTGAGACAGAATATGTAGTTCTGTCTCTATGTAGTTCCAGAGAGCTTAGGACTCACTGTGTAGACCAGACTTGCCTTGACCTCACAGAGACCCTCTTGCTCCTCCTTTCTGACTGCAGGGATTGAAGATGAAAGGCACCGTGACCAAGATGTGATTCTTTAAAGGCTTCAGGTTTTTGTGAACTTGATTTGCATTTAAAATAGAGCAAAGCACAATTTCCCGCCCTAATCATCAGTATTTATATTTCCACAGAAAGGCAGCTGAAAGACTAGCCTCTGGCTTTGGGTCACCTTGTTTCAAACTGTGCCTTAGTTTCCTAACCCGAGTTTCTTGCTCATGTGTGACTCCCAGGAGTGGGCCTACACAAACAGAAACAGGGGAAACAGAATCCTGTTTAAAAGTTCTAGCTTTTGGGTTTTGTTTTTTTATATTTTGGGTTGTGAACCTAGCCTTTAATAGCTGAATCATTTTTTCAGCTCTATTTTTGTTATTTTAAAGATTTACTTTTTTGTGTGTGTGTTTTTGTTTGTCTGTCTGTATATATCATGTATGCTGTAAATAAAAAAAAATGTGTGTTGGGCTATATAATGTTTATTTATTTAGTCCTAAGATTATCACAAAGGTATTACTTAATTCCCTATCACAAATAATAAGACATAGACACCTGTTAGATTTTATAATTGCCTTATTTACATCGGGCCAGACAGATATTTCACTTACACCGTCTCAATAACCTCACCCACCATCCATCTCCCAGCCCCCGTCCATTGCCATCCGCCTTAATCATTCTCATCTGAACTATCTTCCACCATAATCTTTATAAACACTTGCTTTTTTTCTTCACCTGGGCCTTTCCACGCCATTATTGGAGTCCTTCCTCTCGGCCCGTGTGGTTTTTCTCCACACTAACCCACTGTGGCCTCCTTCCTCCTCTCTTCCCTTCAGTCTGATTTCCGTGATTCTCTCTTGCACCCAAAAGCCTGGGGAACCTTTGCCATGCATACCCCATACTGCCCTGCCCAGGTATAGGCCGTTTAATCAACCAGTCTGGTATGTCTTAGGCAGGTTTACAAAACAAATATAGGTGTAACCAGATCTTGAGGGCCGGTAACAGGAATCAGACAAACCTCCAACACCTGTACATGCGTGTTCCTGAGGAACCATAGGTGTCAAATCCCCTGGAGCTGGAATTTCCAGCAGTTGTGAGCTGCAAGGTGGTGGTACTTGAACTTGGGTCCTCTGGAAAGGTAATGCATATTCTTAACTAGTGAGCCATCTCCTCATACCAAGCTCTAGCTATTTGTTTGTCCATTTATTTTTTTATTTATTTAGGTTTTTCAAGACAGGGTTTTTCTGTGTATCCTTGGCTATCCCGTACTCACTTTGTACACCAGGCAGGCCTTGAGCTCACAGAGATCAGAATGCCTGCCTCTGCCTCCTTGAGTGCTGGCATTACAGATGTGCACCACCTCGCCCAGATAAGCTCTAGCTTTACGGAAACAGGGATTTCCCTGGTCAAGTTGGCTTCACACCTCCTCTATAGTCACCCATTTCCCCAAGTCTTTCTACTGAATCTGTGGGGTACATTTTTTTTTCTTACTTGTTCTCCTCTAAGCACTACTTGAATACTCCGTCCCATTCCAGATTCCTTTGGTCTTTTGAGACAGAGTTTCTTATAGGTCAGACTGGCCTCAAACTCAGTACATAGCCAAAATGGCCTTGGGTTTCTGATCTTCCTTCCTCCACCTCCCAAGTCTGTTGTTACTAGCATGTAATACCATGTCCATGCCCTGTTTTTATGTGGTGCTAGGATCCTAATCCAGATCTCACTGCACATGAGGCAAGTACTCTGCCAAATGGTCTACATCCCCAGACCCCAACCTCACCCTTGTTTCAGCCGTCAAAACTTCCCTGTCTCTAATACTATTCCTTCAGGAATTTGCTAGGCAAAGTAACATAATTTAAGAAAAGAATTATAATAAGAATGTACATTGCTTTCGGTTAGTATATGGGATGGCTAATCTTGCTTGGCGACTTGATGGGATTTAATATTACCCTGGAGATGAGTCTCCAGTTCTGTCTGAGGAACATTTTAGATTAGGTTCATTGGGGGCTGGGGCACCCACCCTAAGTGGGGGTGGCATCACTCTCCAGGCTGGGTCTTGAACTAAATAAAAAGGGGAAAAAGCAAGCTGAGAACTATGGGGCACCACTCTCTGCTCCCTGATTGTATTCAGTATGAACACCCACGCAGGCCCATGCCGCCTCAACTTCCCTAGGTGACTGACTGACTGCACCCTTTAACTGTGACCCAGATCAAAGTCTTCATTTTTCTGTTTGTTTGTTTTTTGAGACAGGGTTTCTCCATGTGGCCCTGGCTGTCCTGGAACTCGATCTGTAGACCAGGCTGGCCTTGAACTCACAGAGACCTGGCTGCCTCTGCTTCCCAAGTGCTGGGGTTTAAGGCATGCATCACCACCACCCTGCTAAAACTCTTCTATCTATTAAATTGCTTTTTTTTTTTTTTGTCCCAGCAATGAGGAAAGTAATTAATGCAATGTAATACAGAAAAATTGTTCAATGCTTGGAATATTCAAAACCATGAACATGGGGCTGGGGGATAGTTCAGTTGGTAAAGTCCTGGCTACACAAGCATGAAGACCTGAGTTTGAGCTCCAGCACACACATGAAAAGACAAGTATGTCCATGTATGCTGGTAATTCCTGCCCTGGGGAGGTAAAGCTAGGCAGAGTCCTGGGGACTTATTGGCCAACCAGCCTTGTCTAATCAGCCATGAGTGCTAGTGAGAGACCATGCCAGAAATCAAACTAAAACATCAAAAAACAAAACAAAACAAAAAAAACCTCAGAAGGCTGATCGTTCCTAATCTCTGGCCTCCATGTACACGGGCACATATGTAAACATGCGCTTGAAAGACCCCCTGGAGGGTATCTTTCGTCTGAGAGACCCCCTCCCAAGGAACAACGAGGCCAGGCGTTCGGATGCAATCAGCAAGAGGCTTTTATTTTGATACACGGGTACCCGGGGCGACAAAGTCACTCGGAGGACTTGCGCGCCCCCCTGGGTGGAAAGCTGGGGTTTTTATAGGGTTTTAGAGCAGAAGAGCGGGTACAGAAGCGAGAAGCATGGTTACAGGGGGCTGATTGGTACATTTACATGAGACCACGATTTGCGTCAAAGTTTGACAGGGACACCAAGATTCCAGGAACTGGGTGGTCGAAACAGTCATGATGACCCCCTTAACTTGGCCCGCCACCTGTTGTTTTCCTTAGGACCCTTATCTTAACTGGAACAGTCTCACAGATATCCATGAGGGTGATTAATACAAACTGTTTTTAGTTTGACTGGGGCAGCCTGACCGCAGATATCCCAAGTGGGTGACACAGCTGGGTTTCTTAGTAATTTTTCAGTTTCCCATCTAGCCTACAGAGTTTTAACAAAACAGTGGTGTCCCACAAAATGGCGTTAGCTATGTTTAACTTAGGGTGAGGCTAGGGGTCTTTCACGCTCACATGCACGCATTCACACGCAAAGTCAAGAAAGTCTTGGAAAATTCTCTCCCAAATCACAGCTTTGGTAAGTCCCAGTGGATCATGGTCATAATGACTTCTACCAGGTCTCTAGGAATGAGACAGGGGAAAAAAAGAACAACCAAGGCAAAATTTAGATCTGTTAAAAATGTACTTATGGCCTGGAAGTTTATTGTTAATTTGTACAACATGTTCTGAAGGGAAAAGAACAGCTTCCTAAATTTGAACTTGAAGTTGACACAGAGAGGAGCAATCTGATACTTCTGTTGCAACCATCCTATTTGCAACAGCCAGAAAAACAAACTCAAATAAAAAGTTATCTCTGAGGTTTTGGTAAGGTGCGGCTGAGTGGATGATGTCACTTTTCCTTTCTTGAGCTTCGAGTGCTCTGTGAGGCCAGCGTCCAGATGTGGACTTTATTCAATGATGCATGTGACCGGCAGCTAGCTCTCACAGGATGCGGTGGTGTCTGAACATCGCAGTTTCTATTTTAAGTGGTGGCTTGACAAATGTTTACCAAATAAGTTTAAATAGTATTGATTGATTTTTTTTTTTTTTTTGTATTCTACTTTTGGATTAGATATTAAGCATCCCACTGACTGTTGAATTCAAAACCAACAAATGCAGAGGTTGTCTTAGGCAAGTGCTTTCAACGTTTTTAAAGACAATAGTAAACATTCTGAGTGCACACTAAGTGCTTCTTCCGGCAAAGTGGGCCGCTGGGAAGAGGATTTTGCTGATCTGATGGCTTGGCTTTATTGCTTTTATGATGAAAGATGGTAGAGTGCTTTAGGTATTTTGTTGCTGATGTTGTTGAGGGGCGCCAGAGTGGTGGTACAATGGAAGGGACCGTTGGATGAATAAGATTTCAGAGCTGCAAGGGCTTACAAGCCGTGTCCTCTACACGAAATGACAAAAAAACATGAAACGGAATGAATGTGATTGTCGCTGTGTAAGTTGCAGAACTTGCAAGATCCCGACAAGAAAACCGTAGATGCAAACAGATGGTTCGGATGCTGTTCTAGAGGACCAGGTTCAGTTCCCAGCACCCAAATGGTGCAGCTGCCAAACCCTGGGAACGGCAGTTCCAGGAGATTAGATGCCCTATTCTGGTCTTGTTGGGCAACTCTGTTCATGTGCGTGGGCGCGCACACACACACACACACACTAAATAAATCAATGAATTAAAATAAGTCTTATTTTAAAAATGTGTGAGCGGGGCCAGGAGTGGCAGTGTATGTCTTTAGTTCTAGGGGAGCAGAGGCAGGTGGATCTCTATGTAGACATTTCGAGTTGCAGGACAGCCAGACCTACATAATAGAGACCCGCCTACCTCTGCCACCGGACTGCTGGGATTAAAGGTGTGCACCACCAGTGTTCGCCCGGCTGATACACGAGTTCTTATCCTCTGGGAAGCAGCACTCCTCTTGAAGAACAAAGGTTTAATGAGAATAAAAATCTATGAACAATAATGGGCAGAGAAGTCAGGAGCAGCATTTAGGCTGGCATGTAGCTCACTCGGTTGCCAGTGTGCCTATTAACATGCCAGAGTCCAGTTCAGTCTCCATGCATAAAACCAGGGGTAATGGTTTATGGTTTTAATCCCAGCATTGAGGAAGTGGAGGCAGGAGAATCAAAATTTCAAGGTCATTCTTGGCTTCATACGGAAGCCGGTTTGTGCTACAGAAGATCCTGTCTCCAAAACAACAGATCTTTGAACTGCTTAGCTTAGTTGAACTGTCCCTTCAAGTGGCTGAAGAGATGGCTGAGCCTGCTGGTCATTCTCCAGATGCCCCATGTTCAGTTGCCAGCACTCTTACAGTTGCTCACAATCACCTGGAACTCCAGTTCTAGGAAATCCAGTGCATGGTATATTTAACATTTGTATAAATACATACCCACGTAAAATTAAATCTTAAAAAAAAAAAACAAAACTAAACTAAAAACCTGTAACTTCTAGTTACGATGCATGTTGTTTAATTTTTTTTTTCTGTGATGAATATTATAGTAGTTTTGGTTTCTTTAAAAACTCAGTTCTGTAATGTAAACATATTTTTGTTTTAATCCCAAGAGCTGCCTTGGTTTGTTCACAGCAGCTGATAATTGCCTCCTTCAGGGGCATGGTAATTGCCAGCTGTTAACAGCCTGGTGAGGCTCAGAGAGGGACATGGTATTTGCCAATTGGAGATTGTTTAATTCTGAGGACTCTGAGAGGATATAAAACATCAGCACCCAGAGAAAGAGAGAGAGACAGAGACAGACAGACTGAGAAACAGAGACGGGCAAGCAGGCATTGAGGAGAAGGTCGGAGAAGGAAGAACGCTGCTGCTGGGTATCCTGATGACTGAGATTGGTATTTCCTCAAAGAACCTCAGTGACCCTAACCAGCCAGAACTAAGTCTAAAGAGACCTACGTCCTCTTTCCTTTCTAACCTTCTTTCTCTGCTTCCTAGGGCTGGGGGATTGGAAGGAAGGTAGAGGCACGAGACAACATAAATAAAATAGAGTTAAAAAGTAGCATCCACGGAATACTGCGACCTCATATGACAGAGCCAAAGGACAGGTGCCAACTGGAACTGGAAGTAAATGTAAAACAAATATTTGATCCTGTTTTCTGGTTATTCTTTTTTTATTCTCACCCAAATAGATTCACTGTTCTGCCGGATTGACTTGATAACATTATACATGTAGAAATGTAAACCATTTCAATAAAGCAGCCAGGCTCTGATGCAAGACAGGAAAAGAAACAAACCAACTTGACAAGCTATTCCTCCTGCATTTGTATTTAGGGAGCATCTTGGTTGACTTAGGCACAACCCACTCCTACTCCCAAGGACCAATGTAAAGAAAGAATATCTAGGGTCCAAAAGGATAGAAAAAAAAAAAAAAAAAAAAAAAAAAAAAAGAACAGCAACAAAAATGACAAAATCCTCCTCAAACCTCAATTTCACCAAGGAATGTGAATATGGTCTGGGTGCCAAGACTGTAACAGAGTTCCAGGGTTTTTCTGGAAACTTCAAGCTTTGACCAGAACATCAGCTCTGTGGCGTGCCATCTCTCTACCGACAGCTGTGTGCAGTTGAGTAGAGATGAATTTATGTAGCCCAAGCTGACCTCACACTTCAGATCCTCCTGCCTCCATCTCCTAAATGCTGGGGTTGCAGGGAAAACCCACCACACCTGGCTTAAAATTATTTACTTATTTAACACCCATGAATATTTTCTTTTCAGAATTAAAGATCACTGTGTTTACCAGGCTGGCTTCAAACTCATGGTACTCCTCCAGCCTCAACCTCCCAGATGCCAGGATGATGGGAGCAGCTCCTAGGTCCCTTTTCTATTCTCTATTTTAAAATAGATTGTCAGGAAGTTGCTCAGGCAGGCCTTGAACAACTTCTCCTTATTCTCTTCCTCCTCTTCCTTCTTTTCTGAGACAGGGTTTCTCTACATAGCCCTAACTATCCTGAAAGTCATTATGTGTATCAGGCTGGCCTTAAACTCAGAGATCTGCCGGCCTCTGCTTTCTGAGTGATAGAACTAAAGGTGTGAATGGTCATAATGTCTGGCTCCCCTCCTTTTATTTTTAGAATATATGAGTTTGTGTGTGTGTGCGTGTGTGTGTGTGTGTGTGTGTGTGTGTGTGTGTATGTGACATGTATGTGCAGGTATACTAGGAGAAGTTATTGGATCCCCTGGCACTGGAGTTACAGGCAGTTCTGAGCAGCTTGACATGGATGCTGGGAACCAAATTTAAGAAGTTCTCCGGAAGAGCAGCAAATACTCTTTACCACAGAACCATCTCTGCGGGCTCTGTTGTTTTTTCTATTTTAACAAGAAAACAATACCAAACATGTCACACAGGAAATGTCCGTTGTCAGTTTTGAAGACCTGTTTGTTTGTATTGAAACAGGGGCTCACTCTGTAGCTCAGGCTGTCCTAGATATGAATATGTGGCCCAGGCAGGCCTTGAACTTGTAGCAATCCTTGGCTATTGCTATGAAGTAGTGACTGGAAAGGAACACAGCCCCCAAGAGCTTTTCTGGATTGTGCTCTGCCTTGCCCTGCACATGAGCTCAGTAGTCACAGCCTTCTTTACAAAAGGCTGTTTTCAGAAGCAGTGCTACTGTGATGTCTTCCAAATTTATAAATATCTAACCTGGGATTTCCTCTGGTCCATCATCTGTCTCCTCATTTCAGAAGATGAAACGGCATGAGGCTATGTTTTTAAATGTTGGGTTTGCTTTGCAAATGCAGGAAAAGCAACATGCCCTAATTTGCTTAGATTGGTATCCACGTAATTTGAGTTTCAGTTCCAGACGGGCTCTGGGGGAACAATGCAAAAGAGCAGGCTGTGTGCGCACACACTTGGAGACACACATGCATACAGAAACACAGTCATTCATTGTATCTGTGTCTTCAAATGTCACACCCTACAAGTGTGAAATTATTAATATGTATCAATTGGAAATGTTTAAAAAAAGTTTAAAAAGAAGAAGAATTAGGGTCTCACACCTGTAATTCTAACATTCAGGCCATCAAGGCAGGAGCATAATGAGTGGAAGATCACAGTGAGCTACAGAGTGAGACCTGGTCTTAGTAAAACAAAATACAAAAAGAAGAAAAGAATGAAATTCAAGGATGAGTTAATAATAATAATAATAATAATAATAATAATAATAATAATAATAAAGAACCAATGATTCTGGTGTAACGGTACAAGCCTATAATGCCTGAACTAAGGAGGCAGAAGGAAGAGCAGTGAGAGTTTAGACTCTAGCTGGAGAGATGGCTCAGTGGTTAAGCGCACTGTCTGTTCTACCAGAGGTCCAGAGTTCAATTCCCAGCAACCACATGGCAGCTTACAACCATCTATATTGAGATCTGATGCCCTCTTCTGGCATGCAGGTGTACATGCAAAGGAGCACTCATACACATAAAACAAATAAATCTTTAAGAGAGTTTGAGACTAGCCTGGCACATGAAGCAAGATACTGTCCCCAAAAACAAGATGGGGGGGCTGGTGAGGCCCCATCTCTAGATGAGAAGCTATTGGCAGTTGATGGCTGCTGAAGGAGAAAGAGTCAGTTTCTTTGTGGGCTTGGCCATGCTTCAGTGGATCTCCCCCCAAACCCATATAACATATATATATATATATATATATATATATATATATATATATATATATATATATATATATATATA
>NW_026585504.1:30148904-30167995 GCF_907164565.1 Psammomys obesus
ATATATATATATATATATATATATATATATATATATATATATATATAATTAAAAAACCAAACAAATGGAAACAAGCAGGTTGTATACATATGTATGCATGCACATGGATACCTATGTATGTGGATACTATGATAAAGATTTTAGGAGGGAATCTATACAGAAGTCTTTCTTTTTTTCCATAGTCTTGCTAGATAGCTCAGGCTGACCTGGAACACATTATATAGCTAAAGCTAGCCTTAAACTCATAATCCTCCTGCCCCAGCCCTGTAAATGTTGGGATCAATAGGAATGTGCCATCACACTGGGCTTAACCATTCCTTAGACATTTGTGAAAACAGAGAGACTGCAGTGGACAGGTCAAATGCTGCTCAGGTATCGTCTACTTGATTGGTTAATTTTTCCCTTAAATCAACAAAGGCAGTCAGTGTGGTAGCTCTGTAATCCTGGTATAGAGAGACTGGAACAGGAGAAAGGTCTCCACTTCTAGGTCAGTCTGGGCTACAGTGTGAGGTATTGTTTCAAAACAGAACAGAAGGAAAAGAAAGGAAAGAAGGAAAAGAAAAAGGATAGCATTTATTATTATTATTATTATTTAAATCATAGATTTGGAATTCATCAATTAGTGTGTTTTTAATAACAAGGTCTTTTAGCCTGGTGGTGTTAGCTCACGCCTTTAATCCCAGTACTCGGGCACTCAGGAGGCAGAGGCAGGCAGATCTCTGTGAGTTCCAGGCTAGCCTGGTCTACAGAGAGTTTCAGGACAGCCAAAGACTACATAGAGAAACCCGGTCTCAAAAAACGACAACAACAACAACAAAAATCTCTGAAACAACAACCCCCTAACAAACAAACTAAGTAACAAAACCCAAGATCTTTTGTTTGTTCTTATTTGTTTTATTTATTTATTATTATTATTTTTGGTTTTTGTTCTTCAAGACAGTTTCTCTGTGTAGGCCTGGCTGTCCTGGAACTCCTCAGCAAACCAGGATGACCTCACCTGCCTCTGCCTCCCAAGTGTTTCGATTAAAGGTATGTGCCACCCTGTGCAGCTAAAATGTTTGTTTTAAGAAGGATTACACATGGGTTTAGTCTTTTAGATAATTAATAGCTTTCGTCATTATTTTTGAAAATTTTTAAACAATTTGTTTTTAAAGTTTTTAACTGAAAAAAAAAAATCTGCCCAAGCTCATCATCTTTCATATCAAAAAATTTACCAAAAGGGACTGGGTTAGAGGTCTAGCTAAAAAATCCTATCCTCTGTAGGATTTTTTTTTATATATAATCTCCATAATAAATGGTTAATTCGATTTTCTGTTGTCTGTCTTGTTTTTATTTTGAGACAGTGTTTAGCAGTGGTGGGATCCGGTCACGTGGTTCCCAATATGCTAAGTTAGCTTTTGTCAATGTGGCAAAAACTAGAGTCACCTGTGAAGAGGGACCCTGATGAATTACCTCCAACAGGCTGGCCCGTGGGCATGTTTTCATTGGTTTATAGCGGACGACCCAACCCGCTGTGGATAGTGTCATCCTGGGACAGGTGTTTCTGGGTCAGTGAAGGAAGTAGGCAGAGCAAGCCTTGGGAAGCAGGTCAGTAAGCAGCATTCCTCCAGGGCCCCTGCTTCGGTTCCCGCCTCCAGGTTCCTGCCTTTAGCTCCTACCTCGACTTCTTTTCAGTGATGGACTGTTACCTGGAAGTGTAAAATGAAATGAACCCTTTCCTCTCTCAAGTTGCTGGGTTTTTTTTTTGTTTTTGTTTTTTGTTTTTTGTTTTTTGAGCAGAAAACAAACTGAAACTCTGGGTTGCGAACATCTCATTCAAGAAATTGAAATAAAGGCACACAAAATTGCAAAGTATCACGGGACATCATTCAAAATCCAAGTGACAGTAAAGATCAGGAAGAAATACACTGTCGGGAGTGACGGCAACGCACTCTGGGGAGAGCCTCTTAGGGTGTCTAAAGGAAGGACAGGCTGGTTACTGAGGCACATGGCGTGGGCCGTTCTCTGTTTTGATTGATAGATTTCAGTTATGTAACGTTCACTGCTATGTTTTTCCTGTAACGCATCTGATTTTAATCATATGCATGCCCAATTATGCACAGGCATAAGGTGGTAAATAGGAGATTTCCCCTAAGTGCTTAATTACAGGACACAGTTTGCTTGATTGCACATTTTCTCAAGTTCAGACCTGATGGCCTGTCCTTCCCTTATACCTAGATATAATCATAGTACGGTTGACTAGAAACTATTCGTGTTTGATGGTTGCTAAGGGGAGGGGAGAGTTGCTCCATTGTTTGGAATCGGGTGTGTATGTCACTTAAAGCAGGTAGGGGTCCTAGGTTACCAACAGGTTGCTACGTGCAGTGTTAGGAGGGGTGTGTGTGTCTAGGACATTCAGGTGAGGAGCCTGAGCTGCCGAGTGCATAACTAAAATTTAGAGGAGGTGGGGAGAGGGTTCATAATGCAAACCAAGTCAGTTCCCAGGTTACTAAACCATTTCCAATACTTGCCTGCCTCATCTGGGTCTCACTGTATAGACAAGGCTGGCCTTGAACTCATGGACAATCTTCCCTCCTCTGCCTCTAGAGAGCTGGGATACCAGACACATGTCACCACATCTAGCCCTCTTGTTTTGTTTGCTTTTTGATTAAAAGAAAGCATGGAAAAGCACCTAAAATTGTTTCTGGTACAAGTGATTTCTTGTCCAACAGCTTTTAAAGTCTGTCACTAAGAGTTGGCGATAGGGCTTTGAACATGCTATTCGGATCTGTAAGGAGGAGCCACATCCTCTGCCCTCTTTTTGCCCAGGCTGGTCTTGGCCTCAATCAGTAGCCCAAGGAGACTTTGAACTTGCATTTCTATTGCCTGCTGTCTCAGGCTCTGGAGTAGCTGGGATTGCAGGCCTGTTACACCATGCTTGGCTGTGGCTAAAATCCCTTAAAGCATTTTATTTATTTTGTGTAGGCTGGGGTGGAGGAAGGTTGCAAGAGCGCTACAGCATGTGTGTGGAGATCAGAGGACAATTTCAGGGAGCTGGTTCTCTCTTCCACTGTTGGGTCGCAGGGACCTAGCTAGGATAGCTATGAGTGTTTGCCTTATAGTATGTAAGTGTACAATGTGCATGCAGTCTCTACAGAGGCCAGAACGGGGCATCTGCCCTCCTGGAACTGGAGCTACAGGGAATTGTGAGCTTCTCTGTTGGTGCATGGAACTGAACCCAGGTCCTCTGTGAAAACAGGAAGTGCTCTTAATTGCTGGGCCATCTCTCTAGCCCAATACTTTTGTTTACTTATTTAAAAAAAAATTTTTTTGTGTGTGTGTATGAGTGTTTTGCCTACACACATACATATGTCCCATGTGCATGCCTGCTGCCTGTAGAGGCCAAAAGATGGTATCGGATCCCCCTGGAAACTGACTTGTAGATGGCTGTGAGCTGCCATGTGGGTGCAGAAAATTGAACGAAGTTCTTTGGAAGAACAAGTGTTCTTCACCACTGAGCCATCTTTCCAGCACCCAACTCTTTTTAAAAAAAGATTTATTTATTTAGGTATTTCATGTATATGAGTACTCTGCTCTGTGGTTGCTGGGAATTGAACTCAGGACATCTGGAAGAGCAGTCAGTGAGTGCTCTTAACCACTGAGCCATCATATGGTTTGTTTGGTGGGTTTGGCTTTTTGAGTCAGGGTTTCTCTGTGTAACCCTGGCTGTCCTGGATTTGATTTGTAGATCAAGCTAGCCTGGAACTCACAGAACTCTGCCTGCTCCCCCCCTCCAAGTGCTGGGATTAAAGGCATGTGCTACCACGCCCAGCACACCCAACATTTTTAAATAGTAGGTTTTTATATAGCCTAGGCCGGCCTTGAATTTACTTTGTATTTAAATATGGCCTTCAACTACTGATCCTCCTGCCTTTAGTGCTCAGTGCTAGAGTAACAGGTATTTTTGTCACACCTGCTAAGATCCATTACTTTGTATGCTACTTTAAAAATACTAAAATAAGCTGGTGGTGGTGGCACATGCCTTTAATCCGAGCATTTGGGAGGCAGAGGCAGGGGGATCTCTGTGAGTTCATGGCCATTCTGGTCTACAGAGCAAGTTCCAAGGCAGCCATGGCTACACAGAGAAACCCTGTTTCAAACAAAACAAAACAAAAACAACAACAAAAAAGAAAATTTATTTCAAATAATAGGCTGGCCTGAAAGAAGAAAACTTTTTGCTTTGTTTTGTTGTTATTGTTGAGATGAGAATCTCAGTCTGTAGCCCGAGCTGAACCTGCCTTTAACCTTCCATGATTCTCCTTTTTCAGCTTCCCCTTTGCTGGGATTATAGGTGTAAGTCACCACACCCGATTAATATCTTATTCCATTAAGTGTGAGCTGTACGAAGTGACTCCTTTCAAAATACATGGTCTCAAAAGGGAAATGAGACAAAAGTTAACTTTATGAAATCTGATGAACACTGCTTGTGATGGTTTGAATGAAAATGGCTCCCATAGGCTCATATGTTTGAATACTTCGGACCCAATTGGTGGGACTGTTTTGGAAAGAGTAGGAGGTGTGGCCTTGTTGGAGGAGGTGTGCCACTGGGCGTGGGCTTTGAGGTTTAAAAGCTCATACTATTCCCAGTGTTTCTGTATATCTGCCTCCCACTTGCTAGTCAGATGTAGCCTCTTAGCTATTGGTCCAGCACCAGGCCTGTCTGCTGCCATGGTCCCCCGTCTTGATGGTCATGAACTCACGCTCTGAAACTGTAAGTCCAACAAATTCTTTCTTCTATAAGTTGTCCTGGATATGGTGTCTTAGAAGAGCAGTTTAACTAAGACGAAAGTTGGTACTGGGATTGCTGTAACGGGCTTGAATTCTGGTAGACCCTTGGAAGATAACATTGCTGAGAACAGTGTGGATTATGGGGGCCCAGTTCAAGAAGTTTCAGAGGAGAATAATATTAGTAACTGGGCTAGAGACCATTCTTGTGGTATTTTAGCAAAGAATGCGGCTGATGTTTGCCCTTAAGAATCTCTCTAAGGGAAGACAATGAGGCCACTCCTGATGAGACCTGACAGACTAGGGTCAGAAGGAAGGAAAAGAAGACCTCCCCTTCCAGTGGACTTGGGGAGGGGCATGCGTGGAGAAGGGGGAGAAAGAGAGGGGTTGGGAGGGGAGGAGGGAGGGAACTAGAGAGGGGGATACAAAGTAAATAAAGTGTAATTAATAAACATAAAAAAAGAGTTATTCTGAGGACAAAATAAAAAATAATCTCTCTAAGGCTAAATTGAAGAGTTTTGCAATAATTTCATTGGCAGAGATGTCAAGACAAGACCATGTCAGATGGTTTTTGGTGACTAGTTATCCAGCACTATGATTAAAAAACAGCAAGCAGGACAAAATAAGATATAAAATACACAGTTTGAGGAGGAAAAGCAGCAGAAAATTTAATGTTGGAGAATAGCTGTTCTCAAGGAGATAAAAATAAATGGAATAGAGTGTGGTACCCTCTGGGTGAGACTCTACCCAGATAATCCCGCACTTTGTGAAAAGGCCTAAGAAATTATTTGTTCCTAAAGAGAAACAACAACAAACATTTCCTGGTGGCACAAGCCTTTAATCTCAGCACTGGGAAGGCAGAGGCAGGCAGAGCTCTCGGAGTGGGAAGCCAGCCTGGTCTACATAGCAAGTTCCAGGACAGCTAAGACTGTATAGAGAGAAACTGTCTCAAACAAACAAACAAACAAACAAACAAACAGAGTACCAACAAATCAAAGCCAAGTACTGTTCCAGTCAGACAAGAGAACTTAGCAGCATTGGCCATGTGGTTCTGGCTTTAGAGTCACGATGGATACAAGCGGGGCAGTGGTGGCGCATGCATTTAATCCCAGCACTCGACAGACAGAGGCAGGTAGCCTGGTCTACAAAGTGAGTTCCAGGACAGCCAGGGCTACACAGAGAAACCCTGACTGGAAAACAAACAATAACAACAAAAAGAGTCATGATGGATACAGTTAAGGAGTTGTAACGTTTTCTTTGTCAGTTGAGGTAAACTGCCTAGGCCAGGTGTGTAGGTGTGTGACGGAGGAGGGGGGGATCCTGCGTAGAGGTTCAGAGCTGTGAAAGTGAAGTCCGGATTTCATCGGAGATGCTAGGATGTAGAAGGTGGCAGAGCTGTGGGGCATCTGCCAGTGAGATCTTGTAGCTGTGTAGGGGTTGGGGGTGGACTCTGTGTACAGAGAATTGTATTGCAATCTGAAAAGCTGGAAGGAAAGAGCCATTTGAACTCTTTGACATTGGACTTAGAGCCACAGGCTCTGAAGTTTTCCCTGCTGAGTTTTTGTCTTACTTTGGTCCAGAACTTCCTTGGTTCACTATGCCCCTATTTCTCTCTTTTAGAATGATAACCTATATTCTGTGCCACTGTATGGTGGAAGTATGTAATTTTGCGTTTTGATTTTACAGGGAGTTAAAATTAATAGTATGCCTAGAATCTCAGAAGAGGCTTTGGACTTTTAAACAGTCTTGAGACTGAAAGACTAGGCATAGTTTTGAAATTGGACAAAGCATCTTTTGCGTTATGGTAGGCTACAAGCTCATGGGGGCCAGGGCTACATAGTGATATCCAGTCTCAACAAATAAATATACCTTAATAGATAAACAAATAAAAATAATTTTAAAAGGTTCTGTAATAGGGGAAACTCTGTCAAAATGGCGTGTTAGGACTTTTTGTATTAAATTCTTAATTTTTCTGTATCTCTAAAACTTCTCTAAAATCAAATCTAAGCTTAAAAATCTAAACAGAAAACAAAATTTGTGCTCTACCTAAAATGCTTCTTCTACCCCATGACTCGCACTGTGTCTCTCCCCAGACCCCAGACACAGCAGCTGTGGCTGTGTATTCCCTGAAGCAGTTATGACTTTACTTCTTTCGTGGTTTATGGTCTATCGGCCCCACTGGAATTTTAAGTGGCACGTGAAGGCACAGATGGGGTCTGTTCTGCTCATACGTCATCGAGAACGTAAAGAACGAGTCCATTTATCCATTGCTATGAAACACATCACCTCCTAAACCTACTGGATCAACATAGCAAGCATTTCCTATTTCCCTGTTTCTATGGGTCAGGAATTCTGGAAGGCTGAGGGGATGGTTGTGACTCAGAGTTGTCTTGTGTGGGGGGTGGTGTGTTATGTGCATATAGATTGTGTATGTGTGTCCATTCAAGGCCTGAGGTTGACATGGGGAGGCTTCTCTCCTTCCTTCCTTCCTTCCTTCCTTCCTTCCTTCCTTCCTTCCTTCCTTCCTTCCTTCCTTCCTTTTGTTTTTGGTTTTTGTTTTAGCAAGACAGGGTTTCTCTATGTAGCCTTGGCTGTGCTGGGCTCACTTTGTAGATCAGGCTGGTCTCAAACTCACAGAGATCCGCCTGCCTCTGCTTCCCCGAGTGTGGGTGGCTTTCTTAATAGCTCTCCACTTTATTTCCTGACACAGGGTCTCTCACTGGACCAAGATCACTGATTTAGCTATCTCCTATATCTATCTATATTCTGTGTATGGGCTATCAGCAGCTACCAGGTTTGCCCAGCTTTTCTATGGGTGCTGGGGATTTGAACTCATGCTTGCACAGCACCGTTATCCAGTGAGCCATCTCTCCAGCCTGTGACTCGCATTTTTAAAGAGATTGTCAGAGCTTGCTCATCTGAAGTCTTGGCTGACATGGACAGCAATCTCTCTCTCTCTCTCCTAAAGCTATTGACCAGAGGCCTGGATTCCTTGTTCCTGAGTTTCTCCATAGCGCTGCTGTCAATATATTGGTTGGGAAAGTGATGAGATACGTGTTGGGGAAGAAGCAATAGATGTTAGTGTGACAGCCATAGGAATTTTTATGACCTACCTTCTCTATTTGCACATCGTTTCTCCCACTTCCATTTACTTATCAGAAACAAGCCACAGACAGACTGCAGTGACACATGCCTGTAATTACAGTACCCAACGGCAAAGGCAGCTGGAACCAGTCTGGGCAAATAAACACATGAAGATCCTGTCTCAGAATGATGTAATAAAGACACTGAAAATGTCCAGCTCAGATGTTCTTTTTTTCCAGACAGGGTTTCTCTGTGTAGCCTTGGCTGTCCTGGACTCACTTTATATACCAGGCTTGCCTTGAACTCACAGAGATCGTCCTGCCTCTGCCTCCTAGAGTGCTGGGATCACAAGCACACGCCACTATGTCTAGCTTCAGATGTCCTTGAATGGAGGAGTATTAACGCTTACGGGCTGTTTTGTTTGCTTTAGACAGAATCTCTCTAAGTAGACCAGGCTGGCCTCAGGTTGACAGAGACCCACCTGCGTCCGCTTCTAGAGTTGTTTCAGATGCACTCTCGGGATGGCTTTGAATGTGTTAAGTAGCAGGGTTGGCCCTGAACTCCTGATTCTCCTGCCTCCACTTCTCAAGTACCAGGATTGCAGGTGTGTGCTACCACACCACACTTAGTTTGTGAGTTTGTTTAAAAAAATAAATAAAATGATCAATGTATTTTTGAGGAATGGAGTTTGGTTACATGTTTTTTTTTTTTTTATGTTTGTTTGTTTTTTAGTTTGTTGAGATAAGAGCTCATTCTGTAGCCCTAAATTTAAGGAAATCATTCTGACTTAGCCTCCCAAGTTCTAGTAATATGGGTGTGAATGACTATGCCCAGCTGGATTAAATCTTTATATGAGCCATCTGTGTGGAGAATGATGCGCTGGGAGACGAGAATAGCAACAGATCTCAATTGTTAATGGCAGAGGTGTCGGATTCCTCTGGAGATGGAGTTAACAGGGTCCTCTGGAAGAGCAGTGCGGGTTCTTATCTACTGAGCCATCCTTCCAGCTCTGACTTTGTTCAAAACCTATATGATTCATGTAAGAGATGAAATTTTCTTATCACACAAATTGAATTATATTTAAATATTATTATTGGAAAAAAGCAAAAATGATTACCGTAGGTAATGCATAACTTGCATTTTAAATAAAATTGCTGTATAGATAAATTGAGTTTTCCTTTGAACAACTTTATTTTTTCCCTTTTTTAAAAATTTTTTATAGACAGGGTTTCTCTGTGTAGCCCTGGTTGGTTCTATAGACTAGGTTGGCCTTGAATTCAGAGATCAGCCTGCCTCTGCCTCCCCAGGGCTGGGATTAAAGAAGTGCACGACCTCTGCCCAGCACAACTTTGATATTTTGCTGATTGTTCTAGTTAGTTTTAGGTCAGCTTAACACAAGCTAGAGTCATTGGAGAGGAGGCAGCCGGAATTTAGAAAATGCCCTAGAAGATCAGGCTATAGGCAAGTCTATAGGGCATTTTCTTAATTAGAGATTGATGGGGGGGGGGGCTCTATTGTGGATGTTTCCATCCCTGGGCTGGTGGTTCTGGGTTCTATAAGAAAGCAGACTGAGCAAGCCATGGAGAGCAAGCCAGTAAGCAGCACCCTCCATAGTCTCTGCATCAGCTTTTGCCATCAGGTTCCTGCCCTGTTTGAGTTCCTGTCCTGACTTTTCTTCAAAGATGAACAGTGATGTTTAAGTGTAAGCCAAATAAACTACTTTGTCCCCAACTTCCTTTTGGTCATGGTGTTTCATCATCTGCCTAATTAGGACACTGAAATTAGTGAGAAAATAAATTTGTTGTGGTCCTCTTTCTGAATGGAATTTCTTTAGCTGAGAACAGACAAAAACTGCCCTTCCCACTGTAATTTTCAGTATGACAATTAGAAGAAGAATGCTTCTTCGGTATTGCTCCAACTTGTTCCATTCATATTCTCTATAGGAAAACAACATTTAACTTCTTGCTTTTGTGTTTGATTGCTTCTCTCACAAACACATGGGCTTTTCATTTTTTTCCTTCCTTTAAAAAAATATTTGCAAATGTATACTTTTGTTTTCATTCTTCTTTCTTTCTTTTTTTTGGGGGGGGGGCTGGTTTCAAGACAGGGTTTCTCTGTGTAGCCTTGGCTGCCCTGGGTTCATTTTTGTAGACCAGGGTGGCCTTGAACCCATAGCAATCCACCTGCCTCTGCCTCCCTGAGCACTGGTATCAAAGGCGTACGCCACCACCACCCAGCTATATTTTTTCCTATTAGGAAAGAAAAATGTTTTGTTGCATTAATCCCAGTAGCAACTTTAGGATTAATTAATGTTCCTTCTGCTTTCTTGAAGCTGTGAGCAGGTGTCTGTGCCATATAAAACAAACAAACTATGAAGACTGAAAGTGGTAAATGGCATTTGATGTCTTAAACACACACAGTGAGGATCGAGAACGTAGTACAATGGATAGAGTGCTTTTCTAGTGTGCAGGAAGCTTTGGATTCAGTTCCCCAACACCGCCTAAACAAAGCATGGTGATGCATGCCTACACTTCCAGAACACAAGGGGTTGGGGCAGGAGGTGAGAAGTTCAATGTCACTCTTGGCTCACAGGTGAGTTGATACCAGCCTGAGATACAGAAGACCCAGTCTCCAACAAACAAGCACAGGGGTAGGAGTGTGACTCAGAGCAGAGTTTTGCTGAGCTTTGGACTCCCAGCAAAACAAAACAGAACACCTAAACCCATTATTAATACCAATAATCACAGTGCGACATATAATTTAAACTTGCAGATAGTAAGCATCTGACCTGAATAACTACACTTACATTTATTGACAGCAGACCAGGCATATTGGGATCATTGAGGGTAGGAAAGACCTGGACTTGGTCTGAGGGCGTTTCATATTATATTTGATTATTAATTCAGGAGAACCAGACAGTCAAGACTAAACTTTATGGTTGGCATGACTCTAGGATAGACTTTGGGATTTCGTATTTATGAAACTTTTTCAAAGTTAAACAAAAACTACAGTCCTATTACTAACTTGAATGCAGTAAATGCCAGAAGCAAGGACTGCATTTATGATTGACTAATTCTTCCTTTCTGGGAAAGAGCAGTGGGGCCCAATGTGGTGGTTCGTGCCTGGAATCCCAGCACTGGTGAGGCAGGAATGCTGGGGTCTCAGAGCCAGCTGGACTGTATACTGTGTTCTAGGTCAGCCTGAGCTACAGGGCTATCCAGTGCCATGCGTTTCAAAGAGAGGTAAGAGAGAAGAAAGGAAGGAGGTGGGTGTACAACAGAGAATACCAAGTATTTCTTTCTGTCCCTTAGGCCTTTCCCTTTCTTCCTCCATTTCTGGGTCTGATCTCATATAAGACACTGACTATATACTAGGAACCTGGACAGATTGTCTTTTAAAATTACTTATTTATTTTATATGTGTGTCCACAGAAGCTGGAAGAGGTATCAGATGGGTACCATGGAACTGGAGTTACAGATGCTTGTGAGTTGCCATGCAGGAGCTGGAAATAGAGCCTGGGTCCTGTGGAAGAGAAACTGTTGCTCTTTTTTCTTTTTTAAAGAGTTACTTTTGTGTGTGTGTGTGTGTGTGTGTGTGTGTGTGTGTGCGTGCGAGCATTGGTGTTATGACTGCACGTAGGTCTGTGTCAAGATCCTCTAGAACTGGAGTTATAGACAGTTATGACATGTGTGTGCTGGGAATTGAATCTGGGTCCTCTGGAGGAGCACCTAGTGCTTTTAACCACTGAGACGCCTCTCCAAAGATCTTGAAGTGACACTTGTAGCTGGAGTTTTGGCTACTTTGTTGATTCCTTACCAACACTAAGTAACCCCCGATCACTAGGTAGGAAAGAAAAATTGATAGAGGGGAAAGAGTGCTGTTATTGTGAGGCTAGTTTCTGATGATGAGGGGCATTGAGTTCCTTGGGGCAAGTTTGAGCTTCTCTGCCAGGATATTAAATTTCTTCTTCTCATGTCTTTGTGCGTGACACTTGACAAACCACAACAACAACCAGTAGCAGCAGCAGCAGGAGGAGGAGCAGCAGTGGCCTAAGCAGCACCTCTGGGGCTCTCGTATTTCTGTGCCCTTTCAAGAGTCCCCAGAATTCCAAATGTCATACACTTGCAGAAACTATCTGCAAATGGCAAAAATTACACCCCTGCTAGAGCACGAGGCAAATCATAAGCAGCCGCTGTGGAAAATCTGAAGCAGCCCCATATCCCACACCTGGGATTAAAACAAAAACATGTTCCTATGACATTTCTGTGTGAGTTTTTTATTTGTTTGTTTTTGCGGGTTTTTTTGTTTTTTTTTTTTGTTTTTTGTTTTTTTTTTTTTTGAGAAAGGGTTTCTCTGTGTAACCTTGGCTGTCCTGGACTCGCTTTGTAGACCAGCCTGGCCTCAAACTCACAGTGATCCTCCTACCTCTGCCTCCTACCTGAGTGCTGGGATTGCAGGCATGAGCCACTGCTCCTGGCCATTTCTGTGTTTTTAAAGAAACCCAAAATTCTTAGTACACACACTCTTTAACTTTAGACTGAGTGAAGTTCTACCTTGCTTCCACCATAGACTGGGTTTGCAATCTCTCACCACTATTGCACAGAAGAAGTTCTTATGTCAAATTTAAAGATGAAGGGATGTAGCTCAACAATAGTGCAGTAGCCTGGCATGCATGAGGCCCAGAAACACAGAAAAATTAGGAAGTGGCTAGGGGTGGTATCACACACCTTGGTTTTTTTTTTAATATAATTTATTTATTTTATGTACATTAGTGTTCTGCCTGCATATATATCTGTGTGGGATGTCAGATCCCCTGAAACTGGAATTATAGACAGCTGTGAGCTGTCATGTGGATGCTGGGAATTGAACCCTGGTCCTTTGGAAGAACAGCCAGTGCTCTTAACCGCTGAACGATCTCTCCAGCCTTTAATCTTACCTTACCTTTAATCTTACACACCTTTAATCTTACCACTCAGGAGGCAGAGGCAGGCAGATCTCTTGAGTTCAAGGCCAGCCTGGACTACAGAGTGAGTTCCAGGACAGCCAGGGCTACACAGAGAAACCCTGTCTCGAATGAAACAAAACAAAACAAAAAAGAAGGCCTGAGTTCAATCTCTAGCACTGCATTAAACAACAACATAACACCAGGCATGGTGGCAGTACCTATCAATCCAGTACTGTGGAGGTAGAGCCAGGAGGATCAGAAGTTCAAGGTCACCATTAGCTGGACACCAACTAGGAGACTAACCTAGGCTACATTAAGCATCTCAAAAACAAAACAAAAAAACAAAGAAAAATTAAATAGGGGAGATACTCAGGAGACCTTCCTTTCTCTAAAAACCTGTAGGCCCCTCCTGGGAGAGAAAGGGACATTTTTGTTAGTGGTACAGCCAACTGGTAAGGCACCCATGCTCCTGGAAACAACACCCTATTCAAGCTCCTGTAAGCAATCCTAATGAAACTCCCTGGGTCTCTTACACCAGGAAGAAAAAAAAAAACAAAAACTGAAAAGGGACCAGTTGGCAAGAAGTAGGGGATGCGTGGGATAAGAAAGAGTTAAGGGAGGGCATCACTGAGATGCTATACATATATTAAAATGCCATAATGAAACCCATTATCATGCATAACTAATATATGCTAATAAGAACATTTTTTTTGGAAAAGGAATGCTGCTTTGGAGGTTATGCAATGTGTCTCAAGACCTAGGGGTAGCTGACGACCCTCCTGATGGATTCTGCTGTTTTTTCCTCCGTTTCTTGGGAGGGTCAACTATAAGAAAGGAAGTCTGTTTCAGCCTGGCTGCTGCATAGGGCAGGAAGAATTCATGCTGCAGACACGTAGATTTGTATGTTAATTATGACATTTTTTTTTGACAGATGGCTGAAAAGTTTGTTGTGTTCACAAATTTTGTATATTAAGACATTCCTTTGACAGATGGAAGAAAAGCAAAGTCTCTTAGAAAGTGTCTTTTTCTTATTCAGTTGACGACTTTGCTAGGCTAGTGGTTGTTCTGGCTATTTTAAAACATAAAACAAAAATGTTTTAAATAGCATGCTTTTTAATGCCAGGCATGATGGTGGATGCCTTGTAATCCCAAGAGGGACCGGAGTTCAAAGACATCCTGAGCCTTGTAGTGAGTGCAAGGCAACTCCGGGCTACTTGAGACTGTGCCCCAAGATAATTCGATAGTATTCTTTTCCTAAGACTAAACTTGGGTTTACTTAAAGACTGAGTATTTTGACCAAAGATCAAATTTCACTGCTAAAGCTCTCTCTATCTGGGTATAAATAAGATGCCCTAGGGTTGTTTTTAATATTTAAAGCAGGATTTGAAATAATTTGGAGAGGTGACTTTAACCAGAATAGTAGTAAAATGAGATATGTAAAGAATGTAACCTTACACCCATCAGAATGGCCAAGATGAAAAACTCAAGTGACAACACATGCTGGAGAGGTTGTGGAGAAAGGGAAACCCTCCTCCACTGCTGGTGGGAATGCAAACTCGTACAACCACTCTGGAAATCAATCTGACGCTTTCTCAGACAACTAGGAATAGCGCTTCCTCAAGATCCAGCCATACCACTCCTAGGCATATATCCAAAAGGGGTTCAAGTACATAATAAGGACATTTGCTCAACCATGTTTGTAGCATCTTTATTTGTAATAGCCAAAAGCTGGAAACAGCCCAGATGCCCCTCAACTGAAGAATGGATGCAGAAATTGTGGTTACATCTACACAATGGAGTATTATTCTGCAATGAAAAATAAGGAACTCATGAAATTTGCAGGTAAATGGTGGGACCTGGAAAGGATCATCCTGAGTGAGCTGTCCCAGAAGCAGAAAGACACACATGGTATATACTCGCTCATATAGACATATAACATAGGTGCCAGGGCCAGCCGGGCAGAGTCGAACGGTTCTTGAGTTGGGAGTGAGGATTAATATTATTTAAATAAACACACAGCACACAGGAAACTTTTTAAAGGTCCAGACTCGACAGCCACAGCAAAAGGCAGACTGCTGCAGCAAGCAGCATCAGCAGCAAGCCTCAAGTCTCTGCCTGCCTCCTCTGTCTCCAGCCTTCTTCTCTGTCTCCAGCCTTCACTCTGTGTCTCCAGCCTTCACTGTGTGTCTCCAACCTTCTTCTCTGTCTCTTGCCTTCTCTTCTGTCTCTAGCCTTCTCTTCTGTCTCTAGCCTTCTCCTGCAGTGACTGTCGGCCTGTCTTTTTATTGTAGAGTTTCTGAGCCAGAGTAGAAACATCTCAGAACAATAGGTTAATTTGCACAAGGAGCTAGAGGAAGAGGTGTGACCCTCACAAGCTATCCCACCTGCTGTCACAAACAAAAGGAGATGGACTTGCAAGTTCTCTGCCATTAGTAAAGGCCTGCTAAAAACTATCTCTCCACCGAGATTTAAATATCAAAGCCGGCCGCTTGGAGTCATGGCTCCCGACACATAGGATAAACCTACTAAAACCTGTACATCTAAAGAAACTAATCAAGAGAGAGGACCCTGACTAAAATGCTCAATCCCCATCCCGAAAGGCAAAGAGGATGGATATCAGAAGAAGAAGAAAACAGGAAACAACCTAGGAACCTGCCATAGAAAGCCTCTGAAAGGCTCTACCCTGCAGACTATCAAAGCAGATGCTGAGACTTATGGCCAACTGTTGGACAACATGCAAGGAATCTTATGTAAGAAGTGGGAAATAGTAAGATCTGGAAAGGACAGGAACCCCACAAGGAGAGCAACAGAACCAGAAAAATTGAACACAGGGGTCTTCCCAGAGACTCATACTCCAACCAAGTACCATGCATGGAGATAACCTAGAACCCCTGCACAGATGTAGTCCATGGCAGTTTAGTGTCCAAGTGGGTTACATAGTAATGGGAAGAGGGACTGCCTCTGACATAATCTGATTGGCCTGCTCTTTGATCACCTCCCCCTGACAGGGGAGCAGCCCTACCAGGCCACAGAAGAGGACAATGCAGCCACTCCTAATGTGATCTGATAGACTAAGATCAGAAGAAAGGAGAGGAGGACCTCCCCTATCAGTGGACTTGGGGAGGGGCATTCGTGAAGAAGGGGGAGGGAGGATGGGACTGGGAGGGGAGGAGGGAGGGCCTTATGGGGGGATACAAAGTGAATAAACTGTAATTAATAAAAATAAATAAATTTAATTATTAAAAAAAGAAAGAAGGAAGGAAAGAGAAAGAAAGAAGAAAAGAAAAGAAGAGACGAGAAAAGAAAAGAAACACGCCCTGTAACTGACTTCCTTATGGAGATCCTCAGGAACTCTCTAGTGTATTCACTCTGTGAAAAGCTCTTCTTTTTCTTGGGAATAAGTTAGTTGTGTTTTGTCTCGTTACTCAGCTCAGTTTTTATATTAACAAACAAAACTAAAAAAAAAATCCTAAAATTTTGGTGTATGTTGCCTTTACCAGAACAAATATATTATTTATAGAGAGAAGAAATATGAAGACGGTGGTTGATTATCAGGGCAGTAAGATAACCCTCTGCTTGGTACTTCATACCTTTAACACAGAGCAAATGATGTAGAAGTCTCCACTCAAGGGAAGAGCAACCTGTAGATTTGACCTCTTGAGGTGTGGGAACTTTTCTGCCTTTATTGTCCCAATTCCCCGCACACAGATATTCACTAATTAATTAAACCGCTCATTATTGAAAAAAAAAAAAAAAAAGAGAGGAATGTAAATACATGGGGCTGTCACCAGAAAAAGCATAGGCTGGGGTGGTGCCGCACACTTCTGGTCCCAGCAGAGGCAGGCAGAACTCTGTGAGTTTGAGGTCAGCCTGGTCTATACAGGGAGTTCCAGGCCAGCCAGGACATAGTGAGGCCCTGTCTAAGAAACAAAGAGGGGAGTGGGGAGAGGGAGGAAGGAAGGAAGGAAGGAAGGAAGGAAGGAAGGAAGGAAGAAAAGACCAATCCAAATTTTACAAAACGTGTGTGTGTGTGTGTGTGTGTGTGTGTGTGTAAGAGAGGAAGAGAGAGAGAGAGAGAGAGAGACATGTGGAAGTCAGAGAACAGCTTGTGGGAGTTGGGCCTTTGCTTCCACCATTTGGTTCCCAGGATCAAGGTCGCCAGGTTTGCAGAAAGCACTTCTATGCACTCAGCCACCTCACAGGCCCTGTCCCAGAAGCCTTAAGGGCAGAGCTACCTTTACAGTTTGTCCACTGCAACTTCAGCTGCACCAACACTATGAGACCAGCTCCGTGTCTCTTGTCCCCTAGAAGAGCTGCATTGACCTATACAGGGTAGGTCATGAAGTAGAAGCATAAACTTGAACCCTAGGCCTCATTCCTTAGGGCCTGACATTTTGTCTTCCTCCCACCCCCACCCAAAGATTCCACTAGCAGGCAGGGCTTTGTGGCAGTGTGGCTTTCTGTCATTGTTACAAGGCTGGGCATGGTGAACACAGCTTGTCCTGGATGGTCCCAGTGTACTTCCTCTCATGATACACTGTGACACCAGGACTCCAAAGGAAAGAATGGGGCATTTACTCACCTGGGGAAGGGCTGTCAGTGTTGAATACAGAGTGACTGGGGCTGCTTCCCTGGACTAGGTGTAAAGAGACAGAAGAAATCTGAGTGTAAAGCAAGGAGTTCCTACTTTGGGAATACAGAAAATTATCATGACGTATCAGTGAGATGCCTGAGCTAGGAGGGTGGGACCTGTGTGGTCTCAGGTCAAGATGAAGATGATCTCCTGCTCTCACTCATCTGAATCTCTGTTCTCTCTTCCGTGAACAAAGACAGGGTAGCAGGAGCATGGCCGACTCTTGACCGTGGATTACTTCATAGCTTTTGATTGGCAGGTTCTTGCTGTGTAGTCCAGGATAATCTCAGACCTGATCCTTCTATGTCAGCTTCTAAAGTGCTAGACCTATAGGCACCTGCCATCACAAACCATCCATCTGCCTGTCTAATCTCTCTCTCTATCTATCATCTATCTATTTTATATCTATCATCTAGTTATCTATCTGAGATAGTGTCTTTAGTCCATGCTGAACAGTAACTCATAGTTTCTGGGGATCCGAACTCAGGTCCTTGCGCTTATCATTTTATCCACTGATAACACTTCCCAGCCCTAAACTTCACAGATTTAGATCCTTCTTGTTGTCTGTTTTAGAAGTCTTTAAAAAAAAAAAAAGTTGTGTATGTGTGGTGTGTGTGCGCACAAGTGCCACTGGGCACCTGTGGAAGTCAGAGGACAGCTTCCCAGGGCTGCAGACTGCAGATGTGTGTCACCGCCTGTGCTTTCCCCTACTGTCCGAGAGGATTCTCAGCTCTGCTGTCCTGTCCCAGGACGGCCATCTTACCTGTGGTTTTATCCTAAGGATTCTTGTGCGCATAGTACTTTCCTCATTAGCCCTTCCAAAGGGGACTATAACGTTTTTTTACGAATACGTATGTATCTGTGTGTGTGTCTGGCATACACATGTGTGTGGTTGCACTCATCTATCTGGGTGCTCCCGGGGCGGCCAAGTTAACATCAACGTCATGGTACCTTTCTCAATTGCTCTCTATCTTGTTACTTCAAAAACTTCATTTCTCTTTTGTGAATGAGTGTGTGTGTGTACATACCACAGCGCTCCTGTGGAGTCAGAGGCCACTTTCAGGAGTAGGTTCTCTTCCACCGTGTGGGCCCTGGTGATCACACTCAGGTCCATCAGGTTTGGCAGCAGACCCCTTTGCTCACTAAGCTCTCACTGGCCCCACCTCACGTTTTGAGATGAGGCCTTTTCCTGAAATGACTTCTTTTGAATATGTTTTAAGCCCACTGGCTTCCACCATCACAAAAGCTAAGATATCATGAGGCTGCAGACACACCACACCTGTAACCACAACACTCAGAAGCAAAGGCAAAAGAATCCCTGCAAGCTCAAGGCCAGCCTGGTCCACTAGGGCATCCAGGGCTACACTGGGAGACCCTGTCTCAAAAGGAGAAAAAGAAATGTGAATCTGTCCAGCAGAGCTTCCCTGCTTTGCTGTGACCCACTAACCTGCTGTCCCCACAATAAATTTGCAAATGCATCGATCTACGACTATCTTTTTGTTTTGTGATTACAAGAGTTCATGTAATCAAGTTTCAAGGTGGAACATGTCATCTATCAAGACAACCTAAGTCCGTTTTCCTGGATCTTGGTCACTCTTAGCTCAGAATCAACCAACCAACCAACCAACCAACCAACCAACCAACCAACCAACCAACCAACCAACC
>NW_026585504.1:30168005-30207109 GCF_907164565.1 Psammomys obesus
ACCAACCAACCAACCAACCAACCAACCAACCAACCAACCAACCAACCCAAAAGACCCTTTGAAGTGAGATCTGTGCTTTGCTTGATTTCATTTGACTTCTGAGAATTAAAGTGCAGGCGGAGGCTGGGGATACACTTCAGCATCAGAGCTCTTGCCTAGCGTGCAGCAGGCTCCATGCTCAGCACTACAAAAACAAGCAACCATGGAAACAAAAGAAGAGGAGGAGGATCTCTTCAAGTTCGAGGCCAGGCTGGTCTACATGAAGACCTCTAAGACAGCAAGGACTACACAACACAAAACAGAGAAGAGACATCATAGGATGTTTGGACAGAGAACAATGTGGAAGATGTGGGTGCTGGGAGGCCTTTCATCTCGATGAACTGGTGTAGGTGGGCAGTGGATTCAACCAAAAGGAAAGGTACATTTTAGCAAAACCTACAGGAACAATGTGCTGAGGGTTCTAAAAATCCATTGCCCATGGAGACATCTTTGTCACATAAGGGAGAGTGCTAATGTTTTTCTGTTTTAGAGGAAGAAATGGGGGAATAGGGTTTTAGGAAACCTTTGGCTAAGTGTTGTAGTAAATAAAAGAGTGTTGAGCCATATAATGTTTATTATTAGCCCTAAGATTATTGCAGCAGTGTTATTTAACCCACTATCACAAATAATAAGACACAGGAACCTGTTAGATTTACAGTTGCCTTATTTACCTTGTGCCGGGCAGATATTTCACTTATCCTGGCTCACTAACCTTACCATCCATCTCCCAGTCCCCATCCAATGCCCATCCACCTTAATCCTCCTCAACTGGACTACCTCCATACATAATCCCATGGTACTTATATTCTTCATCTGGGCCTTTCCATGTCATCGTTGGAGTCCTTTCTCCAGTCCCACGTGGTTCCTTCTCCATGCTAACCCATCGTGGCATCCTCCTTCCTCCTGTCTTTCTGGCCATCTGATTCCTTTGATTCTCTCTGTCCTCTCCAAGCCCAGGAACCTTAGCCATGCACATTCCAATCTGCCCTGCCCAGGTATAAGCCGTTTAATTAGCCAATCAGGTAGGTTTACACATCGAGGTGAGGTGTACCCAGATCTACACACATCAGACCAACCTCCAACAGCAAAGAGTGATTATTAGACCACATTTTTTTTTTTTTAATGAAGGGGCCAGCAAGATGTTTCATGTGGTGAAGGTGCTTGCTGGGAAACCTAAGTTCAACCCTTGGGTCCCATATGTAGAAGCCGAGAACTGACCCCACAAGTTGTCCTCTGACACACACACACACACACACACACGTACAGTAAAAAAGTAGTAAAACGTTTTATAAATAGTGAAAGACTTCTAAATTCCCAGAGCTTTTGTCTATCTCTAGCTATACTGTATTATTATATAGGTTGTATATCCAAAATAATAAATACTGTACTTTATGGGTAATTTTAAGACTTTTCAAGAATGACTCTCATTCTATGGGATTTTAATTTTTACTGACTGTAGTGCCTAACCTTCATATTAAAATGAGATTATGTGGCTGAAGAGATGGCTCACTGACTGGTTAAGAACACTGGCTGCTCTTCCAGAGGACCTGGGTTCAATTGCCAGCACCTGTATGGCAGCTCATTGTTACTGTCTATAACTCCAGCCCCAGGGGATCTGACATATATGAAGGCATATATGTCACACAGACATATATGAAGGCAAAACACCAATATGGACATGAAAATAAAATAAATCATTAAGATGAGATTCTAAATGTCTGTATTAATGTGATGCCAACTTTTTGTTTGTATTTCTGTGTATGGTGTGGGAACAGGAGCGAATGTGTAAACTGTCTGCATGTTGTGTGTGAGAGCCAGTGTGGAAAAGTTGACTTGGGTGTCTTCTTCAATTGCTCTCCTCATATCTTTGAGGCAGGACCTCTGACTTGAACTCAGAGCTCTCTGATTCTGATCATCATCATGAGGAATGCTGTCTTTGCCTTCTTTATGCTGGGATTACAGACAGGCTTCCTAGCCTAGCCAGCATTTGCATGGGTGATGAGGTCCCAGCTCTGCGCCTCTCTTGGGCAAGTATTTTATCTGATGAGTCATCTTACCAGCTTCCTAATATCATACTACTTTCACCTATGTTAAGTAGTAAAACTGGGTTTTGTTTGTTTTGAGACACTGTCTCACTAAATAGCTTTGGTTGGCCTAAAACTTACACAGATCCACCAGCCTCTATCTGCCAAATTCTGTGATTAAAGACCTATGTCATTACTTCTGACTACGTGTGTGTGTGTGTGTTTGTGACATGGTTTCTCTGCGAAGCCTTGGCTGTTCTGGACTCACTTTGTAGACCAGGCTGGCCTCAAACTCATAGAGATCTGCCTGCCTCTGCTTCCCCGAGTGCTGGGATTACAAGCATGTGCCACCATGCCAATCTCCTCTGGCTGCTTCTTTTCTGTTTTTGTTTTATTTCCTTTTGTTTTGTTTTTTAGGATTTTTGAAACAAGGCTTCCCTGTGTAGCCCCGGCTGCCCCAGAACTCACTCTGTAGAGCAGGCTGGCCTTGAACTCAGAGATCTGCCTGCCTCTGCGTCCAGAGTGTTGGGACTAAAGACGTGCACCACCACTGTCTGGCTTATGTTTGTTTTGATATGGCTTTTTATTAAGTTGCTGGTGCTGACCTTGAACTTTCAACCTACATGCTTCATCCTTAGAGTACTTGGGACTATGAGCCTGTGCCATCGTACCCAGCTTAAAAAAATAAAACTAAACATGTTATTTATTTTTATTATGTTTTGGGAGAGGGGCACATTGCCGCGGTACACGTGGAGGTCAGAGGACAACTTTTGGCAGTTGGTTCACTTCTCCTACCGAGCGGATCCTGGTACAGAATTCAGACAGTTAGGCTTGGTAGTAAGCTCCTGTACTGGTTGAGCCATCTTGCCTGCACTGTTTGCTTTTGCTTGTGTGTGTGTGTGTTTAAAGAGAAGCAGAAGTTTGGGCTGCGAAGTGTTAATTGCTTGGCGGACTTTTTCGTTATTCAAATATGAGCAGGAACACCTAGCTTTGAAATGGGTTTTTCTGTCCCAGCTGCCCCTCCCTGAGGCCCAGATATACAAAGTTGGTCTCCAGGAAGAAGGGAGATTATTTGCATTAGGAAGCCAGGACCTCCTTCAAGGAGGAGAACCCTCACCCCCCAGCAGTATAACGTTATCCTCCTTGATTTGTAGTTAGGGAGCTCATTTTTAACACACTGAGCTCCCTCGACCGCCCTGGGGGACAGAAAGAACCAAAGGCAAGAAAGAATATCTAGGGTCTGAAGGGGAGAAAACAACAGCCACTAAACTCAAAGCCCAAACTTCCTTGAGGAAAAAAAAAAAAAAAAGACTGTGGGTGGTTTGGTGACTCAGGCTGTGACAAAGTTCCAAGGTTTTTCTGGAAACTGCAGTGTGCTTTGAATAGAAGCATTAGCATGGTGCACCAAGGCTGTTCGAGGCCATTTCTCAGCGCTGACACCTGTGTGCCGTTCAGTAGAGATGGAGACAGGACAGTGCAAGGAGGACTGGCCTGATCTGGACAGACTACCGCCCGTGGTGGAGGCAAGCCGAAGAGAAGGGACCAGGTTTCCAACACGTGTGGGTGATGTCCTCGAACTGTGCTTGCTTGCAGGCTGTTTGTGGATGGCTTCTTTCTACTTACAGAGAAAATCTATTCTTTCATTTTATAAATATTTATTGAGTTCCTATTCTAGGCTGTGGGGGATCAAACAACTAACAAGTGACAAAAAAAAAAAATCTATGGAGGAAGGCAGAAAATGTACATGAGCATATCTAAGAGGACTGGCCCTTGGGAGAGACAGAAAGATAACTGAGTTCTGCTGGGCCCGGCTGAGGCCTGTGATTATAGCTACTTGGGCTGCCGAGAAAGGAAGCTCACAAGTTCAAGGCAGGCCTAAGGTACAGAGTGAGTTTGAGGTCAACCCGGGCAATTTAGCAAGACTCTGTTACAAAGTAAAGCATAGAAAGGGGACGCGGGTATTGCTCAGTGGTAGGGCGGTGCTTTGCACCATGGTTAGTCTCCAGCACCGGGAAAAACTCAAGACTATGGTTGAGAGTGCTGGGAGAAAAGCTGTGTCTCCAGGCACCAGAGAAACAAATGGCTGGAGGGACAGGGCAGGATAAGGTTTTTCGTCCTCCTACAGGGGGTCTTAAGGTGCCGGCTTAGGCCAATGTGGCTTTTGGCTTTTTTACTATGATAGAGACCTAAGTAGAAAGAAAAACAAATGGATTCCACTGAGGATTCTTTCACCCAAAGACTGTTGTGGCTGTGGCTTTCCCTTCCTAAACCCTTCATTGGCTTCCTTGGCCCACCCAGCCCTGGTCTCTACCTTCCTTTGCTTTGACTTACTTTACTTTCCTTCCAAATTTAGTTCCCCAAGGTTTTTCTTCTCTGCTGATTTTTCCTTTATACCTTCTGCATATCTTTTCTTCTGCCTCAGATTTTTTTTCTCTTTCTTGTCTTCCCTCTCTTTCCTCTCTCTTTCTTCCCCTCCCTCCCATTTTCCCCTTCTTTCTTTCTTTCTTTCTTTCTTTCTTTCTTTCTTTCTTTCTTTCTTTCTTTCCTTCCTTCCTTCCTTCCTTTCTTCCTTCCTTCCTCTCTTCTTCTCTTCCTCTCTTTTTTTCTTTCGTTTTTATTTTTTGAAACAAGGTCTCTTATATGCCAGGCCATGGTGGCACACTACTTTAATTCCAGCACTGAGAAGGCAAAGAAGGCATATGGATATCTGAGAGTTCAAGGCCAGCCTGGTCTACAGAGTGAGTTCCAGGACAGCCAGGCCTATACAGAGAAATGGTGTCCCTAAAAACAAACAAAACCAAACCCCAAAACAACAACAGCAGCAAAAAGGGCAAGGTCTCATGTAGCCCCAGCCTAATTGTGTGTAGCCAAAGATCTACAGCTGACCATAAACTTCTGATCCTCCTGTTTCTGCCTCCTCCCACCCCCAGCCCTGTGTGTATGTGTGCTGGAGGCTTGAGGTCGAGGTCAGGAGTTTTCCTCAGTCGTTTTCCACCTTGACTATTGACAGAATGTCTCAGTGAGCATCAGGCTAGCCAAAGTGAGACAGCGAGACAGGCTAGCCAAAGGCCCCAGAGATCCTCTTTTCTTCCCCATTGCTGGGCTTACTGGAGGTAGCTTTCTATGCGGCTGCTGGGGATTGAACTTAAGCCCTTAATTTTAGGAATCCCTTGACCTTTTAAAACTTTTTGAGATAATTGCTCAGGTTGGCTTTGAACTCACTCTGTAGCCCGGGCTGTTTTGAATTTGAGGTCTTTCTTCTTAGTCTTCTGAGTAGTTGAGCCTGTGCCACTAGGTCAGAAGTAGCCTATTATGAAAGTGAGAGGTCTAATAACTCCAAAGCCCCCCCTTCCGTCTGTTTGGCTAATCTGACTCCATGACAGGCTTCATTCAACTTTGCCTAAGTAGGCCCGAGTTTCTGTTTTTCGGAACATAGAAAAATAGTTTCTGGAAAATCCAGAACTCACAGGCAGCCAATTAGTTTAAGGGTTAGCACATCAGCTTGTCCTAAGTATAATGAGTGATTCAGCAAACCTGAGGAAAAGTCCATAGCAACTCTGGCAAGTTCAGCCAATCCTAACTCCTCCCCCCCCCCTCCTGAGTTACTACTAACTCAAATGAATTAGTTACTACTTATCAAATGAAAGGTCACCTCACTCTTTCTGGAAATTATCCTAATAGCCTTTAAATGGAAACTGTGTGCTCACTTAATGGCCCCATTCTAAGGAATGGTGGTCCCTGGCTGGAGAATTTCTGCAGAATAAACGCTCTCTGCTTTTGCATACTACTTATGTCTAGGGTCTTCAGTGGTTCTTGGGCCCTAACAAAAGTACAGTTCTTCTATGCCTGACCTAGCTCTGATTAATAACATGGAGACTTCTATATTAATTAAAAGCTTCAGGCACTACAGTTGGGCAGATTCTGAGCTACGCTAACCTGACAATATGAGCCTGGCCTACTTCCCAGCCATGTGGCCCTTGGCCCATTACCTGCCATCTTGGTCTCACCCTGGCTACTCATTCTTCATCTGTGTCCTGATGACAACTCTTCTCTCTTTGGTCCCTACCTGAGACCCTCTATCTGGAACTTGGAAGTTCTGCCTTAACTCTCCAGCCTAGCTGTTGGCTCTTTATTTGACCAATTGGAGGGTGATGGAGAACAAGGTTTACTACATATCCAGACAGGAGATGCTTCATAATAATGACAATGCCAAAATCTGGACTGCAACTAGATCTCTGGGTACAGAAATCAGCATTTGAATGCACAGTGCACGTAAACATCCTCCAACATCTCTCCCTTTTAGTACAATAAAAAGCTCTTTCTCTAATATCAATAAACCATATGCAATGAATAAACTATATTCATCTTATCTGATGAAAACTGTCAGGTAAGAACTACATTCACAATGTCCAGTCCATTTGTATTTGCAGCCTTGGAGAAAGTGCTCTACTATCTGTCCTATCTTGGTGAATTCAGAGTTCTGTACTTAAGTCATTTTCTAGCATAACTTGCATTTATCAACCTAAAAATATCTTTATAGGCTGGGCAGTGGTTGACATATGCCTTTAATCTCAGAACTTGGGAGGCAGAGGCAGGCGGATCACTGTGAGTTTGATGTCAGCCTAGTCTAGAGAGTGAGACAGCCAAAGCTACGCAGAGGGACCCTGCCTCAAAAAACAAAAATAAAAAGCAAAACTCTTTTTAGACCCCAAAACATTTTCTTAAATCCTAAGCAACTTAAGTTTAATTGTGAGACTATAACTATCTAGTCTTCAACGAATCAGAGACCTGGAAAGGACAAATATTACCTGAGTAAACATGAAGCAAGCAGCTTCCAAACTATAAAAATGACACAGAGAGCTGGCTGCCTAGACAGTTACCCAAGGTTCTTTTACAACATTGGAGCATCCATTTTTCAGTCTTCTGGCCCAATATATGACAGACTTTTCTGTGAAGCAGGAATTATGAAGGACTGCCTACCTTGTCTTGGCAAAGCTTGGCAGTCGACTTCTGTGTCCTGTTTGTCCACAGCTTGGACAGCATGCTGTCTGCAGTTGAAGCAAGGGCAGTTTCTTGCCCAGTGACTAGCTTACCACATTTGAAGCAAACTATATGGAGGTTCTTCCATATCCATCAACTTCTTTGAAGTGGAATGGGGGTGCTACCAGGAGCAGATATGTCTCACTGTCACAAAATCCTTTTATTAATAAAATATCTTTAAATGCTATATTCTGTAGATCTCTGAGGTTTTTGAAGACCATCTATATCTCTATAGTATATCTGAATAAGCAAAGCTTCTTTCTAGCTATTTACTATCTGAATAACTTTGAAAACAGCTACAGGAAGCTAAATCAAATTTATTTCTGTAATTAACTAAACTAGTACCTAACAAGACCTTCAGTTTGATTGACTGATGACAGTCAGTACTGTATTTCTTGTATTGTATAACTTGTATTTCTTAATTATCCTAAACAGTTTGCAAAAGCAGCTTTCAAGGACTAGAAAGTTACATTACATTTGTAAATGAGTTCAAAGGTACAATACTTTAAACAAGCATTGAAACATAAATATACTATGTTGTTGCAAAATATAATCTTAAATTTGTATCAATATACAAAATCCATACCAATGTAAAATACTTGAGACTAGTAGTTAATGCTCTTTTGTTTAAAAGCAGATTCAATAATATATCCTTTTATCTTACTATCCCTATATCCTCCCCTTTTTTGATCCCTTCTTCCTCTTTTCCTCCTAGTACTTGATAAGAGAGAAAGAAGAATAGAGGAAAGAAAAAGAAAAAAAGATCCCTGAATCTAACCTCCTATATTTTGCTTGCAACCAATTTCCCCCTTAAACTACAACAAACTCCCATCACCCACTGAACAACTAAAAACTACCCACCCATTTTTTTGGGGGGTGGGGGGAATGGGCTGTCATTCTCTTAAAATTGCTTCCTGCTCTCTCAGGGTGATGGCATCTTTTGGAGGCACTAAGAAAATTTAAAAAATGGTCAAGTCTTAAAAAATCTAGCTGTGTGGGGCGTGGTGACACATGACTGTAATTTCAGCACTTGGGAAGGCAGAGGCAGGCAGATCTCTGTGAGTTCGAGGACAGTCTGGTCTACAAAGTGAATCCAGGACAGCCAAGGCTACACAGAGAAACCCTGTCTTGAAAACAACAACAACAACAAAAAGAAATCTAGCTGTAACATTTGTTGTCCAGTCTCTATGTTTGATAGGAAAGTGTGGGGCTTCACTGAAGTCATGGCTGGAATAGTTTGTGATGCTGGACAATCTTAGCTGGCGCTTTAAAGTTGTTCTGGATGCAGATTTTCGAAGAAACAGCTATTGAGGCAATCTGTGAGGTTGGAACACCTGGGCTATTTGTCTTATCTTTTTTGTTTGCTCTGTTAACACATAAACTCTTAAAGTTATTATGTATCTTTTGCATTAACATGTGTATGCTGTGTGCAGTGTGCACAATTCAGCTGAAGATGATTCTCTGCTGTATGTTCCAGCAGGTGAAAGGCATCAAACTTCATAGGTTTGTTTGCACTGTATAACTAAGCAGCAATATAAATCTCCATTCATGCTATATGAAAGGATGGCACGGTAAGTTCTTTATTGGCTATGTAGAGACATTTTCATGTCTCAGCCAGGCTCAGAGCTATTCCCATGGAGAGGAATCAGCTTTCATGTGTACTGCTTTTTTTTCCCACTAAACTTTTTTAAATTACATTTTTATTTTTATATTAATTACAGTTTATTCACTTTGTATCCCAGCTGTATCCCCCTCCCTCATTCCCTACCAATCTCACCCTCCCTCATCTCCTCTCATGCCCCTCTCCAAGTCCACTGATAGGGGAGGTCCTCCTCCCCTTCTATCTGACACTAGCTTATCAGGTCTTATCAGTACCGGCTGCCTTGTCCTCCTCTGTGGCCTGGCAAGGCTGCCCCCTCTTCAGGGGGTGGGGGTAATCAAAGAGCCTGCCACTGAGTTCATGTCAGAGACAGTCCCTGTTCCACTACTAGGGAACCCGCTTGGATACTGAGCTGCCATGGGCCACATCTGAGCAGGGGTTCTAGGTTATATCCATGCATGGTTCTTGGGTGGAGTATCAGTCTCAGAAAAGACCCCCGTGCCCAGATTTTTTGGTTCTGTTGCTCTCCTTGTGGAGTTCCTGTTCTCTCCAGGTCTTACTATCTCCCCCTTCTTTCATAGGTGTCTCTGCACTGTGCCCAAAGTTTGGTTATTGTAGTGCTTGATTATACAAAAAACAAGTAGGACATTCCCCCTATCCCTCAAGTTTCTGTGTGTAGCCCTGACTGTCCTGGAACTTGCTCTGTAGACCAGGCTGGTCTCAAATTCACAAAGATCCACCTGCCTCTGCCTTCCAAGTGCTGGGATTAAAAGGCATGCACCACCACACTGGCCTAGAAAAAGTTTTCTTTAAGCTTCTATTATTAACATGTTGCCTTTTATAAAATGGTATATAGTTCTGATTTTCTAACTGAAACATGTGGGCTTTGAACTACTTCATATTTTCTTACTTATAACCCGCCAATCCTGATTTTTTTTTGACATCTATATAAAAGGTAGGAGCTTTAGAAATTGGTATTTCTCTCAGTATATGAGGAAGAATTAATTAGCTCTTTTTATAAACTAAAGTCACTTGCTTTTGGGGTATTTGTTGTTAATTTCTCCCCCAAGATTACTCCAAGCTCTTTGCCAATCCTCATTGATTAACCATAATAATGTAATATCAACATTAGTATACGGCACTACAATCTCTGCTGGGTCTGTTCCTGCTAATTCTTATTCTCCCTTTCACAATCAAATCACAAACCTTTTCTATATAGGCTTTTAATTTTTCACTTTGTTTGTGTGCTAACAATATCCATTCTAAGATATTCTTTCTGCATAAGAATTCCGGTGGGAGAATGAGTAGAAGGCAAAATAGCTAAAATATAATCCAGCTTTGGATCCAAGCAGTCCACATTTATAGCCTGTAATTTCTTTTCTTCCAGAGCCAATTCTCTCTCAGCCTCAGCTGATAATTTCCTTGGACTAGTTAAGTCCTTATCACCTTGTGAGGTTTGGAATAAATTACTTAGCTCTTGAGTAATTAATCCAATTGTGGATTGTAGCCAGTTAATATCTCCTGCAAATTTTGAAAATCGTTGACAGTTTGTAATTGATCTCCTACTTTGTACTTTCTGTGGTCAAATTATCTGTAACTCTATCTTATATCCTAGATAATTGATAACATCTCCCCTTTGTATTTTTTTCAGGAGCAATTTGTAATCCCTATCAGGTGCAAAATTCTCTTTACTTGATCATTTTTTCTAAGGTATCTCTGTCTGAATCAGCCAGCAAGATATTATCTATATAATGGTAAATTATAGACTGAGGAAACCGCTTACCAATTCTTTCATTCATTCATTCATTCATTCATTCATTCATTCTTTCTTTCTTTTCTTTTCTTTTTTTTTCTGAGACAGGGTTTCTTTGTGTAGCCTTGGCTGTCCTGTGCTTGCTTTGTAGACCAGGCTGGCTTTGAACTCACAGAGATCTGTCTGCCTCTGCATGCTGAGTGCTGGGATTAGCTCCATGCCCGGCTATGACTTTTTCTAACTGTTGTTGTACTTATGAGGACTATTTAACATTCTGTGTGGCAAGACTCTCCATTGGTCTTAGTTGGCATGGTAAAAGCAAATCTTTATTTTGTTCTTGTAAAGGTAGAGTAAAAAAGCAGTCTTTTAAATCAATTACTTTCAAAGACTTTGGTACTAAACAAGGCAATAAGATTCCAGGCTTTAAAGAGCCCATTGGCTGAATTATTTTATTGATTGCTCTCAGAACTGTTAATAGCCTTTATTTTCCAGATTTCTTTTTAAAGGCAAATACAGGAGAATTTCAAGGGTTGCTGGACTCCTCTGTATGTTGAACCTCCAGCTGTTCTTGAGCTAGCCTGTCATTTTTCTTTTGTTATTGGCCATTGTTCTGTCCAAACAGCCCTGCCAGTCAAACACCTTAATGGTAGGGCTGTAAGTTCTGTCAGCAGTGGGTCCCTCACAGAAATTTGAAGAGGCAATCCCTGCTGTGTCCTGTTTGTTGGCCACCTGGACAGTCTGTGACTGTTCTTGATAACATGTTTCAATATGTTCACAGGACCATCTATTTTACCGCTTGTCTCTGAAGTTGGAGGAAAACTAATCCATGCTCCTGTTGTTGCAATAGATCTCCTCCCCATAAATTCATGGCTACATCAGCCACACATGGCTTTAATTTTTCTATTTGACCTTCTGGTTCTATACATTGAAGCCATTTCACACTTGGTTTGACCTGGGATATAGTTCCAGCTCCTTGAAATTGAGTACCTGCTTTTCTGAAGAGGCCAATCTGGAGGTCAAGATTTTGGTGAAATTGTTATATCTGCTCCTGTGTCTACCATATTGAAGAACTTCAATATTATTTATAGATACCTTTAGTTTTGGCCTCTGGTCATTTATAGAAGTTTACCAAAATACTTATTTGGTCTCTTCTGGGCTTTTTGTTTTATCTGCAGGAAGCTGCTCTGACTTTGATATCTGGGTTATTAATGTCTATCTTCAGAGCAGTGTTGTTTAATTGTTCTGCTGATGAGTGTCTCCATTTTTTACCTGAGACGGCTGGTTTTGATATTGGGGATTGTGAGGGGCCCCCTCGGGTATTCCTGACAAGGGGTTACCCTGTTTATTTCTTGTTGATTTGCATTCATTAGTCCAACACCGGCCTTTGACACATTTCCAAATACCAGAAGGCTCAAGCCTTCTTTTGAAATTCTCTTGTTTCTGCCTGTAATTCCCTTTGAGATGACCTTGCTTACCACAATTAAGTCATTTGACAGTTTGGATTTTCTCAAAACCTTTAGAGATCACTTCTATTAAAGCTACAGCATATGAATGAGATCCAATATCAGTCATATTTCTAATCCATTCATCTATTGGTGCTGATTTGCCTTGAGAGGCCTTTTTTGCATTTAGCATTAGTATTTTCAAGAGCCAAAGATTTGATCAGTGCTTTCCTAGCTTCTGGATCTGATACCTTTTTATTTAGAGCTGAAGTCAATCTTTGTAAAAAGTCAGTGAATGTTTCTTTTGGACCTTGTATAATCTGAGTTAATGGTTCAGACCTTTTTCCTGTTTCTTCAACCTTGTCTTGTGCACTTAAAGCTGCCTTATGACATAATGCCAAGGTGGCCTCCTCATATTCAACTTGCAGCTGTACCTCAGCAAAATGACCTTCACGTAGCACCTGATCTTAGGAAATATTGATGCCTCTGGCCCTATTTCTATGTTCTATCTTAGCTTCTTTCTCCCCACCCCTCATGATTGCCATTGTAACTGGGAACCAGGTTCTAATATTGCTTTTGTCATATCTTTCTAGTCTTGGGGAATTGTTCTATTTTGAATCACCCAAGAATTTAATATCTGCTTCACAAACAGTGAATGCTTACCATGTGAAGTGACACTTTCTTTACATTTTCTGAAATTTAGCACATCTATGGGATGCCATCCAAATTCTTCATAACCTTGGGGGTGTCTAATATCTGTTGGTGTTTGTCTTACAGTAACTGGATAAACTAATGATTTTCTAACAACCTTTTAGATGTTAAAAGCTACGGGCACAATAGCTGGGCGGAGAGTTAAGATGGGACTTTCAATTTCAGATAGAGGTCTCAGGTGGAGACCAGAGAAAGAAGAGTCACCATCAGGACACGGAGGAAGACGGAACAGCTAGGGCGAGACTAAAATGGCAGGTCATGCGGTGGGGAAGTAGGCCAGGCCAATATTGTTGGGTTAGAATAGCTCAGAATCTGTCCAACTACCGTGCCTGAAGCTTTTAATAACTATAAAGGTCTCCATGTCATTATTCAGAGCTAGGGAGGGCATGGAAAAACCATACTTTTATAGCCTATATTTAAAAATAATTTGGAACCATCAGAGGGTAATTTGTCTTTTCTCACTTCACTATTTTTTTGAGACTAGGAAGTTAGTCTGTATTGAGATGGCTTGGAACTCATTATGTAGCCCAGTCTGGTCTTGGACTCTGGAAGATCCTCCTGCTCCTGAGTACTAGGACTACAGGATCAAGGTCCCACACACTGTTTAGAACCATCATTTAAAAAAAATTATTTTTTTCTGAACTTAACAAAGAATGGCCACTTCAGGGTTTTGAGAGGTTATCTGTATGCCCCAGTTCAGAATGGATTTGAGAAGAAATGAATGGGATGAGGTTAAGAGGCAATAGGTTTACTGAGGAAGAGGGCTTGCATTGTTTATTTAGCAAGCTTTACTGGGAAGTTTTAATTTGAGTACTGCATTTAGACACTGGCAACGCAATGGTTAAAGAAAGGTGACAGAATCCTTCCTGGAATTCACAGGAAGGGGGTGGGGTGAACTAGTTCAGCAGAAAGGGGGAAAAGCCCTTACTTCCACCTCTTCATAAATGTAGCAACCTACAAAAAAAGGGGGAAAGTCTTCTACTAGGAGGTTGGAAATGCTTGCAAAAGTTCTGAAAAATTAGTTCTAATGGAGTATTTTCTCTGAGAGATTTCTCTATGAGTGTAGCTTTCTTTTTTAGTAGTGATTTTTATTGTTTGGTTTTTAGATTGTTGCCTTAAAAGAACTCCAAAGTCAATGGTAATGAAAAAAGAACGGCTCTGATGTCCTCTTTTTGTATGTAGACGACAACCCTGAACCGCAGATTCTCTTGCTTCCATCTCCCCAGTGCTGGGATTACAGGCATGCATCCCATCCATGCCCATTTCATGCATATGCCTTCTCTAAAAACCGGTCATTGTTTTCTGCTTTGCCCTTTCACTGAGTATCTTTACTTGGAAAAAGTGTAGCCTCGAGGCATGCTAACTCCTCTCTTTTTAAAGACATTCTACACAACCCTCTTCTCCCAGTTTGAAAGGCAGTAGGTTTAAGGGAGTAGTATGTACGCAGGGAGTTGACAGTCCCTTTACTTTGTCCCGGGTGCTGCAAGAGAAAATGTGGAGAAATACATCAGCAAACTCAACCCTCCTAGTAAAGATAGGTAGAAAGCAAAGAACACTTCCATTATAGAGACCAAGATGCTTGGGTTGCTGAACCGTTAAACATTTGTTCAGAACAAAAGGACCCAGACCAAACAGGTGGTGAAAATAGGTTTCCAGAATGACCGGTTGCTTCGAAGGTTAGTTGCTTCCTGGGGAGATAGATGGAGAGAGGGGGTGGAGACTAAGGCTTTGCTCTATAACCTTGCTCACGTCATCGAAACTTGTCTAAACCCTTGTCTTGGCATAAGAGTTTGGACTATGCATCAGTAAGATTCTTTCATCTCAAATTCCATGGTTCTATGGTTACGTGGGTGGAAATGGACCATTCTGTCGATTTCCCAGTTTCCAGGAGCCAAGAAACTAGCTTGGGTGTGTAACTAACTCGACGGAGAATTATCAGCGTAGAGGTGGGCAGCTTCCCTCTGACTGTGGTGGTGCACTTGGAAAACTTCCAAGAGAATCCTTCCCTTCTTGACACTGTGTGACAAGTCTCCTGCTGTTTTGGAACGGGGTGGGGGGCGCGACTGGGTCCCATTTTAGACTGAGACTATTCATTTGGCTAAACATTCTCTTTGTTTTCAGACTCCTAAGATGCTAAGAAACAGGCTGTAAAGGGGGTGGCAAGGAGGATTAGGATGGGGCGACCTGGAAAGGCCTGTAAAACCCTGCTTCCGCATCTGAACCCCTTCTTTGGGTGTTTAGGACCGTCCTTTAACGGTGTGTTTTTGGCAGAGCGGGCCCCGGAGTCGGGCTCAGAACCGCGGAGGAGCGCTGACGGAAGCCGTTCCTGCCGGAGGGATGGCGTGAGAGCTCGGGCTGGGATCCGCGCGGGCCGCCTGGCGGGCTGCGAGCGTCAAGGGCGCGGCTGCGGGCGGACCCCGGGGAGGGGCTTCGCCGAGGCGCCCGGGCCCTAGCCGAGCGGGGCCGCTCGGGCTCGGCGCGCAGAGCGGCCGGGCGGGCGGTGGCGCTGCGGAGGCGGCGGCCGAGGCCGGCGGGCGCGGAGGAGGGGCCCGAGAGCGGGGCGGCCCGCGGCAGCTGCCCCGGTGACGACTGCCGGCTGCGCGGCGCCCTGAAGAGTCCGAGCCGCAGGCCCCCCCGCCGGCGTCGCGGCCTCGCGAGCGGCAGCCCTCCCCGTCCTCGTCTCGACCCCGGGGCTGGCGGGGAGATGGGCCCTCACCGCCGCGGGCCCTGCATCCCGCGCTGCCCGTAGGCCCCGGTGGCCCGCCGGCTTGTCACTGCCCCTCTCCCCAAGTCGAGCCATCCCCACCCCAGGTCCCCGGGAAAGAAGATGAGGGAGACGGGCCCGGCGATCGGCAGCCAGAGAAGCAGCAGCAGCAGCAGCAGCAGCAGAGGTCGGGGGAGGGTGTTTCGCCGTTTCCTCTCAGCCGCCAGGACAAGATGGCAGCGGCCGCCGAGAGGGGCTGAGCCCCGGCTGGGTGGCGCCGCCTGCTGAAGCGCTTGGCTCCGGGTCCCCCGCACGGCCCCCGCGACCCACCCCGGACATGCTCAGGGCTGCGGCCGCCCGAAGCGGGGAGAGCGCGGGCCTCTAGGAAGGTAAGGGAGCCGGGGCGAGGGCGGGGAGCTCGGCGGCGTCGCGGGGCCTCGGGACCGGGGAGGGGGGGAACCCTCGGAGCGCCGCTGCTCCCGTTTCCGCCCGGTGGCCGAGTGGCGGCCCGCCCGGGCGGTTCCCGGAGGCGGGCGCCGCGCCAGGCCCGAGGCGGCCGGACGCGGGGACCGCGCGTGCTTTGAGCGCGCGCTTGGCGCAGCCTCCGGGAAGCCGCCCTGGCCGCGCCGGGCGGTCCGGGCCTTCGCCCAAGCCAAGGTTGCGCAACGGCTCTTCCCAGCAACCGAAGTTTTGTTTGGTCCCGCGGGGGACCCCCCGCTTTCGGCTCGGCGGCTCCGGGCCGTCTCTACGGAGACCTCGTTCCTTTCATTGATGGGAGCGGACGCCAACGTGCACGCAGGGCGCCGGAGCGCCCGGCCCCGCGGCTGCGCCCCGGAGGCTTTGGTGGCCCTGTCGCCGGCGTCGCGGGGCGGCGGGTTTGGAGGGTGTCAACCCCGGGGACGTGCGTGCGTGTGATTGTTGGGGAGGAGAAATGTGATCCGCGGCTCCGCGTCCCCAGCGGCGGCGGGAGGAAGGCGTGGCGGCCGCGCGGCGGGGCTGTTGCCGGCTTCTCTCGTTACGGTGGCGGCGGCGGCCCTCTTCCCTTCGCGCCCGGGGGGGAGATCAGCGGAAAGGACTCGGGACCAGAATGTCTGTTTTCCTGCCTGGGGGGAGACGGCTCTTGTAAAATGGTATGTGGATCTTGGGGGGGGAAGCCTGTCGTTGCCCGGTCTTCCCTGTGCTTGGGGGATTGCGCCGAAGGGTGTGTGCGTAAATTACCTTGGACCTGTTACAGAGCAGTCACAACATGTTCGGTCCTTGAGCCGTGTTTTCACAACCTCTGGCTGGCCTGCTGGGGAATTTATTTTTCCACCTGTCAGTTCGCTGCTTATAAGGAGCTTCTATTAGCAGCAACAGCAGCGGGTCTTTTTTTTTTTTTTTTCCTTTCAGGTTTCAGATTATGGCCCAGTTTACAGGAAAAACTCCTGGTTTTACTGGCAACTTTGTTTTTTTGGTGTCTCTATGGTACAGGGCTGGAAAAGTTAGCTGGAAAACCAGTCTTCGTTTCTATGTACCTCTGAGTTGTTTGGAGATCTGCTGGTTTTTTTTATTTTTTTTTTATTTTTCTGTTTTCTGTTTTAGGTTTCTTCTGTAAACTGCAGCCTCTGAAGTGGAGGTACTTCAAACAATTTCACTTAATTTCAGGATTTTAATTGGTGCTTGAAAAATTTTAAAGAGTTTTTTTTTTTTTTCCTTTCTGATCAGATTATGAAAAAATTTCTAGGGCTTTTTTTCGTTATTATTGTTCACCAAGAGAAATATTTTAATGCTTATCCACATTTACTATTTCAGAAACTGGACAAGTCTCACCATATGTTTGATAAGTCTAGATTCTGCTTAGGTTTGCAAGTGCAGTGCTAATTTTATACAATGAGCAACGATAAGGTTTAGACAGGTCATGATTAAGCTTAGCATTGTAAGTAAACAAAATATGACTGACCTTTAAAAATTGTTTTGCTGTATTGATTCTTCTGTTTTCATGACACTTAACAGTAATTGAGATTTAATCAGACAGCCCCAATTTTTTATTTTTAAATCAACAAGATATTTCTTGGTTATATTTATGGCTGCACTTGTAAAGTGTAGAGAGCTCTCATTTGTGAAATTTAGTGCTTAACCTGTGTCAATTTATTTTTCTTGAATTATTTTGATTATTTTTAATTTGTTATGGTAGAAAGATAAATGTCTGATTTTTCAGTTTTTCGACATTTCATTGTATTTTTGGGAGAATTTATTTCATAGGTTTTCCTTTCCACCCTAGAGAATGTATTTGCAATGAGAAAAAGTATTTTGGAGGATAGATTAAAAAAAAATAACACCAGTGTTTTAAACAGGTAAGATGAGCTTGAAATCTAGAACAGACCTGGCTATTAAATGTTTTAAGTTTATATTTGGACATTGCTGACTGCAGTAGCTAAACATACATATTAGGCAAACAGATCATAACATGGTGAGGCAGTCTGAGCATTTTGTCATAATGCCTTTTCCATTGAACTAGTCATTATCTTTTTTATAAACCAGCCATTGGCTTCTGGGCATGGGGTTTTTAAGAGTCTCATTAAAGTAGATGGTTTCTATGAGATAATTCTTGTAAACGTGGCTAAGAAGAAGCTGAAGATTATACTCTGTTAATTTTTTGGATGATCTGTCATAGGATACCATAGAGTAGGGTTGCAAATTACAGAGGTCGTTTGCTGTAGCAAGTATAGCATTGGACACATAGATGCTTGTTTAATGTCAGTGCTGAGTGCTTGCTTTCCTGCAACTTCAAAGAGCAATAGCTGTCAAATAGCCTTCCTGATTGAATTTTTGTTTTTAAATATTTGCTGCATGAATGCTAAAGGCACATGGAAAGGAGGAAGGAGAAAAATGTCAACTTCACAAAGTGGAACTGTTAATCAAATGTAATTCATGCAGATCCATTTAAATGGAATAATTATTCGCATCTATTTGCGGTGACTTACTCTCCATTACCTTTTGAAGTTAACTTTTTTTTTTTTGGGTGGGGGAGTTAGTTCCTAGTATAGTTCTCATTGCAACAGTTCATCCAATATGGCAGGGTAGAAGAGACTTGTCCTATTGTTGGCTGATTCAGAGGCAGAGAAACATTGTCTCCATTGCAGTTTCACCAGAGTTCGGAGAAGAGAAGTCAGGACAATGTTTTAAGGGTATTCCAAGAACTTGGAATTTCTCTATTTTCCACAAGTTGTTACTTGTCCCTGGTAGTTATTAGAGCACACAGGCTAATTTTGATACATGATTATATTGTTGCTGCCAAAGTAAACATTCCCCGTGTAAAATTTGTGGGTTGCAGCTGGCCTGATTTCTTAATGTCCAGAGTTCAGGCTTAGTGTTAAATGTTTAGGTTGGAAGCTTCTTCTGAAGAGGGACTCCAAAAGCTTTGTTAGAAGGAATTTTATAGGTGTTTGTTTAGAAGTACCACCCCTCCTCCACTCTAACTAGGATGTAGTAGTATTTTTCTGTGGGGAAAAAAGAACTTCCTCAGAACACTTGTCAGGAACAACATTTGCATATGATGTAAATATACGATGAAAGGAATTATCCTAAATATAGTAAGTGGCTCTGGATCCATCTGCTTAAAAGTTATAACCTTCCCTAGTACCTTTAAAAGGTTATATAACCTGAAGAAGAAGAATATGTATCTGGAGCAGAAGTTTTGAGTCAGGGTATTTTTTTTAATTTATCTTAATTCTTTTTGGTTTTTCTAGACAGGTTTTGTGTGTGTGTGTGTGTGTGTGTGTGTGTGTGTGTGTGTGTGTGTTGTCCTAGTTGTTCTAGAACTGGCTCTGTAGACCAGGTTAGCTTCAAACTCTGCCTCTGGAGTGCTGCGATTAAAGGGTGTGCTACCACTTCTCCATTTATTTATTTAATTTTTTAACAGATACTGTGTGGCCAATTTAAGGAAGCAGTTAATTTATTTTGGTTGGTTTGGTCTAATTAAGAGTGGTTTGGAAAAAGCAACATTAGAGGGCTTTTACTCTGCAGCTCTGTTGTAGTTCTTTTGGGTGTTAGTCATTCTCTAAATCGCAGGTAGACTGGACTCGGTAAGGAAGTGCATATTTACACCCAAACACCACCAACATAACAACACAAACACAAGATAATATAAAAGTTCATCACTTCCGGAGTTACAGGTGCTGTGGGCCCTTTAAAAAGTCTCAGATTTCTCTGAAATCAGGAGGGCAAAGAACATCCGGTTTATTTTAATACTGGTAATAAATTCGAGTCTGACATACAGGACTTCTGTTTTGTTTTAAAAGATCCTTAAAAAGTAAAGTCAGGGGACATATCAGACTCTATAGATTTTGTGTTTTTAGACTGAATTGAAAGGCAGGTTTCTGATGCCTGTCTCACTCACAGTATACTTTCCAAGGCACACAGACATGCATTTATTTATATCTATGTGCTGGGAGTGAGCCCAAGACCTTACATGTTGAGCATGTTCTCTAGAACTGAGTTGTACCCTTAGCTTAATTATTATCTGTTTTTGTTTGTTTAAATTTTACTATTTTGTTTTATGTGTATGAGTGTATTGTCTGCATATTTATCTGCACCACTTGTGTGCCTGGTATTCACAGAGGCCAGGATATGGCATCGAATCCTCTGGAACTAGAGTTACAGGTGGTTGTGAGCCACACTATGTGGTTGCTAGGAGTTGCGCCTGGGTCCTCTGGAAGAGCATCCAGTGCTTTAATTGCTGAACCATCTCTTCAACCTACCTCCCATTTTTGTATTCAGCTGGGCCTTGCTGTGTAGCTCAGGTGGTCCTTGAACTCTCTAATCCTCTGGCTTCTGTCTCCTCAGTGCCGGGATTACCAGTGCTAGCATGCTTGACCTTTTTCACATTTGACCTCTTTTCAGAATCAATCCAATCAATTTCTTCCTCTACCACCTATCTCCTAGGTCTTTGAGACAGATTTCTGTAGTCCTCTGCTCCTTCTATTTCCATCTCAGCACTATGCCCAGCTTAAGCATCTCTCTCTCTGTCTCTTCTGAGACAAGCTCTCACCATGTAGCACTGGCTAGCCTGGAGCTCACTAAATAGACCAGGCTAGCCTCAAACTCAGAGAGACCCGTCTGCCTCTGCCTCCATTGGACTAAGCATCTCCTTTTTTTAAGTGGCTAGATTTTCACAGTCATTGACTTTGCATTTTCTTTACTCCTATCCTTAAAAAAATTGTTGTATGTGTTTGTGCACATGCTTGTATGCGCACATACATATCTATATGTGTATGGGCGTGTTTCCTATAGCATATGTATGGCAGCCAGGGGCCAATTTTAAGAGGTTGTTCTCTTGTGGTTACAAGATCCTATGATCAAGTTCAGGTCATCAAGCTCCCTTCCTCTACCCTTTAAGAAGCAAAACCAAAAGGATTATGCTGTTTTATTAAAAAAGAGGATTTAGTATAGGGAAGAATAATAAAAGGAAGTATATTACTCATTTGACCTGTAACTTTTTTTTGGGGGGGGGCAAAGATTTAAGGTGTCAAAGCCTTTTTTAAAAAATTATTTTTGGCCATATGTAGTGGTCTACACCTTTAATTCCAGCATTTGGGAGGTGGAGGCAGGTGGTTGTCTCTGAGCTCAAGGCCAAATTGGTCTATTTAGTGAGTTTAAGGCAGCCAGAGAGCTATATAGAGACTGTCTGGAAAAAATGTTTAATTTTGTTTTATGTATATGAATCTTTTGCCTGCATGCATGGGTGCCTGCAGAGTCCAGAAGATGGTGTTGGATCCCCCTGAACTGGAGTTAAAGTTTGTGAGTTGCCATGTGTGTAGTGGAAAGCCATCTGTAGCTGTCTTTTTTAAAACTCTATTTGGAGTGTTTAGGCCTCTACTTCCCTTCCATCAACTCCCGACCTTAAGTAGGAGAGAGAAAAGGTTAGTGGGGAGAGGGGGTCCAGACCCCTTTACTTCTTCCTGCTATTTAGGGCCAGGGGGTTGTTTTAGAGCTCTGTACCGATCTCTGTCAACTGTAGAGACAGCTAGCAGTCTTCTTCATGCTGTTGGGCCCTGAAGCGTTTCTCTCCATTTATCTGCTCCAAACTGTCATGCTGTCTTTTGGGTTTCTCCAAACTGCTCCATGCCACATGTTAACACTGAATGCCACCCCAAACACCAGATAGATATGACCACACACATGTCTCTTTTCTTTCTTGTCATATACTCTCAGAGTCTTAGACCATGCCCCTGTTGGTGCCGCAAGTAGAAGGCTGTTACTAGCTGGCAAAAGCCATGCTCTGTACAAGACAATTAACAGATGTGGACGAACTATAGCCCAACTAAAATCCCACACTTGGGATTAAAACAGAAACATTTACGTGACATAACTGAGTTTATAAAGAAACCAAAACTTCCACTCCACATGTGGGTGCTGGTAACCAAACCCAGGTCTTCTGTAAGAATGGCAAGTACTCTTAAGTGCTGAGCTGTCTCTCCAGCCCCAAAGACTGATTCTTTAGTGGAACTCTTGAAAATAAAGGATTGCTATGTTTAGTCACGTGTATTTCCCCTCATCTCAGTAACTTTATGTGGAGAAAATTTTCTAGCTGAAAAATTTGTTTACATATGATGAGTATTACATTAATCAGATTAAGCGGGGAAGTAGCTTGGTTGGTGAAGTAGTACTGCTTAGCTTTCATGAAGCCCTGGCTTGATCCCCAATAGCAAATAAAACCTGAACATAGTGGTCCATGCTGGTAATTCCAGCAGCACTCAGGAGACAGGGGCCAGAGGATCAGAAGTTCCACATCAGCCTCAGGTACGTGTTGAATTCAAAGCCAGCCTGGGCTACAGGGGGAAAAAAAGTGACACTTGTAGGCTGTGGCATTCAACCTTCACATAATTTATTTATTTATCTATTTATCTATTTATTTATTTATTTATTTATTTATTTATTTATTTATTTATTTATTTATTTTTGTTTGTTTATATATATATATATTTTAGACAGGGTTTCTCTGTGTAGCCCTGGCTGGCCTGGAACTCACTCTGTGAACTAGGCTGGTCTTGTACTCACAGAGATCTGCCTGCCTCTGTCTACCGAGTGTTGGGATTAAAGGCTCGTGCCACCACCACCACCTGGCTACTTTTATTATTTTTATGTAGTTTATTACAAGTTATATTTGATTACATATGGATTGCCAAGAAAATTATATGAAGGTTTGATAGAAAATACAAAACTTATCTATATTAAAAATGCTTATAACTTTTCTCTTCTTTTCTTTCTTTTGGATAGGATATAGCTAGTTCAGGCTAACCTAAAATTTACTGTATAACTGATACTTGTTTTGAATTCACAGTGATTCTTTTGCCCCAGCTCTTAAGTACTGATATTACAGGTATGGGTTACCATACCTGGTTAACTTCAAATTCTTTAATTCATTCGTATTTTGTTGGATTTGTTCATAAAGTTTTTTTTTTAAAAAAAATAGTGTTTTTATAAACAAAATAGTGAACTTTGAAACACATGCAGGAAATTACTTACTAACAAAAAGTTTTCCACATTAGACACAACGCTATGGCTGGGCAGTTGTGGCTCCCACCTTTTTTTTTAATTTATTTTTTAATTCATTACAATTTATTCATTGTATATCCCTGCTGTAGCCCCTCCTTTGTCCCCTCCCAATTCTACCCTCCCTCCCTCAGCTCCTCCTATGCCCCTCCCTAACTCCACTGATAGGGGAGGTCCTCCTCCCCTTCCCTCTGACTCTAGCCTATCAGGTCTCATCAGGACAGGCTGCCTTCTCCTCCTCTGTGGCCTGGCAAGGCTGCTCCCCCTTTGGGGGGAGGTGATTAAAGAGCCATCTGTTGAGTTCATGTCAGAGACAGCCCCTGTTCTTCTTATTAGGGTACACCCTTGGACACTGAGCTGTCATGGGCTACATCTGAGCAGGGGTTCTAGGTTATATCCATGCATGGTCCTTGGTTAAAGTATCAGTTTCAGAAAAGACCCCTGTCCCCAGATTTTTTGGTTCTGTTGCTCTCCTTGTGGAGCTTCTGTCCCCTTTAGGTCTTTCTATCTCCCCAATCTTTCCTAAGATTCCTTGCACTCTGCCCAAAGTTTGGCTATGAGTCTCAGCATCTGCTTTAATGCCCTGCAGGTTAGAGCCTTTCAGAGGCCCTCTGTGGTAGGCTCCTGTCCTGTTCCCTGTTTTCTCTTCTGATGTCTATCCTGTTTGTCTTTCTGAATGAGTATTGGTGGCTCCACCTTTAATCCCAGCACTTGGGAGGCAGAGGCAGGTGGATCTCTTTGAGTTTGAGGCCAGCCTGATCTATAGAGTGAGTTCTAGGACAGCCAGAACTATACAGAGAAATTCTGTCTTGGAATCCCACCTCCCCCCAACTCCAAACAAAACAAAACAACTCTATGAAGGCCTGAAATATTTTTGTATGCTTCCATTATGTATTGTTAATAAGACAGACTCTCAAAGTTTGATAAACTATGGGGCTTAAGATAAATAATGCTACAGTTTTAAGTAGTTAGGTAGCGTTGATAACGTTAAAAGTTGGATTTGGCTTTCAAGAGGCATTTCCAGAGTATAATTTAAAACAAGTATGAGAGCTTTAAATATATAATTAATTGAGGTTAAATAGGCATAATGACAAAATTGCAATGAAGACGACAGGTTATGCTATGATTCTGTGGCGGTGTGCTCATTGTTGCTTCTTTTATATCATAGGCTGGCTTGCACTAACTTACTTACCTCACTCTCTCTTTCTTTCTTTCTTTCTTGACAGGCTTTCTCTTTGTAGCCCTTGCTATTCTGGAACTTCTTATGTAGGTCAGCCTAGTGTAAAACTCACAAAGATCCACTTGCCTCTGCCTACTGAAGGCTGGAATTAAAGATGTTTGTTCTTATGAGCTTGGCTTCATTCAAATATCTGTATCTGTCTATGTATGTATGCATCTATCTATTTATCTACACAAATATATATATATACACATACATAAATATATATGCATCAAATATATATATACACATACACACATATGTATAGATATGTATATATATACATACATGTAGTGTTTTTGAGATTGTGTTTCGGTACATGGCCCTGGCTGTCCTGAAACTTACTGTGTAGACCAGGTTGACCTCCAACACAGAGATCCACTTGCCTCTGCCTTCAGAGTGTTGGGATTAAAGGCATGTACTGTGCCCAGCTTTGTTAATAGTCTTTTTTGAGAATTTCTTTTTTTTTTTTTTTTTTTTTTGAGATCGTGTTTCACTTTTTGATTCTGGCTGATCTGGAGGACCTTACTGTTTAGATCAGGTTGGCTTAGAACTCTTGTTCCCAACTGCCTCTCCAGTGCTGCTGTTATAGGTGTTACTAGTATATCTCTGCATACCATGTGTTGTGATGATGTTTATCTCCTGTGCTTCCTTTAAGTCCTCCAGATCCACCCCTAATTTCCTGCTCCTGCCAGCTTCATGCCTTTGTTGTTGTTGTTTTTTTAAAAAACCCAAGTCTAATTTGTGCTGCCTATGTACTCTGAGTGTGGGCCATTATATTCTTAAAACAAAATAAAAGAAAGGATATTTTTGTGCCAATTCTAGTCATTTTTGGTAGAGATAAGTATTTTTATACTATATTAATTGTAAATATAAAATTAGATAGTAATTATTCTAAGTCCCAAAATAATTAGATTTCTAATCTCTTTAATGTGCTTTAATTGGTTCTTTTTCTTTTCTTTTCTTTCTTTCTTTCTTTCTTTCTTTCTTTCTTTCTTTCTTTTTTTTTTTTTTTTGGTTGCTGGCTCATAAACTTAGGCTATAAAAAAAGAAATGTTATTATACTTGACAAAATATTTTATATGTTTGATTGTCTACAAAGATACTGTATTCCCCACAAAGATTCCCTACAAAGATGCTGTATCATCATTTCTTCTGCTTTAAAAAATTATAGTTGGGTATGGTACCCTGAACCTTTAAAACCCGAATGCAAGGCAGAGGCAGGTGGATCTCTCTATGTTCAAGGCCAGTCTGGTCTCCATAATTCCAGGCCAGCCATGGCTACATAGTGAGAACCTGTCTTAAAAAATCAAAACCAAAAAACAAACACAAAAAAACAAAAACATTACTTATTTACTTACTGCATATGGTGGCTGGAGGCGGATGACCTGTCAAGGCTCGTATGTGGAGATTAGAGGACAACTTTGTGGACAACTCTCTTTTTACCTTTTTGAGAGTTTTGAGGATTGAACTTAGGTTAAAACTTTAAATTGGGGCTGGTGAGATGGCTCAGCGGTTAAGAGCACTGGTTGCACTTCCAGAGGACCCTGGTTCAATTTCTGTCACCCACATGCAGCTCACAACGGTCTATAATTCCAGTTCCAGAAGATCTGGTACCTTCACACAGCCATACATACAGGCAAAACATCAATGTATATAAAAATAAATAATCTTAAAAAAAAAGACAGCAAGAAAACTTTAAACTGGAAAAAAAAAAAAAAACAAAACAAAACACAAAACCCTTGGTTTTGATGGTTATATTAGTAAAATTTGTGCAGTTGTACTTTCCAAAATATTATCATGCCCCTTTCTGGGTATCTATACTAAGAAAAGAATATCAAGTTCATTACAATTTTAACAAATGGGGAAAACAGTCTAATAAGTTACACATGCATAAAATAGACTTTTAGTTACCTTATTGTTTAAAATAATAGGACTAAGACTCAGGGAGCATTAAAGAAGGGATGGAAAGAATGTAAGAGTCAGATGCATTGGGAATCAGTTGTGGAACACTGACTTCTGGGCATGACATGACTAATGTTCTCTGTCTCTCTGTGTCTCTCTATTGCTTTTTATGTGTTTGTTTCTGTGTAGCCCTGGCTTTACACTAGGCTGGCCTCAAACTCAAGAGATCTGCTAGCTTCTGCCTCTCAAGTATTGTGATTAAAGGCATGTGCCACCAATGCCTGGCTTGTGCATTTTTATTATTTATGTAGTACTCTGCTTGCATGTATGTCTACACCAGAAGAGGGCACCAGATCTCATTATAGATGGTTAAGAACCATCCTGTGGTTGCTGGGAATTGAACTCAGGACCTTGGGAAGAGCAAACAGTGCTCCTAACCCCTGAGTCATCTCCAGCCCAAAATTAATTTTTTAATTAAGAATTTTTGTCCGTGTGTATATGGAGTCTTCCACAAGTGTGTGGGGTCCAGAAGAGGGCATCAGATCCTCTGAAGTTGGAGTTTGAAGCAGTTAGAAGCTGTCTGAAGTAGGTGTTAGGAACTTATTGTTTAACTGCTGAGCTGTTTCTCCGGCCCCATGATTGTTGAACTCTGAAACTCCCAGCAGCTGCAATTGCTTTTCACAGGCTATGTACAAGATTGGGCCTGTCAACATCCTGTCATGGGAGGGAATGGGCTGATGGGGTACTACTGTTCCCTGAAGATTTATATGCAGTTAATGGTTGATTCGGGAGCGAGAGACATGTTTGTTTATCATTTGTGTGGCCACTGGTAAGATGCCTGTGTTCTGTAAAAGCTCTCTTGTGCTCCTATAAACAAACCTAGTGAAACTCAGTGGGTCACACACAAAAGACATGAAAAGAAGCAGGGAAGAAGGGGATTAGTGGGAATGAGGGCAATAAGAGAGGGTAAAGTTGAAAATATGATTACAGTATGTTATGTACATATATGAAAATGTCATGATGAGGCCCATTATTATATCTATAATATATTCTGATAAACAGAATGAAAGGTGTCCTGTAAAAGAACTAGATCAGTATGTCAGGTTTTACATGTATTTTGATTGAATAAATGCACATTAAAACAACTAAGAAAATAGTTTTCTTCCAATTGTTTTATAATTTTATAGTAATTAAGTAACTTAAAGATGTTTGCCACATTAAAATTTAACCTCTTTCAAATATCTGTTATCAAATATAAGTGTATCTTTTCCTGACTTTGTAGTAAAATATTTGTGTGCACACACAAGCAGTGGCGAGAGGTTGCTGTGTGTTCTGTCCTTCCTTAGTTTTGAGGTCGGGTTTCTTACTGAACATGGAACTCAGATTGGCTAGGTTTTGTGGTTAGCTACAGCACCCTTGGATCCCCTCTGCCTCCTGGGATTGAGGAGACAACATACACACAGCCCCATAGCCTGGCCTTTTATGTGGGTCTGGGGCTCTAAGCTTCAACTTGTGCTGCAGGCACTTAAACTACTGTCTCTGGAGCCATCCCTGCAGCTCTGGTTAATTTGTTTATTGTTTTGAGACAGGGTATCTGTGTACCCCCTCTGTGAGTTGAACTCACAGAGATTCACATGCTTTTTTCAGCATGCACAGAGCCCTGACTGGCCGAGAACTCACTATGTAGATCATGGTGGTAGAATGGGTGTGCTCATCAGGGCTGTGTGTGGCCTTCCTGGAGGCAGAGGCAGGGAGTTCTCTGCAAGCCTAAAACCAGCCCTAGTAAAATATTTTTGAACTTGGCATTGTAGAAGGTTGATTCTGGGTGTGACACTGGTTTAATAGTGGTTTTAACATAGCTTTAAAGGTTCTGTGATTTCCAATTTATTTTAAAAATTTTTACCCTTGCTCTGGTTGGCGTGGCATTTATAGTGTAGCCCAGGCTGGCCTCAACATTGTGTTGGGGCCAGTTCTTTTTCACAGTGTTTTTTTTTTGTTGTTGTTGTTGTTGTTTGTTGTTTGAGACAGGGTTTCTCTGGACTTGATTTGTGAGTGGTCAAAATCACTTGTGAGTAAGCAGCCTGCCTCTGCTTCCCTGAGTGCTGGGATTACAGGCTATACCATCATGCCCAGCTCATGGCCAGTTCTTATCAGCCTTCTAAGTGCTGGAATTATGCAAGAGTTTACCATCCCACCTGGCTTTTTTATTATGTTATTTGTTGTTAATATTATTTAGAAATCTCTTCACCTTCATACATTTGGGTATGTTTTAATTTTAATATATTTATGTACATATGAAATATAGACATTTTAGTATACGTATAATTACTTACATATAAAAATTTCAAAATCTTGGATCTTAGAAGTATTAAAACTTGGAGCTCTTGTATTTAGTTAGACTGGCTGGCCAGTGAGCTCCAGGTTCCCCCAGTGCTGGGGTCATATCCAGATATGTGCTCTCTTGCTGGCTTTTCATGGGGTTACAGATACGTGCTCATTGCTGGCTCTTACATGGGTGCTAGGGATGTAAACTCAGGTCCTCTGCTTCCCCAGCAAACACTAACGGAGCCATCTTCTCAGTTTCATAGCTTCCCTCCCCCCCCCCCCATGAGGCAGGGTCTCACTGTGTAGCCCTGGTGGGACTGGAACTTAGTTTGTAGACTAGGCTGGTGTTGAACTCACAGAACTCTACCTGCTTCTGCCTCCTGAGTGCTGGGATTAAAGGCATGGATCACCAGGCATGGCTCATAGCTTCTAATTTTTTGTATGTGTGTATGTTGGTGGGAGTCTAAATTCTAGGAATCTAGAAAATGGCACATGAGAAGGGTCAGGGCCCTAAGGGAGAGGTGTGAGATGGGTAAAAACACATGTGGAATGCTGAAGGGGGAAGGGTTTGAGTGGGGCAGAGGAAAGGGAGAGAGGATCAGACAATTATGAATGAAAGTGCTGTAAAGAAACTTACTACTTTGTAAACTAATTTAGAAAAAATGCAGTTTTGTTAAGTTATTTTTAAAAATAAAGTTTGCATAACTCTTTTGGGACAAAACTAGGAAGTAGAACAGTTGTTGCCAGTACTGGCTTTTCACTAAGGGACCTGTTAATAAACCATGAACAAGCTTATTTGAGAAACAGTCCATTGGAAGACATTAATGAAAACAGTCTTTTGACCTGAAGCTTTGTTTTTTTTTTTTTTTTTTTTTTTTTGAGACAGGTTTCTCTGTGTAGCCTTGGCTGTCCTGGACTCACTTTGTAGACCAGGCTGGCCTCAAATTCACAGAAATCCACTTGCCTCTGCTTCTCAGAGTGCTGGGATTACAGACGTACGCCACTATGCCTGGCTTTGAACTGAAACTTTATGACGGATTTTTTTCCCTCCCTTGATAGAGGGTCTCACTATATAGCTTTGTCTGTCCTGGATCTCACAATGTAGACCATGCTGGCTGCAGACTCACAGAGAAACACCTGCATCCGCCTCCTGAGTGCCGGACTTAAAAGTGTGTGGCACTGTGCTCAGCTTTATGAACTGAATTATTTTGTTTGTTTGAGAGGATTTTTCTGTGTAGCCCTGGCTGTCCTGGAACTCACTCTGTAGACCAGGCTGGCCTCGAACTCGGAAAGAATCTGCTTGCCTCTGCCTCCCTGAGTGCTGGGATCAAAGGTGTGCGCCACCACTGCCTGGCTTTATGAACTGAATTTTGACTTTTAATTTTAAGCTTACTTCAAGAAGGTACTAGGTAAACCTATCTTCAGTCAATCGTTGTTTCTACTTCTGAGATGTATCCTGTATAGCTTAAGAAGTATCTGGGAAATTACCTGTTCTAGGAAGAGCAATCTCCTTTTTAGATTGATTTGGACTAGTAGGGTGATTTCTAGCACCTTTGAAATGTCCAGCAGGTCATTTTCTGTTCCAAAAGTTGGATTGTTTTGCTAAGTCAGATCAGGCTTGTTATTTAACACGGAGATTGTGTATAGTCGACACATTCTCTAGATGCCTTCTCTACAATACTGCTGGAAAATACCCAAGACTTCAGTATTTTCAAACACAGTGTTTTGTAGGCACCTCAGATAATAGGCTTCATTTATGAAGCTTTATATGTGTGGTTCAAATTCTGTGCAAATGTTTGTGTGAAGTGGTTCAGTGTAATTTACTGGATAAAGTAGCAGTCAAAAGACTACACAAAACAGTGCAGCTATTTCAAATTGTGACAATTAATGATTGAAAGGTGCAACTGTTCTGTTCACATCAACAGCGTATTTTCTAGTGTGTCATGTCTTCTATTTCATAGAAGACACATTTTGTATTTTATAAATATGTATAGAGTAATGGAACAGTGATAAACTGACTAGGCACTGTTTTGTCAGAAAATTCTAGGCTATGCAGTTCTATTCTCCAAGTTGTTCTTCCAGTGCCTTGTACAAACTCCTTAAGAAAGAATTGTCAGGCCTGGGTACTTGGGAGGCAGAGGCAGGAGGATCACAAATGTAAGGCCTTCTTTTGCTACAGAACAGCAGATTCAGGCTCTGCTTGGATGAGACCCTGTTTCAAAGTTACAAACAAACAAACAAACAAACAAACAAATAAACCCACAAAAAACCCCAACATGCTAGGAATATAACATTGGAACAAGCTTGTCTAGTAGGCTTGAAGCCTACTCCGTTACCAGGAGTGTGAAAAATAAGGAAAGAAAAAAAAAGCCTTTTATATTTTAAAACATTGGATCACATAATGAAATTATGTTTTTAGTCTACTGATTAATAAAGTAATATACTAGTCAAAGCTCTAAAAACTTAAGCTTATGGTCTTTTAAAATGCTTCATACTAACTACTTATGAATACTTTATTATTTTTTAAAAATTCAAAATAGACCAGCCAACACTCAGTAGGCTACTAGGTCGATTATGAATTTGAGTCCAGCCTGGGCTCATAGTAGAAACTGTCTCAGAAAGCAAAGGCTGGCCAGTGATCCCAGGAACTTGACTGACAGTTTGGGATTTTATATGCTGTTTTCAGTTCAGTCACAGTAAATGAAATGAACAGAATTAATTGCTTAGTGGTGTGAATTTTACAGAATTCCTTTCTTTCATTGAGAATCCTCAGATATTAACATTCATTCTTCCCCTTAAAAGCAATTTAGAAATGTTTTATTTTGTGCATTTGCGTGTGTCTGAGTGTATGGATGTGCACTGCAAGTGTACGGTGCCCATGGAGTCCTGAAGAGGGCACCATATTTCTTGGAACTTGAGTTACAAGTGGTTGTTAGCTGCTGGGAACCGAACTGGGTTCTTGAACAAGAGCAGTAGGTGCTCTTACCTGCTGAGCCATCTCTCTCGCTCCAGTACCATGTTATTTTGTATTAGGGACTTGCCCATCTACTGAAATTGTCTCCTTGGTATTCTGCACCCAGCTTCTTTTAATCCTGAGGAGGTTAAAGCTTTGTTTCAGTTAAGTAGACAATACTTTATTATAAAATATGCTTGATCTGTGTCATCGATTTTGGTTCATTCTATTTTTTTCTTTTCTTTTCTTTCTTTTTTTTTTTTTTTTGAGACAGGGTTTCTGTGTGTGGCCTTGGCTGTCCTGGACTCGCTTTGTAGACCAGGCTGACCTCCAACTCAAAGAGATCTGCCTGCCTCTGCCTCACAGAGTTGCTGGGATTACAGGTGTGGGCCACCAGACTGGGCCAGTAGTGTATACTGTAAAGCAATGTATCATTGGCTGAATAAAAGTTGTAATTTTAATAAAATTACATAAACAAAGTAAAAAATTAAATTTTAATAAAGCAATAGATATGTTTTATTTTGGAGTTTGAGACAGGATTTTTCATAGGCTAGCCTAGATGGAACTAGCTAGGTAGTCAAGGATGGTCTTGACTCTATTTGGCCTGCTTTTACCTGGAAAGTTCCAGAGCTTATAAGCATATACCACCATGCCCAGCTGAATAAAGTCAAACTTGTCTGCTCACAGTGTGTTCTTTTTCTCTTCATAGTATGTTTTTTTTTGTATTTTTGGTTTTTCTGTTAAAAATGTAGCATGCGCTTGAAAATGAAAGGGATAAAAATGTAAGTTTGTGTGGGCACTTATGTACATCCAGAGCATTGAGACATTTAGAAACTTGGATTTCTTTTGACTTTAGTTTTTAGAGTAGAAAGATAGGAATATATAAAATTTGTATTAGTCCTCTTGAAGGAAAAATCTGTGCTTTATTTGGAGAACAATCTGAGCATGTTAGTGAAATGCAATGAAAGACAAATGCAGCATTCTAAAAGTCTCATGCTTAACTTCAGCTGTTCATTCTAGGAGTACCTTTGGGGAATCATTAACTGGAGACAGCTAGACTGCCTGTTCTCCCGTCATGAAGAACCTCCTCTTTAATGTGTTATAAGCCATCCTGAGCTACATGGTATGATTCTGTCTCAAAACCCTTGAAGCAGGGAGGACAGCCTCTGGGAACCCTTCAAAATCCAAAACCAAACTAACAAAACATGTCCTTTCTAACTCCCTGACTTCCTTGTATTTTTGTTTTGGATGGTGTGGAGTGAGGTGGATAACTACACTGAACTGAAATAATTGGCCAGTTCTGTCTAAGAGAACACAAAGTAGTTACAGCACAATGGAGGAGTAACTTTTTATTTTGAAACTGAAAGTGTCTCCTGTACCCTAGCCTGGTTTCAGACTTGCTGTGTGTCAGAGGATGACCTTGAACTCTGGAGTCTCCAGTCTCCACTTCCCTCAGTGCTGAGATTATACATTTGCCACCATACCATCTTTTCAAAATGCTGCTTTGAGTATTTGAAAAATTGTACACAAAATTATAAATTTATAAATGAAAGCAAAAATATCTTGATAACAGAAGCAACAGCAGTTTCTATAGGTTTTATGGTCATAAATGAAGGTTTAAGAACTTAAAACTCTCATCTTTAAAATGCTAGAACTTTTTTGTTTGTTTTTTTTGAGATGGGTCTTATATGGCGTTGGCTAGCCTGAATCTTGCCATGAAGACCCCGCTTGCCTCAAATAATAGATCTGCCTGCTACTGCTTCCCAAGTGCTGAGACTAAAGGTGTTTGCCACCATGTCCAGCTTATTATATTTTTTTGTAGCATTTATTGTGTGTGTGTGTTTGTGTGTGTGTACGTGGTGGGGGCATGCTTGTGGGGGTCAGAGGACACCTAGGTCTCTTCTTCCACGTGAGTCCTGGGGATTGAACCCAGGTCTTCAGGCTTGGTGGCTATTACCTTCATCCACTGAACCATCTGCTGGCTCTGAAATGATAAAACGTTTAAACTACACATGTGACTCTGATAACTAGGCCAGACCTTAATGCTTCAGATAAGTGAGGTGGTAGAATTAGACTAATATTAAAACATTTGATAACCACCGAGGTTGTAGATAAAACATTGATAGTCTCTGAAACTGACTAGATTCACCAGGCCTCTTCCTGCCAGAGTAATCAGTAAAAGCTGAGAGTCCCTCTCAAACAATGTGAGCTGAGCTGTGTAGAATACTCTCAGACCCCAGACCAGCCACCTGTAAGAAACAGGAGCTGGCTGAGTTGTCTGAAGAGGTTTGACTGAGGCACCTGGAAAAGACACTCTCCATCCTGTTGAGTTGCTTGCAGGCTGTGCAGTGTGCTTCAGGTGTTCAGCTTTGTGAGCTGTCATCGTCCTGGAGTGGGCTTTGAGTCATGTTTGCTCCTGTAAGTAACCCCAATAAACTCATTGGTTCACCAAGTTGGACTCTGTTGGTATCCGTTCTTTGATCTGTTGTGGGCTGTCTATCTAGGGTGAGTATGTGTGTGGAAAGCGCCTCCTTGGGGAAATTTTGTCACACAACATACACTTTCCTCCATAAAGCAACCTTAATTGTTTGCTTAATTCCCTGTTTCAGCCTTTCTTCGTTTAAAGAGACAGTAAGATCTTTTTGAAAGCATCAGTAAACCCATTATCTACTTTATTTGAAGGAGTTGGTAGGTGATTTCTTTCTTTCTTTCTTTTTTTTTTTTCTATTCTATTCTTTTCTGTTTTCCTTTCATTTTTGTTTTTTAGGCAGGGTCTCTTAATGTAGCGCTGGCTGTCCTGGAACTTGATATGCAGGCCATGCTGGCCTTGAACTCATAGAGATCTTCCGGCCTGGGCCTCCTGAGTGGAGCTGATGGACTATTAGGATTTAAGATTCAAGTCTTTTTTCTGCTTTGCAGATGGCGCTGGTCGGTGTGTGCCCAGCTATATGCTTGCGCTTCCTTCCTTCCTTCCTTCCTTCCTTCCTTCCTTCCTTCCTTCCTTCCTTCCTTCCTCCCTTCCTCCCTCCCTCCCTCCCTTTCTCCCTCCCTTTCTCCCTCCCTCTCTCTCTCTCTGTTTTTCAGGACAGGATTTCTCTGTGTATCCCTGGCTGTCGGAACCCTTTCTATAGACCAGGTTTGCATTGAATTCAGAGAATTCTCCTGTCTCTGCCTCCCAGGTGCTGGGGGTTAAAGGCTTGTTCCACAGCCCCACAATGCTTCTTTGCTTTTAGTAAAATCCGATACTGTTTAAAAAAAAAAAAAAAGATTCAAGTCTTTAATCTCAGCACTGTAGAAGGGCAGAGGTATGCTACTCTCTGTCCGTTCAAGCCCACCTTGGTGTATATAGCAAACAGCAACAACAAAATAGCCCCAAAGTAGAAGCAACTCTATTATCTATCCATGGATGGGCAAATAAAATGTCATATACATACATGAAATACCATTTAATCTTACAAAGGAAGAAAAATCTGATTATGTGATAAATATGAATAAACCTTGACATTATGCTAAATCATAAAAAGGTAAATAGGAGTCCACTTATGAGTTATAGTTAGAAGTCAGATTCATAGAGTAGAATATAAACAGTGGTTGCCAGAGATGGGAGGATAGGGAATTACTGTTTAAAGGGTCACAGTTTCAGTAGGAAAAGAGGGCTAGTGTTAGGAGGGAGATGTGATCAGTACAGCATTGGGAATACATTTTATGCCACCAAATAATAAACTTGAAAATGGCTAAAATGGTAATATGTGTGTGTAGATAAATAAAACTAGTTTTTAAGAAGGAAGATATTTAGAAAATGATGGTTTGGACAACTGGAAGGAAATTGAATGAGAAGACTTTAAGAAACTTGACTCAGTTATATTTGTCTTGTTGTTTACTTAGCCCTGTTACACATATGTAAGACATATGTTTGACAGAAAATGTTTTAGAAATTTTATATTAGCTAAGAAATTGAATATGTTAGTAAAGTGTTTGCGCCGTGGTTCCTGCTTGGTTCAGTAGACTTCATATTATAAGTGAGAAGAAACCAGGAGAGCATGTCTTCCTAATAGTTCACCATGGTCAGATCCGCATCTGTCGATGTTCATGTTGCGTATATTTCCGATTGTTTGCTAGGTAAGGTAAGGCTTAGATAGGATTTCAAGTTTAGTATAGGATTAGAAGGGTAAAACTCATGCCTGTCCATTTTGGTCTGCTACTACAAATTTGTAAGGAACATAGATTTATTGCTCATTCTTCTGGAGGCTGGAGAATCCCAAGATAAAGATACAGTCAGATGAAGGGATTGTTGAAGGCTTGCTCTCTCTCCAAAGACAGCACCTAGCTGTGACTTCACATTGGTAGTCAAGCTCCTTGAGGCCCCATTTATGAAAAGGAGTCCTCATGGCGTAGTCAACCTAAAGCCTCTTATGTATTTTTGAGATAGATTCTCACTAGGCTAGCTTTGAACCCATGCCAATCTCTCTGCATCAGCTTCTCAGCTTCTAGGATTACACTTGATGGGGAGGGAAGGTTTCAATGTACAACCCCACCCCCCGGCCCCCAGACAGGGTTTCTCTATGTAGCCTTGGCTTTCCTGGACTAGCTTTGTAGACGAGGATGGCCTTGAACTCACTGCAGTCTACCTGCTTCTGCCTCTCAGAGTGCTGGGATCATAGGTGTGCACTATGCACTACCAGACCCAGTGGTGGGGACTTTTTAAAGGAAGTAGATGTACTTCCTTAAAGTTTCAAACCCCAGAGTTTCAGGTTTCAGTATTCTCTTACTCAGTAAATATCAAGTCTTGATCTATCTGTGAAGTTTGTCTCTGAGTTTATACTAGGGCAATGTTGGAATCTGGCAGGTGTGCATAGGAAAATTTTGCAAATTTAATCTCAGATGTGGTGTATTCACTTTTTTTTTTAAAATCATAGTTTTGAGACCTTTTGTCAGGTACTTAGTTCCTTTGAGCTTTTGTTTTCTTGTGTTAATTTTTATTTATGATTTGTGTGTATATGCATGGTGTTCGCCATGGTTCTTAAGATAGTTTTGTGAAGTTGGTTTTCTCCACCTAGCCCATGTACGTTCTGGGGTTTGAACTCAGGTTGCTAGCTTAGTGTAGCAAATGCCTTTACTCACTGGACTTCAGTGATCTTAACAGCAAATTGGAAAGATATAAGCATCATTAGGCCAAATATTATAAGGCACTTAGTAAACAGTTATATAATTAGTCTCCCATTGGTTGTAGCTCTTTCTAAGATTTTTTCCAACTTTGTTATTTTTAATATTGTAGATATTGTATGCTGTGATGGTAATTCATTATTTCTGAGATAAAAATGGTTGGTAGTTGTGATATGTTGAAATACAAGACAGTTAATACAGTACAGAGTTTAAAACTGGGTTCAATAAAGGTAATGTTTGTGTGTTTTAAGTGGTATATGTGCATGTTGATTTATTACTATACTCATGAGTATGTACATGTGTAGGTCAGAGGAGGATGTTGAATCTCTCTTTTCCTTACTCCTTGACATGGTCTTTCATTGAATCCTTGGGGCTTGCACTTTCAGCTAGATTGGCCAGTCAGCAAGTCCTAGGCATTCTGTCTCTGAAGGCCCAGCTTTTTCTGCGAGTGTTTGTATTGCACTCAGGTGCTCAAGCTTTCGCCCAAGTGCTCTTAATAAGTCAACTCTTCAGCTTACTAAAAATATTTTGAGATTGATAGAACCATCCAAAATTTATTAACATCCCCTTTACATCCTAGACAGTTTGATTCAGATCTTGTGTGAAAGACAGATGTGTATACTGACAGTTAACAGTATAGTGATTCTAAAGAAGAATAGGGATTTGCTTTGAGTCTCTGAATGCGTAGCTCCTCTTGGAGGGTGTGTGGTGAGTATGTGTGTTTCATGAGAACATGAGCAAGAAGGTACTATGTTATTTTGGCCAGATCCTAAAGGAGTTTGAAATGTTCTCAGGCAAAGAAAGATTGAAGAGAACATGTGGGGCTTTTTGTGCAAGGAAAGAACATGGATGATTCAAGTAATGGTTTTGTCAAGTGGTGATTTTTGACTTGTGTTGCATGTTATTGTATGATAGACTAACTATGTAATTAATGTGTTTTGAGCTAGAGTACTGAGGATTTGTGTGTGTGTTTTAAGTTTGTGTATATAGATTAGCAGTTGTTGGATTATATGTTACATGAATTTTAAGTCATGTGATATATTCATAAAATAAGGTCATGGGGTGATGTGGTAAATGTAAAGGATATGGCCTAATGTTTATTATTAGGCTATAATTATTGCAGTGGTGTTACGTAATCTATCAATCAAATAAAGACACACCTGTTGTGTTTTATAAAATAGCCTTTATGTGGGGCATTGCAGATATTAACCCTCTAACTTTACCTCCCGGTCCCCATCTTGAGCTACCTTCCATCTATCGTCCCAAAATACTTATTAATGCTCTCCATCTCCATCCAGCTGATCCAGCCATGGGCTCCTTTCCCACGCTAACCTATGGCACTGGTCAATTCCCTTCTTCTCTGTTTCCTTCTCCTTGGAGCCTTTCTTAGTGGTTCCTCAACCCCAGCCTTCGAACCACAAACTCCACCTCCCTTTCTTTGCCAAATCTCAGGCCTCAGCAATTAAAATTTTTTTTTAAAGATTTATTATGTATACAGTGTTCTGCCTCCATGTGATCCCATTATAGATGGTCATGAGCCACCATGTGGTGTCTGGGAATTGAACTCAGTACCTCTGGGAGAGCATCCAGTGCTCTTAACCTCTGAGGCATCTCTCCAGCATTTTTTCTATTAAACAATCAGCTTTAAATTAGGCTGGGCAAAGTTTACACAACAAGGACAGGTATACATGAGAATGTGCTCCTCTGAGCAAGGACACGATCTTGGGGGCCAGTAAGTAACATTAGAGTACATAACACCAGGCAGCCCCAAACACATGGGAGAAAATCAGCTCTGCCAGTAACATGTTAAATCCCCTTTTGTGTCTGTGTTACACTGGAGTCAGATACTGTTTATAAAACTATTGTGCACTGATGGCTGTTTAGTTGGAGTAAGAATGAAATACATAGAAAGTCTTTTAATGTCTGGGAACTTAGGCACCATGAAGGGAACTGGACAGAAAGCCATTAAGTTCTTTGTAGCGTAATGAACGCCCTTTAAGATCAAAGAATATTATATTTGGCAAGTAGAATATAGGATCAGAGCTGTTTATGAAAAGGATCGTTCTTTTAAATTAATCCCTGTATATACTTAAAACATGTGTAGTTGTTTCTTCCTGCTTATAAACTATGTTGGCTGCTTCGTAATTTTGTGTGTGTGAGGTGTATGCATGTAAGAGTACACACGTGGTGTCCAGAGGAAGCAGTCAGGTGTCTCCTACCATCCTCCTCTTTGTTCCTCTGAGGCTGAACCTGGAGCTCCCATTTTCCAGCGAGACAGCCAGCCAGCTAGGCCCAGCCATCTTCCTGGAGCGACAGGCGTGCATGGAAGCCCACCTGGCTTCCCCAGGGGCTGGGCTCTGGGCCCTGCTCCTCACGCTTGTGCACTAGTGTTCCTCACTGCCAACTGAGCAGCCTCCCTAGCTGCTGCCTCAGGCATTGTATTTTGGCGCGAGACTATTTTGCCACATGTGTGCCATTTGTTTAGGGAGTTGTACTTTTTCTTTCATGGGAAAATGGTTGGTACAGTTTCTACTGGCCATTATGACTGTTCAGTAAGTCTTTCTACCAAATAACAGAACTGCTGAAGAGCTAACATGGAGATACTGAAGATCTTATCTCCTCCAGGGGAACAATCTTCATAGAACTTTATTATTATTATTATTATTATTATTATTATTATTATTATTATTATT
>NW_026585504.1:30207119-30208772 GCF_907164565.1 Psammomys obesus
TTATTATTATTATTATTATTATTATTATTATTATTATTATTATTATTATTATTTTAGCATGTTGTGAAGTGACCCTAAAAGTTTTCTTCCTGTAGTTTAAAGCTGAGGAGAAACCTGGCGTTGAGGTTAACATTTCCTTTCTTCTTTTGCAGGTATGGCCTCACAAGTCTTGGTCTACCCACCATATGTTTATCAAACTCAGTCAAGTGCCTTTTGTAGTGTGAAGAAACTCAAAGTAGAGCCAAGCAGTTGTGTTTTCCAGGAAAGAAACTATCCACAGACCTATGTGAATGGTAGAAACTTTGGAAATTCTCATCCTTCCACGAAGGGTAGTGCTTTTCAGACAAAGATACCATTTGCCAGAACTGGAGGACACAGCTTTGCGTTGCAGGCCGGTGCCGTTGTTGTCAAAGACACTGCCGGTGCTACAAAGGTCACAGCAGCTCAGGCGCAGCAAGCTGGGGTGGACGCATCTCGGACTGTGGTGTGGCGAAACAGGTTACATTTCCTAGAAGGTCCTCAGCGATGTGGATTGAAGCGCAAGAGTGAGGAGTTGGATAATCACAGCGGCGCAATGCAGATTGTCGATGAACTGTCCCTACTTCCTGCAATGTTGCAAACCAACATGGGAAATCCAGTGACAGTTGTGACGACGACCGCAGGATCAAAGCAGAACTGTACCAGTGGAGAAGGAGATTATCAGTTAGTGCAGCACGAAGTCTTATGCTCTATGAAAAACACATATGAAGTCCTTGATTTTCTTGGTCGTGGCACTTTCGGCCAGGTTGTTAAATGCTGGAAGAGAGGGACAAATGAAATTGTAGCCATCAAAATTTTGAAGAATCACCCTTCATACGCACGTCAGGGGCAGATAGAAGTGAGCATCCTAGCAAGGCTCAGTACCGAGAACGCTGATGAGTATAACTTTGTGCGAGCCTATGAGTGCTTCCAGCACCGCAATCACACCTGCCTAGTCTTCGAGATGCTGGAGCAGAACCTGTATGACTTTCTGAAACAGAATAAATTCAGTCCCCTGCCCCTGAAGGTTATCAGGCCAGTTCTTCAGCAAGTGGCCACTGCACTGAAGAAGCTGAAAAGTCTTGGTTTAATTCATGCTGACCTCAAACCAGAGAATATTATGTTGGTGGATCCTGTTCGACAGCCATACAGGGTTAAAGTGATAGACTTTGGGTCGGCCAGTCACGTATCAAAGACTGTTTGCTCAACGTATCTACAATCTCGGTACTACAGGTAGGCAGCAAGTACTTTTTGGCTAATAACACTGTGCTGAGTTTCTGCAAAGTGAAATGTGATGAGAGAGACTACGCTTCATATAAGAAAGCAATAAGATCTATGTAGGTTTGAGGTTTTAAAAAGATGTAAAAAATTGAGGCATAGAATTGCTTTAAAGACAATAGACTTCTAGTACCAGGCTAAAGTTATCTTGCTTTTTGTTTTCTGAGACAGTTTCTCTGTGCAGCTCTGGCTGTCCTGGAACTCACTCTGTAGATCAGGCTGGCCTCAAACTCAGAGATCTGCCTGCTTCTGCCTCCCAAGTTCTGGGATTAAACTCAAAGGCCACCACTTCCCAGTGATATCTGGTTATTTATTATTATTATTATTATTATTATTATTATTATTATTATTATTATT
>NW_026585504.1:30208782-30225325 GCF_907164565.1 Psammomys obesus
TATTATTATTATTATTATTATTATTATTATTATTATTATTATTATTAATAGAAGGTAGGAAAGAATGGCACACAAGTAATATGAAAAACACAAGTTTTTAAATGTTGAAAAAGTATTGTTGAAAGTTTCTGTATAGCTTTTGGAGCATTTCAGTGCTTGCGAGAAGTAATTTGTAATTTTTAAAGTTTTGTTTTATACATTACTTAGTGTGTGTGTATATGTGTGTACATGTGGAAGTCTGATGACAACTTGTGGGAGTCTGGTCTCGTCCCTCTACTGTGTGAGTACCTGGGCTTGAACACAGGTCATCAGGCTTGGTGGCAAGTGCCTTTACCTACTGAGCCATCTTGCTAGTCTTGGAGAAGTAATTTAATGTAGACATAATGTCATATAACAACATTTAGAAAGGCTCGGAGTTTATTTTTATAAGGACTTTAAGATTCACATGTGTTTACATAGTTGCAATGAGTTTTTCTATGTATATGCTATGAGTAATGTTATCTTAGTGTTGGTGCTGTGTGTGTGTGTGTGTGTATGAAAAAAATTGAAGACAAAAATAATTTCTGTACAACTACCAATAAAGGTAGATGTCAAGATTTAGTGTAATGTTAGCCTGAAGTACTGTAGTTTCAGGGGCTAGCCAATGCTTAGTAGGGTTCAAAATAGCAAAAGTTCCTTTGTTATTTGAATTATTTGTTATTTGTCTTTGAATTCATAGTTTGAATTCTTAATTCATAAATTGGGGAATAAGCTGTTGACGTTTTGGCACGAACACTGCAATGTTCTTGGTGGAGTCCAGAGTGCCATGCTCTCCAGCACAGTGGGGGCAAATACAGTAGCCGTGCTGACAGCAGGCGTGCTTGTTCACAAGTCACTAAATCGATGGAAATGCAGTTTATGGTCAAAAGTTGCTACTACACCATGAGGGTTAAACTTTGACCTAATAAAGGGGCTGGTTGTTTCTGGGTGTCATGTCTGCCTCTGTACCACTTCTGACTTAACTGATTACTCTTCTGTAAACATGCTGTGATGCCTTGCACAAATAAAGAGAAATCAGTCAGTCAGCTTCTAGAACCTAGCTTTGTATGCCTTGTTACTGGTAGGTTATCAAAAGGAATCTCATGTTCATGTAATTTAGTCATAACTAAGTTTATTGACATAATAAGTTTTAGGAGTTAGGAATGTAATTTGATTTATCCTTAGTATGTTTCGGATTGCATTATTTCTACTATTAGAGTGTTTGATACTATTCTTAAAACTGTTTAGATGTGGGATTTGGAGGTATACATCTCCCATTCTGGGGAGGTAGAAGTAGGTTGGTCTCTCTAAGTTAGTCAGGGCTACACAGTTGAGACCCTGTCTCAAAACACACACGCATACAAATTCACACTGACATATACACACCAGAAACAAAAATCAAGAACTTAAAAAAGCAAACTGAAAATAGCAATAAAAACACATTTTCAATAGCCAAAGGGTGATTTACCATTGCAGTGGGATAGTAGATCTTCATTTTATATAATTAGATTTACTTGATCCTCTGTTCTAGCTACTCTTTTATTTTATTTTTTCTGGTTTACTGAAATATAAGATTTAATTTTAGCTAAATTTTTCTCCCTGGAAAAAAAGATTTCAAAATCTTACTCAATTGCATGAAAAGAATAATGCTTCTCCCTACTCTTACCCTTCATATGTCATAGATCGTGGGTTCAGAGCTTTTAGTAAACCAGCTAGCTTATTGTAGAAACTCCACCTCCAGCTGCTTCGGGCCCTGGGTTTCGTTCCCTGGTTAGGAAATGGCTTCCTTATTTGGGTCCTACATTATTCCTATGTCAGATTCTGTGCTGTTTGATGTCTAGCCTCCTTTTCATGGCTGAAAGGTTGGGGATAAGAGTAAACAAAACAAACATTTTTATACTTGAGAATTTCTGTTGGTTTATTAAATGTTTCAAAAGAGCAAAGAGAATCCTTTAAAAAGCAACCTAAAATGCTGAATGTTTTATGATTTTGTTTTCTAGCATTAGGCCTTTGCATAAACATTAGCCTCTGTGTTGAGAATGGAAGAAAATTCTGAATAATTTCTAAGTATAGCTTCTGTTTATTTATAAATTTAGGTTAATATTTACCTGCCTTTCAGAAGCAGCACAGAGCTAAGATTAGTCACAGGTTCTGTGTTTAGAGTTAAAAAAAAAATGAAGTTTGTATTCAATAAATAGAAGCTCATGCTTATGTTCTGGGTGATTCTGTCTTGATAAAATACTGAAAATGGATTTGATGGCAGTTAACTTTAAGAGTAGAATAGTTAGTAAGTTAAGTTAGCAGAAAGGCAGTGTAGTTCTTAATTAAGTATGATCCTATGTCTGCTTTATTTTTGCATGAAAATGGCAGCCAGCTATTTCTTTTTTTCAACATTTGCATATCAGTTTTGGAACCCTGCTGTTTCTGTCTTAGCTTATGATAAGGTTACTTAGAAATTGATTTTTAGTCTGTTCAAAAGAGTGAAACGGTAGTTAATTGGTAGTATAAAAAGTATTTTAAGATAGGAACAGCATAGGCATATCTGAGTTTCTAAGGTAAAGGTTTGTGTTTAGACACAGATTTATGTGTTACCCGTTTGAACTATGCAACACAAATGTAGTAGGGTAGCTTAAAATAGACAGGGGTAGTGGCCAAAGACTGTGGACTGCTATAGATGGTGAGGCTGTCTAGCTCCCGCAGTGATGGAAGCCAGAAGTACATGCTAAGGGCATTGATTTGCTCAAGGTCAGCATGTTCTAAATTCAGCAGCTTGAGTGTGGTTTCTGTCAGGAACACATAGGGCTTTTGAATGTGGAAAGGTTTAGCAGCAGAAGGTGCTGTATTTATGAGGTGTGGTGGCAATATTCAGGTCATGACTTTTTTTTTTTTTAAATTTAGAATTTTAGCCTGTGGGTCTCAGCTGTTTCAGAGTGGAGACAGGAAAGTGAGCCATAAATTAATCTGCTTTATATATGTTATTGCTAAGTAGATACACACACACACACACATACACACACACACACATTGCTATATTACTACTTGGTGTTAATTGCCATTGAAGTCAAGCATGTTTTATAGGAATGAGGGAGTAACTCAGGGGAACCACCCACTTATCTGTGGTTCTATCCCCAATGTGGGATAAGGCAGGAGGCTTATTGTTATTCCTGTGACAGTACAGAAAGATGGAACAATGAACAATTAAACATCTTTAGGGCATGCTTACATCTCGTTTCTTCTTGAACCCAGAAGTGTCAATGGTCAAGTTCCTGTGACAAAATTAAGGCATTTAGGAAGACCCATAATGATTGATACTTTATATGGGTTACTTTATTGATTGATCATTGCTTTTGAAGTGGGGTCTTACTAGGTCTGGGTACTCTCTGTGTAGACTAGCAAACCTGTCCTACCCCTGCCTCCTGAGTACTGGGTGTGTGCCGCCAGGCCCAGCTAGGTTACTTTAGGATAGACTACCATGCTTCCATACCGTGTCAGTTTTGTTTTCAAAGCACTTTTAAGTATTCTTCTTTGTTTCTCATTTCTTGCTGTCTTTGGAGAGTTGGGGAGTGGAAAGATAACGTCTTACTGTATAAGCCTAGGATGGCCTGGGACTTACTTACTCTGTAGCCTAGGCTGGCCTTCAGCTTAATTCATTTAAAGTACACAGTCCCATGACTTTGATTGTAGTTATAGTTTTAAGTTGATGAATCAATTTTTGAATGCTTATGAACTATCCAAAGAACATACCACTCCCCTTAGTCATTGTTCTCCAGCCTCCTCGTTTCCTGCCCCATTCGCCACCAACCAAGGTTCATTCATGTTGTAGCATGTATCAGCAGCAAATACCTGCAGTTCATTTCTTTTTATTGAGTTTTAGTTATACAACATTGTATGTTTGTAATCATGGTTGGTTGGAAGCCTATAAAGATATTGCCAGTGAAAAGAATAGAAATTGTAGCATGGTCAGTTATTAGAGCCTTTTCCTAAACTACTTACTGCCTGTAAAGTGGGGTGCATTGTGCTGGGTACATTGACTAACAAAAAAATAGCCCAGCCTGACTTGCAATGTGATGAGCAGCCGTATAACGAGAAAAGTGGACGAACTTACTAGAAAGGTCATTTTTGTTCTTTTATACTTTTTTCAACTTTTTTATTTTTTATTTTGAAGTAGTTTTAAATATTTAAAATAGTAACATTTTAATTCCTTAGTTTTCCCACACATGTTTTTCTGCATGTGTGAGCACACATACACACACACACTAAGTTTCAGATGCAGAACTCCTTTACCTCTAAATAGTTCAGTGTACATTTCCTAGATACAAGTGTTGTTATAATGTATGAAAATACCAATCATTCAGTTTTACCAATAAAGACTCAGGATCCTTTTGCTGAGGTGGAAACCTGCTAGCTCAGGGAGGCAGAGAAAGCACCCATCTGCTCTTCTTACTCAGTTCATGTCCCAAAAGGAAAAAGCCAAAAGTCCTTCCTCCTTCTCCAAGCTCTCTTAAATACCCTTAAACTCAGTGTTCCTCCTTTTTACTTCCTGTGTGACTCTCTATCTTTTTTTTTTTCCTCACGTTCTCTTCTGTCAAACTGGTTTCTTGCTCTCCCTTTTGACCTAAGGTTAACTTTATTTAATCCTGTTTACAGAAAGCTCTTGTGCTAGGGCTGAGCCACACCACAAGTACTTGTTTACAGTAAACAGAAAGCTCTAGGATCAAAGATTGCGCCATATCATAATTAGAAACAGGCTTTTACAGTTCAGAATCTCGGGGTTCACAATGGGATCAAATATCCTGCAATATTCAAGGGTATTTTTTGGCCAACAACATGGTTCAATAGGTCCTTGACAGCCTGAGTTCAAAACTCTGAACCCATGTAAAAGCTGAAGGAGAGAATAGACTTTTGAATGTTGTTTGATCTGTACATGCATGTCCACCAACACATCATATGCACACTAATAATAATAGTGATACTTTATAGATGGTATAACCTTAAAGTCTTCAAAATTAGTTAACTTCAATATTATAGATTTGATGAACTTATTTTACCTATTTAAAATTTAAACTTGTTTTGGTGTTTGGCATGCATATGTGTGATACAGAGTACATGGTCAGAGGACAACTGTCAGGAGTTCAATTACTGCCTTCTCCTGAGTTGAGGCAGGGTCTTTTGTTATTTCTTTTGCTGCACTGCCTAAGCTAGGCTAGCTGGCCCCAGAGCTTTCCAGCCGTTCTCTCATCTCTGCCTCCCACCTTGGACAGATCATTTCAGACTGCAGGGAAAGAACAGCCCCTTTAAACTTGCCCCCAACCTCTGTGACCTGACCTTACCCTTCCTAAGTGCTTTCTGGCACAAGCTGTTCTGCCCTGTCTTGTACTCGAGTTGCCCCAACCTGGGATTGGCTTTTATTTGTTTGACTTTTAGTGATTTTTTTATTTGTTTGTTTGTTTGTTTTGAGACAGGATTTCTCTGTGTAGCCCTGGTTATTCTGGAACTGGCTCTGTAGACCAAGCTGGCCTTGAACTCACAGAGACCTGCCTGCCTCTCCTCCTGAGTGCCGGGATTAAAAGCACCCCCCCAACTTTATTTCTCTTTTGAATGGTTATTTAGCAAATAAGATTTGTATGCGAAAGCAAGTGTACTTATTGGTATGAATATCAGTGTTTTCTCAGCCCTTCTTTTACTAAAACTAGAAAATACATGGCATGTGTTTATGCTCTACATTTCTGCAGATTTATATAGTAAAGCTATGGATACATGCTGGTATATCTAGTACTGACACCTTAGTTTCATTATTTGGTTGTTGTTGTTGTTGGTTTGGGGACAAAGCATCTCTCTATGTAAATTGTGGCTGTCCTGGATCATCTCACTAGGAATACACAAAGATTGGCCTGTCCTGGTTCTGGAATGCTGGGATTAAAAGCATAAATTACTACATCCAGATGTGTTACTATTTTAAAGCATTAGAGTTATAAGCAGACACATTTATAAAAAAGTTTACTAGGGATTTTCTACCTACCTAGTGGCAGTGGTTTTGGTGGCTTTAAATGGAGTCTTACATAGCTCAGGCCAGTTTTTTACCTTACTGTGTAACTGAAGCTTGAACTGATCCACTGGCCTCCATCTCTTGAGTACTGAGATTGGAGACATGCTCCTCTACCATGCTCAGCTAATTTTAGACCTTCTGATTGATAATAACTGTTCTGAACTCAGGGGCCATGGTTAATAGGTGAGGGTTGTATTATGTAGTAGCCTAGACAGCTTTCTTTACATTTACCATTTTGCTGGCCTTGAATGTGATATTTCTAAAACTATAGTTTGGAATTTCTTGTTTGCATTAGTTGATCCTTTTCTCTGTATATTCTACCTTAGACACACAGGTTCGCTCCCTGTGTGTTAGGAAACCTCAGGACTACACTTGTGTACTGCACTGTCCTCTGGAGCTCATGGTTTTAATATGTACTTGTGTATTCATTTATTTTTGTTCTTGTTTTTTTTTTGAGACAGGGTTTCTCCATGTAGCTCTGGCTGGCCTGCCTTTGCCTCCCATTGCTGGGATTAAAGGCGGCACCTGGCATACATATTTTATTTTCTAAACAGAGCTAGTTGGGATTTCTTTTAAATTTTTATTTATTTTACTTTATGTGCATGGATGGTTCTTGCATGAACCATCATGTTGTGTCTGCTGGTTGCCTTGGACTGGTTGTGTGTTATCATGTGGGTGATGGGAATTGAACCAATATTCTTTGCAAGAACAAGTGCTCTTAATCACCGAGCCATCTCTTCAGCCCATTTGTCCTAATATTTTAATAATATTATTCACTTTTTAAACTTTAGTTTTTTGAGACTTGTTTTCACTGTTTTTCCAAGGATGGTCTTGAACTCTCAGTGATCCTCCTGCCTTAGCACACTAGTGCTATAATTACAAACATGTTTTACCATGCCTGGTACAGAAATTATGATTAATTTCTATTATTATTCATTACATTTATTTGCTTATTGGGCTCATGCTGTGCCATAGTATGAGTTTAAATGTCAGAGGACAACTTGTAGGCACTGGTTTTTCTTCCACCATTGGGTCTTGGGGATTGTCAACCTTGGTGCCATGTGTCTTTGCCCACTGAGCCGTCTCATGAGCCCAAAATAGTACTTTATATTGGGAAATATTTCTCATTTTTTGCCAGATATAAAAATACATATTTATTGTCCAACCATCTTCAAGCATACAGTTCATAGTATTAAGTATATTCTGCTGTTGTGAAACACGTCTCCAGATCATTTTCATCTTGCATATCTGAAATGTGTTCTTTAACAACACTCCTAGTGTCCCAGTTGCCAGTAGCCACTGTTCTTTCTCATCCTGTCACTTGGACTCCCTCTAAATCTCATCTGAGTGGATGCTGTGAACATGGCAGTGCAACCGTCCTCTTCAAGACTCCTCCTTCAGTTTCTGGATTTATATTATGGCTCTATTTTGAATTTTTTGAGCAGCCTCTATGTTGTTTCCATAATATTTTACAATTTTAATCAGTACAGTAGCAGGAATCTAGCTTTTCCACATCCCTGCTGGTTCTTTGTTTTTTTTTTTTTTTTTTTTTCCAATCTTTAAAAACCTTTTAAAAATTATTATTTTATGGGTATAGGTGTTTTTCTTGCGTGCATGTCTATGTACCTGGTGCATGCCTCATGCCAAGGAGGTCAGAAGAGGATTGGATTGCCTGGAACTGAAGTTAGAGGTGGTTGTGAGCCAGCATGTGGGTGCAGGGAATGGAACGGAGGTCCTCTGGAAGAACAGGTAGTACTTTTATCTGCTGAGCCATCTTTCTAGTCCCCCTTTTTCTATTCTGATGGCTGTAAAGTACTCTCTTACTATTTGATTGGGGTTGGAGTCAGTGATTTCTTAGGAAAATGATTCTGAGCATCTCTGTAAGCGTGTAGGCTCTTTGTTTCTAGGTAGTTTTCATTGTTAAAAATTTCTCTTCTAACCAGGCAGAGGCATACGCCTATAATCTCAGTAGCACTCTGGTAGGCAAAGTCAGGCGGATTTCTGAGTTTGAGTCCAGCCTGGTCTGCAAACTGAGTCCAGGACAGCCAAAGCTATACAGAGAAACCCTGTCTCGGAAAACAAAACGAACAAAAAATAACTAAAAATTTTTTTTCTCTACTGATAAGCAGAAATTTAACACATTCTGATTTCATTCACTGGCTAGTGAGCAGATTCAGTGTATATATTTTATTTTTTTTCTTAAAATACTGAGGTGTTAGAACCTAGTACATTATTTGTACCTTGCTTACTGAGAGCACCACCCTTGGGGTCTATGCTGTGTTAAATATTTCAGACAGTAACTCTTTTAGTATTGTACCTAAGGGACTCAAAGCCATAGAAAGAAGGAGAATTAATTGGCCGTGTCCTAAATACTGTTCATTTGAAGGGAACATTGGATTTAATGCACACATTGAGCATTAGATCTTCCCTTAGGTGAAACAAGCAAACAAAAAGTAATCTCCTTACCATGGAATCTCCCCCATTGTATGTTCATGTGTCATTATTCACACTTAACTCCTGTAGGATGAGTCTTGAATTATTTTTACATGATGATAGTTTTCTGTGTATGAGTCAAAAAAAATGGTGTCAGTAAGATGTAAGAAGTAAGAAGTAAGATGTAGGCTATGGGACTGATTCAGAATTGGTGCAGAACCAGGACACTGAAACTCTGAACTTTAATTTCTGTTATTGACATTGGAAATGAGGAGGCTACTTAATTACACCTCTTTATAAAAAGGTCAAGGGAACTCTACCGCCCTCGTGTCTTATAGGTGTGGATTAGTGTACAAAGCTTTAATGTGTAAATGCTCAATGGTACTATTCAGGCAGATGTCAAAAGCATTTTTTTAAAGCTTCATCACAGTTGTTTAATTCTGCACATGGTAGCTATAAAATATAGAATAAGCGCAATGCCCTGAATGCTAGACTGATTAGTCATATTTTTCCAGGCTTGAAAAGCTGTATGCTAAGCTGCCTGTACCTTTTATAGTCACTCATAGATTAAAAGAAGACTTTTATGACGGCCTTTAATTCTATTCAGTAAAAGCTTTAGATTTCAAAGGCTGTCAGCATCTCCTGTGGGCGGTCTGTAACACTGTTGGAAAGGTCCATCTAGCCTCACGAACATATAGTGGCAGTGGACTCTCCTGACAACACGGGTTAGATGCCCACCTCTCACGCCTGAGAGCATCTATGTCGATTTATTTCTGTGTCTTCAGCATCTTCCTGTGACTGGAATTTAGTACCCTGAATGTTATTAACAAGTGTGTTACCACAGAAGAGTGCCAGTTCTGTGCTGGTGAATAATTTAGACATCAGCTGGTGAAGTGAGATTGTATAACTTAGAAGACAGACTCCGATATGTGCTAAACTTTGACATTAAATAGAAAAAAATGGACTGGAGAGATGGCTCAGTGGTTAAGAGCACTAACTGCTCTTCCAGAGGAATCAGGTTTGATTTTCAGCACCCACATGGCAGCTCACACCTGTCTGTCTGTCTGTGCCAGGGGATCTGACACCCTCACATATAGACATACATGCAGTCAGACACCAGTGCACATAAAATAAAAATAAACAAATGGAAAAAATGTTTGTTTTGTGAGAATTACAAAAAAAAAAGTGTGTTTTTATCTAAATTAAAAATCGTTTCACCTAATATTTTTAAATTATGAAATGTTTTTAAAATATTTTATTTAAAAAAAATTTAACTGTGTCTGGGAAGGTGCATATGAATACAGGTGCTTGCACAGTCCAGAGATTCCAGATCTAGGAGCTAGCGTTTATAGGCAGTTTTGTGCTGGGAATTGGGGACTGGACTCTTCTGCAAGAGCAAAAGGCACTCTGAACTGCTATTTCATCTCTCTAGCCACATGATAATTTTTTGAAAGCTAGTAAGAATGTAGCAAAATAGGAACATTTTCTCCCTCTACATTTAGTTTTATTTAATTTTTTTTAGAACACAGTTACTCTTTATTCAAAACAATACTACTACAAGGATATAGTTTTCAGATAATGTCAGTGGGCTCCTGCTTGTTTGATTCTGCATCCTCACAGGAAGATTTCGAGGGTAGTGGGTGTATGTATGCATTCTGCTGAAAGATGTTATATCCCCTCATAAATATTACATTGTTACAGTGTGTATAATCACAACATGAAAGTGGCCTTTTGGGACTGGGATGCAGTTCACTTAGTTTGTAGAGTGTTTCCCAGCATGCAGGAAACCTTGAGTTTGGTCCCCAGCATTGTATGAATTGGCTGTGGTGGTGTGCCCCTGCATCTAGGAGGGTGAGGCAGGAGGACGGGAGGACAGGAGGACAGGAGGACAGGAGGACAGGAGTTTAAGTCATCCAGCTGCCTTCTGAGTTCTGGAGCCCACCAGACCCTTTCTTTCTTTTCCTTTCCTTCTCCTCTTGTCTTTCTTGCCTAGAAGTCTTTTCTTTTCTTTTTTTAAATTATATGTTTATTTATTACAATTTATTCACTTTGTATCCCCCTGCAGCCCCCTCCCTCATCTCCTCCCAGTCCCACCCAACCTCCCTCTTCTCCCATATCCCTCTCCCAGTCCATTGATAGGGGAGGACCTCCTTCCCTTGCCTCCGACTCTAGCCAATCAGCTGTCATCAGGACTGGCTGCATCATCTTCCTCTGTGGCCTGGCAAGGCTATGCCCCCTCCCCCCACAAAGTGATCAGAGAGCCAGCCACTGAGTTTATGTCAGAGACAGCCCCTGTTTCCCTTATTAGGGAACCCACTTGGAGACTGAATAGCCTATGGGCTTCCTTTGAACAGGGGTCTAGGTCCTCTCCATGCATAGCCCTTAGTTGGAATATCGGTCTCTGCAGGGCCCCCTGGGCCCAGATATTTTAGCTCTTTTGTTCTTGTGGAGTTCCGGTCCCCTCCAGGTCTTTCTATCTCCCTCTTCTTCTGAAGGATTCCAGTACTCTGCCCAAAGTTTGCCTATGAGTCTCAGGATATCCTTCGATACCCTGGTGGGTAGAGTCTTTCAGAGATCCTCTGTGGAAGGCTCCTGTCCTGTTCCTTGTCTTCTCCTACTTCTGATGTCTATCCTGTTTGCCCTTCTGAATGAGGATTAAGCATATTCCGTAGGGTCCTCCTTGTTGTTTAGCTGCCTAGAAATCTTTTTAAAAAGGAAGAACATATCTTTCTTCAAGGTAACTTCTAATTTTCATATGAGTAGAGTCAGTAGATAAACTCACCAAATTTGAAATCTTTTAGCCACTTTTTACAACAGTAAAGGTGTAGATCTGTTTCATGTGTCATGTGTAGGTAATTTTTCAAAATATAGGGAATAAGAATATAAAATGAAATAATGACATTTCTTGACTGCCTTTTGTCCTAATCACTGTGCTAGAGTTTATAGTTACCCCTGGCCCTCAGAGTAGCTATGAAAATAGTAACATCTGCATTTTATGAACAGGAAGTTCAGATTTAGATGTGTTGAATAACAATCTAACACAAGCCTCCAAACTGCAGAATTTTACTTTGAACTCAGTTGTCCTCCTCAGGTCCCACTCTTCTTCAGGGAGTTCTTTCTCCTGAAGCTCTGTTGCAGGATACTGATGTTACCAAATAGAGTGGCCTTCCTCTGGCTTTCTCGCTAAGGCATTTCTGGCTGCACACCTGCCATTATTTACTGTTGGTGCTTCCTGAGACTTTGTGCTTCTTCCTGAGGTCATGGCCTCAGGTTTGTCTTTTTTGCTTCTCTGACTGGCTTTATTGTTCCTTTCTTCTCCTCCTTTATGAATTCATGGACATCTTGCCTTCCCTATGATTTTAAAGAGTATGTATATATATTTTGAGATTATAATTGCAACCTTTTCCCCTTCTCTTTTCCCCCTTCAAAGGCTTCCGTAGACTCCTCCTTGCTCTCTTTCAAATTTATGGCTTCAGTTTTTATTGATTGTTGTTACTTGCAGGTATGTGTATTTGCATATTTGTATATACAATATATTTGTATATATTTCTGAATATAATGTGTTTGTGTAATGTTAATTGTAATTATTGTAATAATGATAAATATAATTATTTTTAGGATTGACCGTTTGCTGTTGGATAACTAATTGTTATGCTCTTCTCAGGGAAAGACTATTTCTCCTCTTCTCAGCATTTGTTAGTTATTTGTGGTTCTGTTTTGTGTAGGATTGAGGCCTCATCATCTTCCTCCCATCCACTTTGGCATATCTGTTGTTCTTGTCCTTGTTCAACTCATGTTTAGGCAGTCATGTTAATGAGTAGCTTCTCATATCACATAGTCTCCTAGCAAACTCCGTGATCATCTGGCTCTTATAAATCTTTCCACCCTTCCTTCATCAGTGAACACTGTTGGGGAGTTGTTTGTAGATGTATCAGTGAGGACTGGGCTCCACAACTCTGCATTTTGATTGTGGCTTTTTGTAATGGTCTGTCCTTGGTAAGGTGTGAGGTATAAGGACAAATATTTAGATTTTGGGATTTTGCTGGTTTAGTGAAGTGGTGGCTGTAGTTTCTTTTCTGAGATCAATTAGTCTTCACTCATCTCGGTTAGTTAACAGGTTTTAAGTACCAGGTGTGATTTTTTTTTTTTTTTTTTTTTTTGCCCCTTTCGTTGAGTGGAACTGAAGTCTGAGTAGAGAGCTGTTGATTACCTCTAAAGGTATGTGTACTACTACTGTACCTTTAGGGTTACTATGCTCTGATGTCACTGCTGTGGTTCATAGACATCATAGCTGAGTAGGACTGTTAGTTGCATTCCTCCTGTGGAAGCTCCATGTCTTTAAACATGAGATTTCTAACTAGCCATTCTCCCCTTGAACACCTTCTTTCTATTTCTGACTGTTCTTGAATAATCTTTATGGAGGTGTCACCAACCTCAGGTACAGTTAATCTTAACACTTCTTTATCCCTCCTTATCACAGGTCAATATTAAGGAACCGTTTTCTTATTCAGTATTAGAAAACAGTTCTTTGGTGTCACTTCTGTGTAGTTAGTCTTTGCTGCTTTGTGGGTTCTTCTTTTTCCCAACCTTTATCCACCCCTGCCCCCTAACACTAGATAGTAGAGAAACAAGGATAGAGGGGAGAGAGGAATTAGGAAAAATCCCTGAATCTAATTTCTTTCCTTTTCCTTCTTCCTTGACCGTGGCTACTAGCAAACTGCAACCAATCTCCCGAAATGCCAACCACCTTCCTCCGATAGGGCTCTAGCATTTATATACCCTTGGAAAAGTTCCTATAATTCCAAACATTGCATAATTGCAGAAACTATCTGCAGCTGGCAAAACTATGCTTCTGCTAGAGCATGAAGTAAATCATAATCAGCTGCTGTGGACAGTCTGAAGCAGCCCCACATCCTTATACCTGGAATTAAAATAGAAGCACATTTTTATTTCTGTGGTTTCTTTTTTCTTTCTTTTTTTGTTTTTGTTTTTGTTTTTCAAGACAGAGTTTCTCTGTGTAGCCTTGGCTGTCCTGGACTTGCTTTGTAGACCAGGCTGGCCTCAAACTCACAGCAATCTGCCTGTTTCTGCCTCCCGAGTGCTAGGATTAAAGGCATGTACCACCATGACTTATTTCTGTGTTTTTAAATAAACCAAGATTCTAAAATTGTTCCTATACTTTTTCCTATTGTTTATGTAATCATTGTGTGACCAGATCCTGTTGATTTAACTTAATATGTTCTCATGTTTTTTGTATTTTATTTTAAAAAATAACTTATTTTTTATTAATAACAATTTATTCATTTTGTTTCCCAGCTGTAGCCCTCTTCCCTCATCCCTTCCCAACCTCATCCTTCCTCTCTCTTCTCCTCCCATGCCCCTCCCCCAGTCCTCTTCCATCTGCCCTAGCCTATCAGGTCTCATCAGGACTAGCCGCATTGTCTTCCTCTGTGGCCTGGTAAGGTGATCCAGCAGCCAACCACTGAGCTCATGTCAGAGACAGTCCCTGTTTCCACTACTAGGGTACCTACTTGGACACTGAACTGCCATGACTACATCTGTGCAGGAGTTCTAGGTTATATCCATGAATGGATCTTGGTTAGAGTATCAGTCTCAGAAAAGACCCCTGTCTCAGATTTTTTGGTTCTGTTGGTCTCCTTGTGGAGCTCCTGTCCCCTTCTATTTCCCCCTTCTTTCATAAGATTCCCTGAACTCTGTCCAAAGTTTGGCTATGAGGAGTCTCAGCAGATAAACATACTAACATCTGTACACCTAAAGAAGCTAAGCAAGAAGGAGGACCCTGGGTAAGATGATCAACCCTCACTCAGAGAGGCAAATGGGATGGACATCAGAAGATGGAAAAAGCAGGGAACAGGACAGGAGCCTACCACAGAGGGCCTCTGAAAGACTCTACCCAGCAGGGTGTCAAAGCAGATGCTTGATAAGTTTTATAATGTGAACACACCCACAGAACTACACAGGTCATGTTTATTAACAAGCTGGGTATTCTACTTAGTGAAGTAACATATCTGTGTTTTTGTTTGTTTGTTTTTGTTTTGTTTTCCAGACATGGTTTCCACTGTGTAGCGCTGTATACCAGACTGGCCTCAAACCACAGAAATTGGCATGTCCCTGCTGGGATTAAAGGTGTGCGCCACCATGCCCGGCATACTTGAATTAAAAAGAAAAATGTTTTAAAGTTTAAGAGTGCTTATTTTATGTATATTGTGTTTTACGTGAATGTGTGTTACATACACCACGTGGCCGTCAGAAGAGGACATTAGAGCTCCTGGAACTGGAGATGCTTGTGAGCCACCACAGGAGTGCTGAGAACTGAATCCAGGTCTGAAGCGGGAGCAACAAGTGCTCTTGACGATTGGCTGGTCTCTCCAGCCAAATCCACACTTGATTTGTGTGTCTTTTAAAAAGCAGATTGGACTTTTCTGGTGAAAGTCTATTGTTTTATCTATTCTTTTAAAGTGCCCGTTTTATAACTTCAGTGATTGTAGGAGGCTCCTGTTGATTTCTTTCCTCTGGATTTTGGCATTGGATTGCACTTTCTACCTGGCTAAGAGTGTTGTGTGTTGGCACTAGACTGTGGGCCTGAAAGGTTCTTGAGTTGTGCTGCTTATTCAGTGATTCAGTGTGGTAGCCGGTGACCTCTGATGCTGTGTAGTAGGCATGACCTAATTTAAATTATTTGAAATGACATAAGCTGAGTCATCTCCTCAGGTACATTAGTCACATCTGAAGAGGCATGTCCACGTGCATGGTATAGACATTGTTTCCATCATTTTGGACATCTGTTGGACATGGCTGTCTAGAGACTGTGTGATTGTATTACCTTGGGCGAATTCAGTTTTAGTATAGAATGTGGGCAGTGGTGTTATTCAAGGGCTGCTGGTCTCTTTATTTACTCTTGTGGTTGTTTTTGAAGACCTGGGCCAGGGCCTCTTTTTTCCTAGCAATTCTGAACTATAGTTTTTGTGTTTCCAGGTCATTGAGAGACAGTTGCAGGCTCTGGGTGCTGCTATGGCTTTCTGTCAGCAACTGTTAGAACATGAGATGGGACCTTGCTCAAGTTAGACATCTCTATCTCCATCTTTATACTTGTTCTGGGATCCCAGCTGCTACATCGAGAGACAGGCGCTGTATCAGATCCTGTCTATGTGCTGTAAACAGACCCCACCGGTGCCTGGATTCCAGGGGAATGACAGGTGCCATTCTCATTTTACCAGACAAGCTTCCAGGCCAGGTTGCCAGAGTCAGAGACATTAGGAAGATGCCAGTGGCAATACATCCTCCGCCCTTACAATGAGTGTGCCTTAATTAGGCCTGCTTCTCTTCTTTCCACGTCCCACCCCAGGCCTCAGAGGTACACATGCCTTTCCTGGAAGTTCCTCCATTGCTGCTCACCTCCTAGGAATCAGGGACTGTCTGGCTGCAGAGTCTTGCTGTGAAATGTTGCCCCTCTCCCGCATTTTTAAAGGAGGTATCCCCAACTCACTGACCTGAACTCTTCTCAGGGCTTCGCTGTGCTGCTTGTGTGTGCCTGCCTGTCTGTCCATACTGTTAGCTTCGGTATTTTTCAATTTTTTTTAATGTCTAAAATGTTTCTACTTATTTATTTGTTTGTTTGTTTTGTTTTTGGAAGTCTCTCTATGTAGTCTTGGCTTTCCTGGAATTCACTACGTAGATCAGACTAGCCCTGAACTCAGAGATCCCTTGTTTCTATGAACTCTTGAATGCCCACCAATAATTTTTCCAATTAAACTTCTTACCAAGAGTATATCTACCTTAGTTTTGAACTCAAAACTCAACAATTGTCTCAAGAAAATATAGTTTCAGTCCAATGATGTTTTCTTTTTGTGCTGGGATTTGTTTCTACAAGTTTGTGTCTTGTGTGTTTTAGGTTACTTTCCGAAGATTTTTAAAATAAATTTTGTTTTTAAGAATAGTTTAGTTCCATAGCAAGCTATGTAAGAGACAGAGTTCCAATCCACTCCTGCCTTCACCCAGGTTGACTTCACATGCCCCTGCCTTCAC
>NW_026585504.1:30225335-30242228 GCF_907164565.1 Psammomys obesus
CCTGCCTTCACCCAGGTTGACTTCACATGCCCCTGCCTTCACACCCCTGCCTTCACACATGTACACATTCACTTCTTGGTACTTTGTGCACCACCAGTGCAAATAACCAGTCCACATACATACTACTCGAAAGTCTGTACACCAAGCTGTTTGTGTATTATCTGGCTTTTATACTGGATCCTTTTATTACCTTTACTCATAGTATAATTCCCAGTGATAAAGATTTGTTAGAACAGTTATCTCAGGGGATTGGTGGTTTTAGTAAGAACTCAGGTATGGTCATGTTTTATAGGCTGCTTGCTTTCATTGTTCCCTCGAATCCCAGTAGTCTGGATTCAGGACTTGCTTAAAATAGTTAGCTATTTTGTAGGTTACCTAGTATCCGAGAATTTCATTTAAAACACTGGAGTATATTTTGGGGAGCATTGCATCTAATTGGATATAGTCACTGAGTGCTTGTTAAATTTTATTTTGAATTACTGTGGGGGGGGGGGGTTGTGCCTGTGTACCATGGCTCAGGTGTGGAAGTCAGTAGACAGCCTTCAGGAGTAGGGTATTTCCTGCACTACTTACGGGCTTGTAAGTGCTTTTACCAGCAGAACCATCTGCTGACCCAGTGAATATTTCTTTAAGGGGTCTTACAGAACTTCCTCCTTTTAGAGAGGAGACAAAGCACACAGGAATGTTGTCTGGACTGTTGGTAGAGAGTTCACTTTATTCCTTGCCAGGTTTATGCTTTAGCTTAAGTTTTTGTTGTGCCACTATTTTTCATAAACACTGAGGCAGTCACTCTAGTACTCTTAATTTTCTATGTGTTTTTTGTTGAGGGAGTTACTAATATGCCACTGGTGCACCTGGTTCTGTTGTTACAGTCTGGAAAGGCTGTGTACCCCTGCCAGGTATATGTTGTAAAGAGGATGGACACTTTTTTTATATACTTTTTTTAAAAAAAATTTTATATTAATTACAGTTTATTTACTTTGTGTTCCAGCTGTAACCCCCTCCCTCATTCCCTCCTAATCCCACCCTCCCTCCCTCTTCTCCTCCCATGCCCCTCTCTAAGTCCACTGATAGGGCAGGTCCTCCTCCCCTTCCATCTGACCCTAGTTTATCAGGTCTCACCAGGACTGGCTGCAATGTCCGCCTCTGTGGCTTAGCTAGGCTGCTCCTCCCACGGGGGGGCTGATGAGGTCAAAGAGCCAGCCACTTAGTTCATGCTAGAGAAAGTCCCTGTTCCCTTTACTAGGGAAGCCACTTGGATACTGAGCTGCCATGGGCTATGTCCGAGCGGGGGTTCTAAGTTATATCCATGCATGGTCCCTGGTTGGAGAATCAGTCTCAGACAAGCCCCTGTGCCCAGATATATTTGGTCCTTGTGGAGCTTCTGTTCTCTCCAGGTCTTACCAACTTTCTCTTCTTTCATATGATTCCCTGAACTCTGCCCAAAGTTTGGTTATGAGTCTCAGCATCTGCTTTGATACACTGCTATGTAGAGTCTTTCAGAGGCCCTCTATGGTAGGCTTCTATCCTGCTTCTCGTTTTCTCCTACTTCCAATGTCCATCCTATTTGTCTTTCTAAGTAAGGATTGATCTTTTTACCCTGGGTCCTCCTCCTTGTTTAGTTTCTTTAGGTGTACAGATTTTAGTATGTTTATGCTATCTTATCTTATAGGTCTAGTATCCACTTATAAGTGAGTATATACCATGTGTGGCTTTTTGCTTCTGGGATACCTCACTCAGGATGATCTTTTCTAGTTCCCACCATTTGCCTGCAAATTTCATAATTTCTTTGTTTTTAATTGCTGAGTAGTATTCCATTGTGTAAATGTACCACAATTTCTGTATCCATTCCTCTGTTGAGGGACATCTGGGTTGTTTCCATGTTCTGGCTATTACGAATAAAGCTGCTACAAACATGGTTGAACAAATGTCCTTGTTGTGTACTTGAGCATCTTTTGGATATATGCCTAGGAGTGATGATATAGCTGGATCTTGAGGAAGCGCTGTTCCTAATTGTCTGAGATAGTGCCAGATTGATTTGGATGGACACTTTTTAAGAACAATTATTTGTCTGTTCAGTTCTGGTAGCTGATGATATTGAAAGATCATTGATGCAGAGTTGTGGGGAGGGCTTGTGTGACTGTGGTACAGCACGGTAAAGTGGAAAAGGAACCAGCCTCATGTAGAAGGGGCATACGTGCCAGCAAGATGTGAGGAGGGCCAGCCTTGACTCTGTCATAACAACCTTCTGTGAGAGCAGGTTCTCTTGTATGAGATTAATGTACTCTCACAAACCAGCATTAGTCTTTTCATAGGTGGAGGCTGCCTACCTTCCAGCTGGCCTGTTTACATTGGGGTCTCATTTGTAGGTACAAGGTATATCCAACACACAGCATTCCTTGTTTGTAAATGAATTAAAGCTAGTGAAATGCCTAACTTGCTTAAGCCTAGACATAGTAACTAAAGAAGTTATGTACTTACTTGTTTATACGTTTTTATTGCAGTGTCGGGGGTTGAATCCAGGACCTCACACATACCAAACAAACACATATAGAATTGAGACATAGTTCTTTTTGTGTCTTTTAGTTTTGTGGTAGGGCCTCTCTAAGTTGCCCGCACTGACTTAGAAGTCATGCTGTAGGTCAGACAGAACTTGGGTTTCTCCTACTTTAGCCACCTGAGTAGCTAGTATTATTAGTCCTGTGACATTGGGACTGGTTTTTAATTTTAAGCTTTAAGCATCTGTTTGTCTGTCTATCTGTCTGTCTATCTTCATCTATTATCTATTTATCTTTTTGAGATAAATAGATGGATAGTCCTGGCTATTCTGAAACTCACTATGTAGACCAGGCTGCCCTCAATGCCTCTGCCTCTGCTGGGATAAAAGAAGGAGAGAGAGAGAGAGAGTGTGTGTGTGTGTGTGTGTATGTATGTATGTATGTATGTTTATTAGGGTATGACCTTTGCTTCTGCCATGTGGGTTCCGGGATTGAACTCAGATTTTCAGGCTTGGGTGTAAGTGGCATTATCTGCTAGCCTTCTTGTTGGCCCTAGGCCTAGTTTATTTGCTTTTATTAAAAAACAAAAAACAAAACAAAACAAAACAAAACAAAAAAACCCCTTTATTTATTTTTATGTATATGAGTGTTTTGCTTGTGAACATTTGCATGCCTGGTCTTTGTGTAAGACATAGGATCCCCAGAACTGCCATTACCGATTGTGAACTTCCATGTAGGTACTCAGGTCCTCTGAAGAGCAGCCAGTGCTCCTAACTGCCGAGCCGTGTCTTCAGCCCCTTTTAAAATTTGATTGCTAGGAAGGTAAACCTTATTTGGTGTGATGAGCAAACATTTCCTTTTTTTTTTTTTTAAACAGTTCCTTTCTTTTTCTCTTTTTTCCTTTCTCTTCCCTCCCTGTTCCTTCTCCTCTCTTTCTCCCCCCCCTCTTTCTTTCCTCTTTTTTTTTTTTTTTTTTTTTTTTTTAATTTTTTCAGGACAGTTGCACTATGTAGCCCTGGCTGCCTTGGAACGCACAGAGATCCACCTGCCTCTGCCTCCTGAGTGCTGGGATTAAAGATGTGTGTCACTGTGCCTGGCGCCCCCTTTTCTTTATGAGACAGTCTCACTGTGTTGCACTGGCTTTGAATAACATTATTGTGCTAATCTTAATTTACTGATTTGGACATATACATTATAGCAGAATAGGAAACCTTGTTTTTAGGAAGCATACACTAAGTGATGCATTTGGAATTAAAAGGGCCTATTATCTACAACTTGAGTCTCAAGTGTTTCAAAAACAGTATTTGTATGTGTGTCAATGAGAGAGAAGAATAGTACACATAGGGCAGTGTGTTAATGTTTGAGGAATTTGGTTCAGGGTATTATCTGTATGCTGTGTAGCCTTTTAAAATTTTTTCTGTAAATTTAAAGGTTTTAAAAATATTTTGTTATTATTTATTTATTGTATGTGTCTAAGAAGGTCAGAGGAGTGTTGGATTCCCTAGAATTGGGGTTAGATGTTCTTGTGAGCACCTGATGTGGGTGCTGGGAATTGAATTCTGTCCTCTTCAAGAACAATACATGCTCTTAACTACTGAACCATCTCTCCAGACCATATTGAAAGATTTTGAGCCAGATGTGGTGACTCATGCCTGTGATTCCAGCACTTAGGTCCCCTGAGCATGAGGATTGCAGTGAGTCCTAACCCTGAACAGTAGTGTGACAAGGAAAGACAACATTGTAAAGTAGATTCAGATACCAGCGTTAAGTAGGGAGAGGAGAGGAGCCACTTTGACGGGACAGTTCACACTCAAATATTGACTTCTCAAGGAGGCCACACGGTCTTTACAACAGCCTCGTATCTGATTTTGGTGACTCAAATTTACATCATTTAAGAGGTTTCCAGAAACTTTTAGCAAGTGAAATGTTGAGGTGGTTTCTGAGGGCACATTACAGAATTTCAAGCCTTTCAGTTAAAAACAGGTACAAAGGCTCAAAGGGATCTTTACTGTGTCTAGGCTACAACAAAGTCAAGACATTTGGCTGTTAACGGGGCTTTGGTCTTCCTTGTGAGAGTCCCAGAAAATCCTAGAGCTAGGAAAAGTGAGGCTGAACTCAAAGGTTACATGCATATAGCTTTAAGAATTTTTTTTTAATTTTTTATTTAATTTTTATTAATTACACTTTAGTTTTAAGAATTTTAACATTTTTTTGTTTGTTTTTGAGACAGAGTCTTACTATATAGACTATTATATATAGTATACTTTATATAATAGTGTACTATTATATATGGTATACTATTATATAAAGTATACTATATTATATAGTATATATTATACTATATTATATATATACTAGTATATATATTATTATACTATTATAATAGTATATATACTATTATATATAGTATACATAGTATTATATATATATATATATATATATATACACACACACTATATATACTATATATCTGTGCTATTCTACATTATGTAGACCAGGCTGGCCTTGAAATCAGAGGTCCACATATGTCTGCCTTCCAAGTGCTGGGATTAAAGGTGTTTGCTAATACACCTGGCCCATTTTAGCATTATTATTTAAAATCTATCTATAAAGAAAAGAATTTTTAAAAAATCAACCAAAATAGAAATACCATCTGTGGCAAATTTTATGTTGAAATTATCTCGGCCTTTAAGAGGCTCTGGGTTGGATGGCTTCTTTCCTACATGTCTCTTTTATTTTTCTGTTTCTCTACTCTGCTGTAGTGAATATAGGATCTGAGAGGCATAACTTCCAGGAAAAGTTCCATAGTCTCAGTAATTCTAGGAATTATTTATTCTAACAACCAATGTTTAAAAATATGGACAAGGCTGAGCTCCACCTGCACTTCTTGCTGCTGCATGGCCCCTGCCAAGGAGTGTACTCTAGTGCCTGTTTCTTCATTTGTTAAAGATTTGTGTGATTGCCAAAGGAGCTAAGACTTTCTAAAATACTTAGAAGGGCTGTAGGACACTTACTGCCTGATTCATAGTATCATGTTAAGAACTTACTATTACTTCTGTTACTGTGTGTGTGTGTGTGTGTATATATATATATATGTGTGTGTGTGTGTGTGTGTGTGTGTGTATTCCTTATTTTTTATTTTTGGACACAAGAGTCTTATACTCCAGTCTGGCCTTGAAGTGTCCCTAGGTGTGGGGGATAACCTTGACCTTCTGATCCACTGCCTCTACCTCCTGAGTGCTGGGATTACAAGAGAGTACTACTATGCCTGCTTCTGCAGTTTTAAGGATAAACCCAGGCTTTTGTTATGAGTGCATTAAATACATTTCTAGCTCTTGATACTCTTATAACTACATGTTCTTTAAATAATTTATATAGAGTGGAAAGTAGGAAGTGTTGAGAAAAGAAAAGGTTTGCCTGAAGTCGGAGGGGGTATTAAAGAGGATAATAGGAAAATGAGCATGATCAAAGTATATTATATATCTACATATATATGCATGTATTTGAAAATATGAAAAATAAAGAATTGAGAATTAGGTCAGGAAGAGAGAAATATGTCATATTCAGCATAGTGGTCTAATGAGTTTGCTGGGTTATTATAGGGACATGGGCCAACTCCTGAGCATCTGCACCACAGCCCCTAGTCCATTTCTAGACAGCTTCTTCTAGGGCTGGGTGTGGTGATGGCACACTTTTAATGCCAGCACTTGGGACACAGGGGGAGATAGGTCTCTTGAGCTCAAGGCCAGCCTGGTCTACAGAGCAAGTTACAGGACAGCCAGGGCTACACAAAGAAACCCTGTCTTGAAAAACTTAAAAAAAAAAAAAAAAAAAGAAAAGAAAAAGGAAATCCATTCATCAATCCTTCTAAGGTTACTATAGCCATGTCATGAAGGAAGAGTTGATTGGACAACCTCCCGCCCTTGGCCTAGAGTGAATGTTGAAAGGCTACTTCCAGAAGCCTGGATATCTGCTGTATATTCTATCCATGACTACAGGGCAAGCAATGGTCTCCTATAGTCACTCTTGCCCATGATGTAAACAGACATGTCAAACTCAGAGGAAACAGCTATCTAGTGTATTAAGAGTCTCTCATCCTTTTTTTCTTTCTCGGTTCTTTCTCTTTTGCTAATTGTACAAAGTTACATACCAGGCAATCAAAAAAAAAAAAAAAAAAAAAAAGGTTACATTCCTAACCTTAGTAGGTAGCTCCTCAAGTTATGGACCTATTTTCAGAAAAAAATTTACGTCAGTTCATAGTTAGATTTTCTAAAATATGATGAATTATATATCAAGAGCTACTAAAAATGATTTTTGGGCCATTACCTAGGTTTTCTGTTAGTTTGCTTTTCTATTTTTCTGAGTTAGTTTCATAATTTGAAGTTGGTAAGATGAGAGAAAGAGGATTAAGAATCAGTTTTAAAAAGGGTCTTCCCAGAGACCCATACTCCAACCAAGTACCAGGCATGGGGATAACCTAGAACCCCTGCGCAGATGTAATCCATGGCAGTTTATTGTCTAAGTGGGTTCCATAGTAATGGGAAGAGGGACACAATCTGATAGGCCTGCTCTTTGATCACCTCCCCCTGAGGGGAGAGCCGTCTTACCAGGCCACAGAAGATGACAATGCAGCCACTCCGGATATGATCTGATAGACTAAGATCAGATGGAAGGAGAGGAGGACCTCCCCTATCAGTGGACTTGGGGAGGGGTATGCATGAAGAAGGGGGAGGGAGGGGCTTATGAGGGGTTACAAAGTGAATAAAGTGTAAAAAATAATAAAAAAATGAAGAAAAAATAAAAAAATAAATAAATAAGAAAAAAAAGAATCAGTTTTAAAAATCTGAGCACTGGGCTGGAGGTCACTCAGCTGTTAAGAATTCCCTTGCTGGGAGCTCACAATAGCCAGAACCTCCAGCTCCATGGGAACCCAGCATCTCTGGCCTCCTCAGACACCTGTGTTCACATGCACACACACCTGCACAGACATGCATGTATACACATAAAAATAGAAACAAATCTTAAAAAAATTAAGCTATATTCTTTATATAATTCTGGGTGCTGCATTGTTGCAGGGTGTTTGATCTGGTTGTGAACCCCAACATTGTGAACTATAAAACCCTGTTTCTTGCTTGGTGTGGTTGAGCCCTATCACACACCTTTAATCCGAGAGCTCTCTGTTTATTGTAAACAGGTGGTTATGGTGTGATTCAGTCAGCCCTAGCACACAGCTTTAATCCGAGAGTTTTCTGAACAACGAGTTAATGAAGTTAGACAAGGTCAAGAGGTGGAGCAAGAAACCAACTGACAAAGATTAAAGGGTAGGAGGGACTTTGAGTTGAGAGGTATTTAAGACAGCATGGAGAAGGTGAAAAGACTTTTTAGCTTAAGCTCTGGTTTTAGTTTAGGTTTAGGCTTCAGTTCCTCAGCTTTTTGGGCTTTGATCTAGCCTTGGTTTTTTTTTGTTTGTTTGTTTGTTTTTGTTTTTGTTTTTTGCCTTTTCCTCCTGGGCTGTCAGCTGACTTAGTGAGCCTTTTGGGTTTTTTTCCATCCAGACCTGAGCTGAGAAGGAGGATCAGCTGTGTGCTTTCTCTGCCTCTTTGAGCCAGCAGGTTTTCACCTCAGCATCTGGCTCCCAAGTCTTTATTGGTACAATAGAATGGTTGGGATTTTCATTCTTGTTTAAAACAAGACTGCATTTCTTCTCTTCCTTTCATAGCAGACAACTTTAAAACTTACCCCCAAACAATAATCTATTACTTTCCCTGATTGTGTGGGCTGTCTGCACTCAATCTAGCACTTCTTTTATGTGGAGCATTTTGCTTACCTGAGGTTTTGATCTTGGGGTAGAAGAGCACTGTGGCAGTTTGTTTGTAGGACATTTTCTTTAAATGATACAGTGATTGAATTATTTCCATGGAACCTGAACCATTGTTAACTCTCAATAAATGGTTGTTTCTGTTCTAAGACTAAGATGTCTTAAATACAGGGAGGCTAGTATGTACCTGTTGAACTCATAGATTTGATTTCACAAAAAAGTTCCTTGTCTCCTGAGTTATAAAAGCTTTGATAAAATTCACTGCGTGGATAGTGAGTACCTGCTCTGTGCCAGGCAGTGTTCTTGTAGGTGTTAGCAAATTGCACCATTGAAACAAAAAAGTCCGAGTTCCTGTGCCTTCGTGGAAGCATAGTCTGCTGGAGCAAGGGGAAAAGAGATAATGAGCCAACATATAAATCAGTTGCTGGAAAGTGATTAAAAGAACAACCAAGCAAGATCTAGAAGGAAAGCCAAATGCCACAGGCTGGTGGAACTTCCTCTTGTGTAAGGTTGTGAGAGGCTCTTTGTAATAAAGTGACTGTTAAACTGAATAAATAGGGAAGGAAGTCAAGTCTTGCTCCTTCTGCCTGGAACCATCTCTTTGGTATCCTTAAGTGAAATGGTTTGAGCAGGTTTGAAGAGGTTTTTAGGCCAATGTAGTCAGCTCAGAGCACACAGGAGGATGGCAGGAAATTACCTGGGTAGCTGAGGTCTGGGGGCAACTGCGAGGAGTAATTCACTGAGGTAGGATTCTACAGGGGATTCTGGGGAGAGGAATGTTGTGGTCTGGTTTGTGTTACCCGGCTTGCTGCTATAATGAGATAGGTGGGAGAAGACAGGGACAGAAACTGAAACAGGTTGACGTAATCCGAACAAGATGTGAGTCTGGGTTAGAGCATAGAGCAGCAAAGGTGGAGTAACGTGGTCATTTCTGGATCTATTTTGATGCCAGTTAGTGAGATTTACCAGCAGAGTGTGGGAAGGGAAAGAAAAGAGGTACATTTGACTTTCTTGGCTTGGGGACTGAGAAACCAAGGTGGAGAAAGCTGCAAGGGTGGGGGAGTGGTTAGAGGAGAGAAGAATTCTTTTCAGTATGTTCAGTTTGAGATGTCTAATGGACATTTGACGAGGTAACTGGCTATATTTATCTGTGCCCTCCTCCCCCTTATTCCCTGCCTTTCTCTCTTCCTCCTTTGTCTTCCCCTTTGTCTGTTCCCCTTTCTCTTTTTCTGCTGGACATCAAACCTGGTTTGCACATACTAGGCAAGTGCTCTACCGCTGAGTTAAGTTAGTACTTAGTCTATCATTTAAAAAATAGCCAAGAAGTGTACAAAATTTAGTGCCCATCACCTGTTAAATGGCTACATAAAATGTGTGCAAGGGTTTTGTATTGTTTAGCAGTAAAAAAAGGATTATTGAGAATATAATACATAAAAAGTGTTTGTGGTGACTCAAACCTTTAGTCTGAGAACTTAGGAGGAGGCAGAGTCAGATGGATATCTGTGAATTCCATGCCACTCTGGACTGCTTAGTGAAATCTAAGGTAGCCAGGGCTACATACATAGTCAGACTCTTTATACACACACACACACACACACACACACACACACACACACACACACACACCACATACACACACAGTCTAAAAAATGGAAGTTGATTTGTTGTGATCACTCAGGGGAAGTAAATGTACAAAGAGAAAGTCGATGTTCAAAGTTTGGAGCTAGGCACAAGAGTTAATGAAATGAAGCTAAGACACGGTCAATATGATTGGTTATTGAGAACATTATGTTTCTGTCCTAAAAACTGTAATGGCTGCACAATTCCAAAACTGTCTCAGAACTCCTCAGGGGTTCTTAGGAGAGTGCTGCCTAAACAGGGCATGTGTGTGGCATGTGAAATAACTTAGTAAATCTCCTATTTTATTAGTAATTACTTTTGACCATTTCTTTTTTTTTTTTTCTTTTATAAGTTGGTGCTTTGTATCTTTGTTGTCTTTATTCTCTCAAAGTAGGGAAAGCATACAGGTTCTCACTTTTGGATTTTCATGAAGCAGCACAGAGCAGTACTTGTCTTTTATTATACTTAGTGATGTTACTAACAGAACCATCACTTTTATATTTAAGAAATTGTCATTGCCTTAAGCTTGATCAGACCTGGGCTTTGCTCTTATGAGCACTTAAGTCTGAAGTAGCCGACCATATCAGCATTATATGTAGTTAATTAACACAAAGAAATGAAGATCAGGTATTCGTAATCTCTGCTTGTAAAATCATTCTAGTGGGAGCCATTTCATGATCAGTTTTCCTCCCTACTCTCTTCCTGTCTTGCACCCCAGTATCCCATGCATGCTAGGAAAGCTTTCTAGGGTTGTACTACATCCATAGCTCAATACTTTCCTGATGAATATGCCACGAATACAAACTCATAGTTTAGTGGCATTTCCAATGATAAGCTATGATATCTGCCTACTGTACGTATAACTGTTTCCAGAATTGGACATACTGAGTTCCTAAACCAAGGCAACCCTTTCTCTAACAGGGCTGGGTTTCTTTTGCTAGTAATACAACATTTGACTTACACAAGTAGGTAAAAATGGAACAACAACAACAACAAAAATGAGGTGTGCCCGTAAATAGCCATCTTTTTTGAGTGACGCTTACTTCACTGCATTCTTATTTGAAGAATTGCAAGCATTCCCTTCCAGTACTGTATCAACTGTCCATTCAATTCTGTTTTCACTGAGGAAAATTTCTTTTCAACTTACCAGTTTTCAGTGTTAAGCTATGTTTTATAGCAATGTTTCAAGTTTGTAGAAAGATAGAAAGTATTTGCTTATAATGAACATCAATAGATTTGCCAAAAAACACATGGCAGAAAAAGAAACATCATTTTCTAAATAGGTAGGCTTTTTTACCATATAACCTCAACTTTGGAGCTGTAGGCCTCACATTGGACTCCTAACTGTAATTGCTTATAAAGGGAGCCTTCCAGTCTGGTTGGACTGCTCGTTGAATAGACTTATTTAATGTGTGCCTTGTTTCTGGGTAGTATCTGTGCGCACAGAAGCCTGCTTATACCAAAGCGTATTTCCCCAGCTTGTGAAGGAATTGGCAACATTTTTTGTTACTACAGTGAGTATGTACTGTTCTCATAATGTATAGCTTTAAAGTTTGGGTTTTTGAGACAGGGTCTCTGTAGCTCAAAGTGACCTGGAGCTCACTATATGGTCAAGGCTGGTGTTAAGCTCCTTCTAGTCCTCACTTCAGCCTCTGGAGTAGTGGGTTACAGTTGTGAGCCAGCAAGCTTGGCTTACAGTTTATTTTTTTATTGCAAGACCAGCTAGAAGAAACCTTGTATCTCTGTCGGTTCATCTGGAGTGTAGATGCTTTACCACGTTGCTTTCCCACTTTTACATGTAAGGATGTACATAGAAAATGTATGCCATGGTGAATGACTTCAAGGAAACGCTTTCCAGACACAGTAGGGTTGGAGCTCCTGTGAGCTTACAGAGACTCTGACAGTTAGCATAAGACCTGCACAAGTTCAAGCCAGAATAATTGCCTGCTTTGAGAAAGGAAAATGGTGGGTACAGAGTCCTATCCCCATCGAAGATGCTGATTATTACTGATAATGGCTGGAAGAGGGAAACATCTGTTTTCTTCACTGGAGTGACACTGGGTATGTCAGCCACGTTCTGTGCAGTAGTTGACCAGCATAAAACAGACTCCATGCTATGTTTTTACATTTTTGTTTGTTTGTTTTAAGAGAGAGAGAGAAGTTGGGTGTGTGGGTATGATCTCGGAGGAGCTGGAAGTGGGAAAAGAATAGGATCCAAATATATTCTATGAAAATTTTGAAAAACGTAGTAAAGAAAAATGTCATATCACCAAATAGAAATAATTTGGTCACATTTGTGTTGGACTTGGGGATTAAATTAATATACTATATTTTTATTATTACATTAATATATATTTCATAGTACTAATTCCCCACTAAAACAAATACTAGGTATTCGTAAAAGAAATGGCTGCCTCTAGGGCTGTAGGAGGAGAAGAACGGCCTGAGTCTGGAATATCTTGTTATGCCAGAGAACTGTGATAGTAGGAGGCTATGGTGAATGAATGTACTTTGAGGCAGTTCCAAGTGGCCAAATCTGGGAAAATTTGGTATCAAAATAATTATGGCAATAGATTATAACCCACTGAGTAAAATAGGAATTCATGAATTTGTATTCATAGAGGGAAATATGGATAGATTTAAAGGTTGTTTATTTTTTGAGCAAGGCCTTGCCTTCCAAGCTCAGCCAGCCTCAGTTTGTGTTCCTGTCTCAGTCTTATAGGAGTGCACACACACCTGGCTCTAATGTCTAATAAGTAGTAAGGTAGTTAAATGGTTTTAAATGGGAACATTACAGAATAAGTGAATTACAATGGAAAAGGAAGAACAACATATTACATTAGTCAGTTGATGAGAATGAAAATTAGTAAGGAAACATAGTAAGATTGTGTGCCCTCTGATAAACTGAATGAGAAAACAACATTTCCATGGTGGATTTGTAACATAAATTGGCTTTTGTGGGGCCGTTTGACAAATTTACACTCAGGGACATTTCTGCAAGTAAGAGACTGATTGTATTTTATGCCAGGGCCAGGAATCAAGCAAAGACATTCCCCACTGGAAATGACTAAAAGATGTGGTTCTGTATTGGGTCCCTTTTATCAGAAAGGACATTATTAGTGCATGTTATTTACATTTATTGTATGTGCATGTGTGGGTGTGTATGTGCGCACACACATGTGCGCACTTGTGTCACAGGGCATGTGTGTAGGTCAGAAGGTCTTCCTCCCGTGGGAGTCCAGGGACTGAACTTACTTTGCCTGTTTGGTGGCCTGTTTACCTGCCAAGATTCCAACTGGCCCGGCATTGTTAATACAACCGGCCAACTGAGTCTGAGGTTTAGATGGAAGAGATGTTCTGTGCTCAGTTTCTCACGTTTGTGATTACATTATGGTTGCACAGGAAAATATCCGTGTTCATAGGGAAAAAGAGAATATGGCAACATCACCAGTTATTCTCAAATCTTTTAGGAGAAAATATTCATCGTTCTGTGCTTGAAAGTCTTGGACTATAAAGATAAGCCTGTTTTAAAGTTAAACACATTTATGCCCATAGACCCAGGATAACTGTGTGCATGGTTCCTTTGCAACTGTACAGCTGTGCATGGAGACACTCTTATAGCATGCTAGTTCTCTTAAGAAAGTGGACAGAGGCTGCTCCCATACTAGACTCATAAAAAAGTCATATGAGATAGCAGCAGAACTGATCTGAGAATGATAGATTTTTTTCAAATAACTGAAGTGTTTTAAGTGCTAATATGTGTTTTAAGTGCTTATATATAATTGTTTTGCCTTATAGTATACTTCAAAAATTAACTTAAAAACTTGTTTATTTCTGTGTATATTGGTGTTTTGCCTACACATGAGTCTGTGTATCACATGTGTGACTGGTGCTGGTGGAAGCCAGAAGAAGGTATAGGAAACCCTGGAACTGGAGTGACCAACAGTTGTCACTGCCATGTGGGTACTGGGAATTGAACTATGGAAGAGCAGGCAGTTTTCTTATCTACTGAGCTTTCTATCTAGCCTATACTATACTTTTAACTTTCAGAACTGAATATACTGTAGTAGTATGTATAAGAATATCTATAAGAGTATGCTATGACCCTAGTTATGTGACTGTTCATTACTGTTATGTTCTGAAGTAATATGAAGGTTTAAATCAACTTGTATATCCAGAAATATTTTTGTTTTCATTTCGTCTTAACTTTTACTGCCTGTTTTCAGTTCTTTTGATGTCACAAATGTCTAATTTTTTGGCCAGCTTTTCTGTCACTTGTCTATGTTGTTTTCTTTTTCAAGTGTTAACAGAGACCTTGTTGAAGGAAAAGGGTTGTGGGGAAGAGACTTCATTACAGTGCTGTTGTGTTTATAGTTTCTTCACCTTAATTAGGGTTTGAAGAATTCTTAGAGAGACATTACTATAAACAAGAACTTTTCTTAGAATGTCAAATAAAGTAATTAATTTAAAATGAAAAGGAACCTGATTTTTTTTTTTTTTTTATTTCAGAGCTCCAGAGATTATATTGGGGTTGCCATTTTGTGAAGCCATAGACATGTGGTCATTGGGATGTGTGATTGCAGAATTATTCCTTGGATGGCCACTCTACCCAGGAGCCTTGGAGTATGATCAGGTAACAGAACTGTCACAGTGATTTGAATTGGTAGAAAATAAGAGTATATACTCTTAGAGCAATGCTTGATTCTTTATACACAAGATGTGGAAATCTCCAGAAAGTGTCAAAACTGAGCATCTTATGGAATTTAAATTCACTTAGCATTAGATCTTGACTTAAAAGCCCTTTTCTAATACTCTAGTGATGTCTGTGTTTTCTGGTGCTGTGATAAAACATGTTCAAGGCAACTTATAGAAGGAGTTTATTTGGGGCTTACAGTTCCAGACAGAGTCCATAATGGCAGAACAGAGGCAGCAGCTGCAAGTGGCTGCAGCTGCAGCTGAGCGCTCACATCTCAAACACAGACAGGAAGCAAAGAGAGCTTGTGCAAAATAGCAAGAGTCTTTTAAAACTCAGAGCCCACCCTGTTGACATACTTCCTCCAGCAAGGGCACATACCTTCTAATTCTCCCAAAACAGCCACCAACTGGGGACCAAGTGTTCAAATGCTGGACACTTTTTGGGGACATCATATTCAAACTACCACAGATAAATTGTTACAAGCTAAGTTTCAATCTACAGACTTCAGACTTGTTTTGTAAAATAATTATCACCTTATATGTCGTATATATTGGATAACACAGTGTGTAGCTTTTGTTTGTTTGAGGCAGGGTGTCAGAAGGTAGTCCACCCCCACTTCAACGTGTGACCCCTGTCTTAGGGCATACAGAACTTTGTACAGGCCTGTTCAACATTGTTTCTTTTTTTGAGATGGGGTCTCTCTCCACGTAGTCCTGACTGTCCTGGAACTCACTGCATAGACCAGGATGGGATTAACTCACAGAGATCCTCCTGCCTCTGCCTCCCAAGTGCTGGCATTAAAAGTGGACACCACTATGCTTGGCCTTAATTCTGACTTTTATTGTTGATCTTCTATAACAAAAAGGATGTGAGGGGCTGAAATGTTGGCTCGGTGGTTTAGACATGTTCTGTTCCTCTAGAGGACCTGAATTATGTTCCTAGCTTCCACATCAGATGGCTTACAAATGTCTGTAATTCCAACTCTGGAGATCCAGCAACTACTCCTGCCCTCCATGGACACCTGTATACACATGTACATACACATAGTCACATAAATACACATAATTCAAAATAAAATGAACTTAGAAAAAAAGGATGTGAGAAGTAATTTGGGTGATTTAAATATTTCTAGGGTGATTTAAATATTTCTATGATGATTCAATGTTACTTATTATTAAGATGAAATGATATCATTGATATTAATCTCATCATTTACAGTGACTTTCTACTAGTGAATCTTCTCTCTTAGGTTTTAAAATTGTTTGTTTTGCCTCCTCTGTATTCCAAAGTCTTCTAAAGACAGTTTATGTAACAATTTCTGTACAGCTTCTTTTCCTGTATGTTTTTAGTCAACTTTGGACTTTGACTCAGCAGCTAAACTATTGCTAGTTCTGAAGGACTTGGCAGCCTAAGTAGAGCCCTGTAATTCCAAGATGCTGAAGCACCAAACCACTAGTCAGCTGCTAGAAACTTGGAGCTTTATGGAGTAGTTTATGACATGCGTAGGCCTTTGCAACAGGGAGCCATCTAGTGGCAATGTCAAGTTGACTTGCTGCCGTCCTCTGGGTGTGCACTCAGCATGTCTTGGGCAGCTTATGTGAGTCTTGTCAGAACTTTAAAGGTGAGTTACTGTGCTCCCTCCTCCAACACCCCACCTCCAATAAGTAGCCTGTTAGGGAACAATGGTTAATTTTAAAGACAGAAGCCCGACCCAAACCCAAGTTTCCTAAATCCTGTAATTGTTTTTGTTTGTTTGTTTTGTTTTTGTTTTTAAAGACAAGCGTAGAGGAACAAAACCAAACTTGGAACAGGTGTTACTTGGTTTGGATGAACAATATTTTCAGATATTACACATATCTCTATGTGTGTATATGTTGGTCTTCCAAAGGAACTAAAGAAAGCCTTATCACAATGTACCAATAATTGTAATTTTCATCCAGTTTTTTAAGTAGTTATTTTAAAAAAATACACACATGCAAATAAATCCTGGCACCCTTATTTTGTTCTCATCTTAGGAAATTATTTTTGAGCTAAGATTTCACACTATAGCCCGGGATGGCTTGGAATTTACTAGGTGGCCCATGCTGTCCTCTGCTGGGACTACCCAGGGAAGAGAAGTGGTTTGCTTGCTTGCTTATTTATTTATTCATTTATTTATCCATCCATTTATTTATTTATTTATTTATTCATTATCTATGTATTTATTTATCACCTTATTTATTTATTTATTTATTTATTTATTTATTTATTTATTTATTTAT
>NW_026585504.1:30242238-30243382 GCF_907164565.1 Psammomys obesus
TATTTATTTATTTATTTATTTATTTATTTATTTATTTATTTATTTATAATAGGAATGTTAGTGTTTCCTTTTCATAGATCCCATCTATCTCCTTAAATTACGATCACCTGCTTTAGGATGTAGAAGAATGGGCTTCTTTCTCTTATCTGTGCTCTCTTCCCAGTAGTCAGCTGCCTCAGTACACTTAGGTACTCTAGATAAGGTACTAGGTTACTAGGTTCTTTTCATTTCTTTGAAACAGGGTCTCAGGTAGCTTAGAATGGCTTCAAGCTCTCTTTGTAACTGAGGATGGCCTTGAACTTGTGATTCTTCTGGTTCTATCTCATAGGTGCCATCATGCCCAGCTAAAAACTTGATCCCCCTCAAAAGACTCAGGATTGAACTGTTTTCCACTTAGCTTTTGTATATTATTCTAAAAATACATTATTACTATTTTTACCTTACACTGACAGTGGGCAATAGTAATATTTCTAATTAATACTTACTGAGTTCTTTTGTGGCTCAGAACCTCCTATTATTACACTTTTCATTCCTCTCATAATATTCCTGGGATGCTTACTGGTTCTCTTTTCAGATGAGGAGTGTGGCTTATGGGGAGGTGGCTTGCTGCACTGTGCATGTGAGGACTAGTGTTTACGCCCCCAGATTTCATGAAGTTGTGTAGGCATAGTCCCAAATTCAGAAGAAAGAGACAGGAGCTGTCGCTGCAAATTCTGGCTTCAATTGAGAGACCCTGACTCAGTAAATAAAGTGGAGAGAAATTGCAGAAAACATACAGCCTCCCTCTTGGTTTGCGACACACCTGTGAACATACATGAACACATACTCCCCACACCACACATGCTCCCAAACACGTGCAAACAAGCATACATGCATCACACCACACACAGAGACACATGTTAGAAAAAATAAACAAGAAACTAAACCAACACAGGCAGCCTGCTTTCAGAGGCCATTAACAGTAGATCATATCTTTATGCTTAATAGGTGATGAATGACACTCTCAAAGCAGCCTTGAGAAAGATTAAAAGTAAAAGGCTACAGGCAATCCTGCTCTGTACTGTTGCATCTTTTTTTGTGATGGCTGCCTTCTGGATTCCATTCTCACTCCAATAGTGTCAGCCGAGCACCTGGAGAGGAGGGC
>NW_026585504.1:30243392-30303188 GCF_907164565.1 Psammomys obesus
CTGTTTTGCTTTTGTTATTAATAAAGTATTTAATAACAGAAAGGGTCTTTTTTGAGAAAGGGTCTTTATGTAGCCCTGGCTATCTTGAGACTTGTTCTACTAGCTGGTCTACCAAACTAGACTTGAACTCACAGAGATCTACCTGCCACTGCCTTCCAAGTGCTGGATGCCCAGCTGCATGCCTGGCTGAAAGAACAAAATTTTTAAGTAAAAGGATGGTAGTCATTAGTATGAAAAGAAAATAAAGCAAGTTGTGGTGGCCTTCACTTACAATTCTAGCCACCAGGGGCAGAGGCAAGATGATTGTTTGGTGTTTGAGGCCAGTCTGAGCTACACAGCAAGACTGAACACCCACCTCAGCTATACACAAAAAGAAAGTATTAAAAGGCCTGTTTAAAAGCAACAGAGAAACAAGTGTTTTATTTTTAGTTTTGAGGGTAGAATTTAAAGCTAGAAGATACGGGATTTTTCTTAATCTGAGAGGAAGGAGTTATAGAGGAAGGAACTAGAAGGTGAAGGAGAGACAGGTTACTGAATAAAGCTCTGTGGTCAAACTGGAAGAAGGAAGGTAGAGGACCTTTCTGGTCCTAAGTTATATTTTCCTCTTTAAAGCCTGTATTTTCTTGTACTGACTTGTGAGAGCCACTGTCTAAGGCATAATATGTATCAGGCACTGTCATGGATGTTGTGAATTGTAGAGTATAGTAAGAAGATGGAAAGGAAAGGAAAAGTATAGATAGTATACCAGATGGTGAAAAGCACAATGGAGAAACATCTAGCTGAGAATGAGGGTTGCTGGGAAAGACAGTTACTGTTGCTTACTGGCTTGGAAGGCATAATGAATAAGGTGATATCAGAGCCCAGAACTGAAGGAAGAGTGCCATGTGATACCTAGGACAGGTGTCCAGACAGAAGACACGGAGTTCAGAGGCCCTGTGGGTAGGGTTTTCAGTGCATCTGTAACCTTGTCACTTTCTTACATAGGTCACCTTGGCTATGTCTGCACTCCCCCAGAATCAGTCATCTAGTTTGTTTATCCATATCCCTTCCCTTCCTTCCTAGTGAGTTACTGGCTGGGAATAGCTCAGTGGTAGAGTGCTTGCCTGACATGTATGAGGCCATAGATTCAAATCGCCAGTATTGTCTTCTCTTACCCCCAAATGTAATTTCATCTCTTACTATTTTTCCTTTAGTAAATCTGTACTTCCAGGCTTTGAATATGCTGGTTTTCTCTCTTGACTTATATAGAACCTTAATATTCCACATTATATTAATAATTCACACATAGTATACATCAGGCTTTTCTCAGGGGACTCTGGCTACATATATTTTGTATGTTCTTCCCTGTCTTACATTTATTGTGTACATTTACTTAAAACACTGCAGTTTCCTTCCTTATGTGAATTTATTGAGGGTATAGATGGTATCTTTTTCTTCTTAACCAGATATCTAGTAATCACTGATAAAATGTTCAATTAATGCCTGTCATATGAAAGAATAAATTGTTTTTGTTAAATATTTTTCAGATTCGATACATTTCTCAGACTCAAGGTTTACCAGGAGAACAGTTGTTAAATGTGGGTACAAAATCCACAAGATTTTTTTGCAGAGAAACAGATATGTCTCATTCTGGTTGGAGATTAAAGGTAATTCATTAAAATTTATTTATTAAACAGTTTTCTAAGATGCTTCATATGGATAATGCCTTCCATACTTCTTTATCTTACTGCTCATTTTTTAAAGTTTTAAAAGCATATATAAATATGTATTTATCATTTTCAGCCAATTTTATATTAATATATATTAAGAAGTACTAAACAACAGGGTTTGAATCTATCTACTTTCTACCTTTACCAGCTTGGTTTCTTTTATAGGGTTGAGGTGGGTATCTTAGTTTGGTTTACTGTCTATAATGAGCACCATGACAAACAGCGGCTTGGAGAGGAAAGCGTGTCCTTGGCTCTCACAAGCTGATCATAGTCCTTCACTGAGGGAAGTCAGGGCCAGAGCTCAGGCAGACACCCTGGAGGAATGCTGCTTAATGGCATGCTCCAGCCCCACCCCCTACGTGAAAAGGTTCTTTTAGATTTATTTATTTTACTTTTCGTGTGTGTTTTGCTTGCAAGTATGTATGTGTACCTTATGTGTGGCTGGTGTCCTCAGGCCAGAAGAGGGTGTCAGATCCTCTGGAGTTGGAGTTACAGGTGCTTGTTAGCTGCCACGCAATCAGGAAAGCAGAGCCCTGAGATTCCCTGGAAGAACAACAAGTGGGATTTATTTATTTAAAATGTTTGTTTGTTTGTTTTGTTTTTCCAGATGGTTTTTCTGTGTAGCCTTGGCTGGCCTGGAATTACTGTGTAAACTAGGCTGGCAGTGAACCCACAGAGATCCACCAGCCTTTGCCTCCCAAGTGCTGGGATTAAAGGTCTAGCCTGGTATAATAATCAGTGCTTTTAACCTCTGAGCCATCGCTCTCAGCCTCTTGCAGCAAATGTTCTTGATCACAGAGCTCTCCAGCCCCTCCACTTGCTTACTTATACCATCTGTGACTACATGCCCAGGTGTGGCACTGCACCAGTGAGCAAATGCCCCACAGACTTGCCCATAGACCGTCTGGGGTGTGTGTGTGTGTGTGTGTGTGTGTGTGTGTGTGTGTGTGTGTGTGTAGGTTCCCTCTTTCAAGATGATTCTAGCTTGTATCGAGTGACAAACTAGCCAGTACAACAGGGTTTACTGTGTAGCCCTTTTGGCTTCCAACATGATCCTCCTATCTCAGCCTCCTGAATTACTGGGCTTACCTGAGTACACACTTCCTGGCTTCGTATTTCTTTATTCATTTATTTGTATTATAGAATACATTTTTGCCTGTTACTCTTCTGAAATTACTATACCCGGTATTAGGCTAACTGTGTCAGGCTTAAAGGACTAGAAAGTGGGATATGGTGAGTAATGATATGTTACTTTCTCTTTGATATATGTCATAAGACACTGGAAGAGCATGAGGCAGAGACAGGAATGAAGTCTAAGGAAGCCAGAAAGTACATATTCAACAGTCTGGACGATATAGTGCATGTGAGTACTGAAGTCCCGTGTTAGTGTGCTGAAGTAACCCTTGAGAGCCAAGGATTGAAAACATGGTACTCATTTTCTAAATGCTTACTTTTTAATTATTATTATTAATTGATTTGTTTATTCAATTTACATTTTGGTCGTAGATCCCTCCTTGGATTGCTTTTTAAGTGTTTCAAAGAGAATTAACTCAGAAAATTTAAACTTCCAGGGGCTAAGTTGTATTGGTTTTATCACATTTTAATTAATTAATTAATTTTCTGATTTCAAGAGAAAAACTATCAGGAAGACTTCTTTTCCTGTCTTAGTAATCGGTCTTGTTTGGCAAACATTTGGGTTGGTGAGATGGCTCAACAGGAAAAAGCATTGGCCATTTAAGCCTAGTGACCTGAGTTCTGTTCCTGGAACACTTTTGAAGGTAGAAGGGAAGAACCTATATGTCTACATGTCCACGTGCATACATACGCACAAACATACTGACTCACAGACATACACACTCAACACAGACACACACAGACACAGTCATATGCATAGACACACACTCGGGCACACACACACTCAACACAGAGTTGGTGCATATGTACATACAGAGACATATGCAGAGAGAGATTCAACACAGTTACACATACACTCAACAGAAGCATGCACAAAGACATACATTCACATAGATGCACATACAGGCGTATATATGCACTTCACAAAGTAATAATTAAGGTTTTTTTTTAATTTCCCACTTTGAATTTTTTTGCCTCAGAAAATTTTGTAGATTTGTGAATTTCAATTCTTTTTATTTCAAATAACTGTAGTTCAGTGTTTGTTTGTTAGTTTTTCTTTTAAGATGGAAATTTTAACAGGCCCTTTCTATAGCTTGTTTTTATTTGATGGCTTGAAACTCTGCTGTTATAGGTGAACACAGTGATGGACTTGGAAGGAAGTGATCTTTTGGCTGAGAAAGCTGATAGAAGAGAATTTGTTAGTCTGTTGAAGAAAATGTTGCTGATTGATGCAGATTTAAGAATTACTCCAATTGAGACTCTGAACCACCCATTCGTTAATATGAAGCATCTTCTAGATTTCCCTCACAGCAACCAGTATGTCACTTTAAAGTCCTTTATAGTGTTTTTGTTTTTTTTTTTTTTTTTAATAATGGGCAGATACATAGAAAATCAGTGTCTTCACTAAATATCAATCAACCAAATTAATGAGACTGAGCTGACATGGCTGAGGTTGCACAGACTGTTAAGGGGTGGAGTAGAATTGGAACACAAGTGGGAAGGCCAGTTCAAGTCCTGACTCCCAGGTGTCACGCTGAAAGTGAGAGGAGCAGTCCTCCTCTCCGAAGGGATTCCTGCTGGAGCAATGAGGCATGGGACAAAGCGGTGGAAGCTCACACTTAAGTTCCTTTCATGTTTGCTGGCCCTCCCCAGCCTATGTCCTCTTTTGAGACCTGTCAATCTATGGTGTGTTTTGATATCTCTTTTGCTCCTTTGAATTCTAGAAGGAAAGGAGGGTTTTATGGGTTAGTAAGGAAGAAGGTACGCTCACTTTCTGAAGGCCTTGTCAGCTGCCTTAAGCAAAACTTGTGATGTTTTCATCTCCCAGACCTGCTCTTTTTTTTGGTTGGCAAAGGTAATAGAATCATGTGACATCAGAGCAGGAGAAAGGAGTGTTCTGAGGGAAGAGTGGACCAGCAAGGGAGGGAAAGGAATACAATAGCAGCATAATGATTAAATGTGTAGAAATGCCACATTAAAGCCAATCATTTCAAACATTAATAAATACTCCCTCACAGCTTAAAGCTACTTAATTACTTTTTTAAAAATTGTATAGAAAGTTATTCTATGAATGAACCAATATTCATTACTGTGAAATGCTCCATGTTACTATTTTTATAAAACTCAGGTGTACTTCTCTTAAACACTAATGATATTCTATGGATTTTTATAAATAATCACTTTGAAAATTATAATGACATTCTTGGTACCATTAATTTAGTGATTTGTATATTAAAATTTAGGAAAAATTATATAAGGTAGAGATTATTAAATTATTGTAGGCTAATCAAAAAGTAATACTGCTTTAATGTCTTAACATTTTACCAGCATAATATATATTTCCATTTATACTTTTCTTGTAGAAATTTGTTAGAAATATGTAAGAAATAAAGTACAAATTGTAGAATTTATTGTTTTCAGATAATTTTTATTTTGCTAGTATACATTAATTTTAAACTAAACGTTTTAAATAATGTTACAATATTTTCCAATTTTCTTGTGCAGTGTAAAGTCCTGTTTTCATATCATGGATATTTGTAAATCTCCAAGTTCATGTGAAAATAATCACAGTAAAATGTCCCTTTTACGACCAGTTGCATCAAATAGCACTGCTGCTCTAACGGCAAACTTTGCTAAAATCGGAACATTAAGAAGTCAGGTAAGAATTTACAGTTGGTAATACTTTATGAAAAGTCTTTTGTTTTGAGGTGTAGAAGCATCCTGTGAGCGGTAGATAGATTCAGCAAGGGTGAGCATTTAGTACAGCTGTTCTGTTATAGCTAAGCCAAGTAGAACTTACCTTTTTTTTCATTCTCAGATTTCCCTTCTCTGCAGTTAGGACCACAGCTATCAAAAATAGAGTTCAGTAAACCAAATTAAAGTTGATGATTCTGCTTTTTGTTTAACTTCCTGGGTTTATTTTTATTGCAGAGTTGTTAGTCTAAAAAGTATGTGTAGATTTATGGTGTGTTTGTAGCGATTGGAGGGTGCCCTGCGTAATGTCAAGTGCATTGATTGTTTCAGGCATTAAGCACATCTGCTCACTCAGTTGTGCACCACGGCATACCTCTGCAGGCGGGAACTGCACAGTTCGGTTGTAGCGATGCTTTTCATCAAACCCTGATTATCTGTCCCCCAGCTATTCAAGGTATGTTTTCATTTAGAATATAATGTAGGCTTTTAAAATCCTTCCTTCTTTCCTTCCTTCCTTCCTTCCTTCCTTCCTTCCTTCCTTCCTTCCTTCCTTCCTTCCTTCCTCCCTCCCTCCCTCCCTCCCTCCCTCCCTCCCTCCCTCTCCCCCTCCCTCCCTCCCTCCCTCCCTTCCTCTTTCCTTCCTTCCTTCTTTCTTTCTTAAGTTCACACTATGTAGCTCAGGCTGATCTGGTACTCACCTCATCATCTAGCTGCCTCAGCATCTGGAGTGTTGGGATTCAAATCATGCATCACCACACCCTGCCGGCTTTCCCACCTGAAAGCAATAGGTTCATTGTAGACAAGGCCCCAAATGTGCATGTCCAGCTTTGCCACAGTGCTGTACAGTTTAAGTAAAAGTGATTGGTGTTGAGGGAGGTTACCTGCGAATGCTTGATTTTGCTGTTTAGAATGCCACTTGAGGGTTAACCTTTTTAGTGTTTATACAGGAAAATAAAGTGGATAGGTGAGATGGTCATTCCTGCATTGTGGTGTATTTTATGCAGATATGGAAAGCAGTGTTTTTCAGAGTGTATCTTTTATATATAGCATGATGTGAGAGATTTATGAGATACATTTCAGTGTGATAAGACTTTTTTTTTTTTTTAATTTCAAGACAAGGTCTTTGTGTACTCCTGGCTGTCCTGAACTTATTTTGTAGACCAGGCTAGCCTCTGCTGGGGTTAAAGGCCAGTACCACGATGCCTGGCTCTTATCTTTTTATTGGCTTATAATCTTTAAAGAATAACTGTGTATTTATTGGCAAATATATTAATGGCTTAACTGTAGTGTCTGCCCTAGATATGGTCTGGTCATGTCTAGAAACTCTAAGTATTGGTCCTTTTTGTCTGCTTGATTGATGTTTCAGTTTGGAGACATTGTCTGGCTTTGTAGCCAGGACAGCCTTAAACGCTGCCTCCACCACACTGTGCTGGTATTTCAGGTGTGTTCTACCGCATCCAATTCTTCTGTAACCTTTGTCCCTAGTTGTTCAAGTATTCAAGCAATTTTAATCAATTAGTTTTGGTAACTGCACTATAATAATTCTGGATTTTTACCAACTATTGAATTTGCTCAAAAGATGAGGCCAAGAAAGGAGACATAGAGAAATGCTCACAGTTATGTGCACATTGCTCATGGAAGCTTGTGGACACAGAGAATAGAGCACCAACAGTAAACCAAGTGTCTATGAAAAAGTAATGTTTTCAAATAATGTTTATTTAAAAATAAATTCTTAACAATAGAATTTTGTGATTAAAAACAAACAAACAAACAGCTTTACAAGTGTCACATGCCTGTAATCCCAGCACTTGGGGAGGCAGAGTTAGATAGATCGCTGTGAGTTCATGGCCAGCCTGGTCTACAAAGTGAGTCCAGGGCAGCCAAGGCTACACAGAGAACCCTGTATTGAAAACAAAACAAAACAAACAAACAAAAAAAAAACCCAAAAAATTTAAAAACCAACCAAGTAAATAAAAATTACAATTTTGTTCATTAGAAAAAGACTAACAACTGTAGTCTTTTATTCCTTAAGACTAAAGAGAAGTACTTAACATCACTTCCATTAAAAAAACCAAAAAGATTAAGTTACACAACCCTGTACCACACAGTATTTTGTTGATACGAGGGGTGAATTTGTTGAGATAACATTGCATAGTGATGGGACCCCATCTAGGTTTGTGTGAATATACTCTATAACTAGTCACAGACCAGACAGACTTGCCCAATGATGCATTTCTTGGAAGGCATCACATCCTAATGATGTACCAGTCCACAATGAAACAGATTGCTGCAAAGGTTGGAATTATGACAGAGAAGATTGATTATAGTTCATTTTTTGCTGATCTTTGGGCATGTTCCAGAGTTTTGTATCTCAAAACTCGCAAGTTGAGTGTGACACTTCTTAATACTTTAGTTCAGTATTGAAAGAGTTGTCATTTACAAAGTGATTTGTGACACAGTGAAGAGAAATGTTAACCATAATAGAATTGAATGGTTATCAGTCCTGCCTGTCCTTTTTGTTAAACCATGTCACGAAAGTGGTGGTGTTTGCTTTGTAGCCCTAGCAGCTGTCCTCTGGGATCGCCAGCCCACCATGTCATATTAGGGAAGGCCCTGTTACGCTATCAAATGAGGCTGTATAGGTGGCTTTCGCTACCTTCTTTCAGGCTGAAGTAGGATAGCAGGTATATAAGTTTGGGCAGTCCAGAAACCCCCCAGCTTCCGTTCTTTTTTTTTTTTTTTTTTTTTTTGGTGAAATATGCACCCTCTTTGAGAGACAGGCGTGTGGGGTCCTGACAATTTTGACGAAGCCATGGCTTAAGCAAAGGTAAGAGTGTGTGTCAAGCCAGCACATTTCTCTTCTAGGTTATTATAAAGATCTTGAGCCTGATCCTGTCTTTCCAGGCCCTTGTCATTGTGGAAAAACTGTCTGAGAGGAAAATAATACCACTACAGCAAACTTAAGATTGAAGTGAAAAGTTGCAGGGAGAATAAATGATTCTACTTTGTAGCACTTTTCTTTTTTTAAGATGGAGTAATTTAGCATCAGTATTTGAGACAAAAAAAAAAAAAAACCCAACAAAAAACACAAAATAGATAGGAAATAACCCATCTCTATTAATAGATTACTTTGTTAATTATTTTCATGCAGAAACAGGCAGAATCTGAATCATAATTTAAACCCTTTATCATTTAAAATACTTTTGTAAGTTACATAAGACAGTTGCTTTCTCCTATTGGATGACTGTTCTATTTCCTAGGTATTCCTGCCGCGCATGGCAAGCCCAGCAGTTACTCCATAAGGGTGGACAATACAGTTCCGCTTGTAACTCAGGCCCCAGCTGTACAGCCACTGCAGATCCGACCTGGGGTTCTTTCACAGGTTGGTTACAATGTGTTCTTTTTTTCCATATGTGTTCTCCGCCTTATCATAAATATAACCCCATGTCAGCCTGTACTTCTGGGATGTATTGAAGGGATCTGGTAGGGAATTCACCCCTTTTTGAAGGTCATGGCCTTTAGCTTTTGTAATTCTTAGTTGTTAGTGTAACTGTCTTGATGCATTGATGCCTTTGGGATGTATTGTTTGTGACTTCGTTTGGGTTGTTTTCTGACGCAGCAGACATGGTCTGGCAGAACTCAGCAGATGCTGATACCCGCTTGGCAGCAGGTAGCACCTATGGCCCCTGCAGCTGCAGCACTGACTTCTGAAGGCATGGCTGGTTCACAGAGGCTTGGAGACTGGGGGTAAGTCCAGAGCAGGAGAACCTCTCTGTGAATAATACGCCAAGCAGATCACAGGAAAAAGGAGATTCACTTTTCTTGCTCCGTAGGAAAATGATTCCACATGGCAGTCATTACAACTCGGTGATGCCACCGCCTCTTCTCACCAACCAGATAACCCTGTCAGCCCCTCAGCCTGTCAGCGTGGGCATTGCACATGTTGTCTGGCCTCAGCCTGCCTCCACCAAGAGAAATAAGCTATGCCCCACCAGGTTGGTGTCGCCTTCCTTCTGCATTGGGAAGTTAGACTGTGAAGTGCTCTAAAGGGTCACTCTTGTAGTCAAAAATGACCCCTTCTGTAGCTCTGGTGCAAACACTAAGCCGGCTCCCTTCTTAATTTCTCAGAGGTATTTTGGTAAAACTAATGGAATGGGAGCCAGGAAGAGAGGAAATAAATGCTTTCAGTTGGTAAGATTGTCTTTATTGACCTTTTGATTTATTATCTACCTGTAATATAGCAAATGTAGACATTTGGATATCACATATACAAACGAGTATGTAAATGCAAACTACAGCCATATTTTAGAGATAATATTTTATGATTCACAAAACTTTTGGCGTATCAGTATATTACATCCAAGAACAAGTGAAAGTTTGTGTTGTTTGGTTTAACAAAATATCTTCAAGAAATATCACTCCTATTTTGATTATAGAGATTACAAATTTTTTTTTTGGTTGCAGGAGTAATTCATTGCAGAATACCAATATCCCACATTCAGCATTTATTTCTCCAAAGATAATCAGTGGAAAAGATGTTGAGGAAGTAAGTTGTTTAGAAACACAGGACAATCATACTTCAGAAGGAGAGGCAAGAAATTGCCATGAGGCGTCTGTCAGACAGGATTCTTCAGTTTCAGACAAACAGCGGCAAACCATCATTATCGCCGACTCCCCGAGTCCTGCCGTCAGTGTGATCACCATCAGCAGTGACACCGATGATGAAGAGACCTCTCCCAGACATTCTCTCAGAGAGTAAGTTTGAGGTGCACCTGCCTTCAAACAAAGTGCAGAAAGCCAGCTCTTTGTGGTGTACTCTTTGCCAGTGTCCCTTGGAATAAACATAATTATAGTTTTTTATCTGAATTTATAAGCTTTAAATTTGGGTCTGAGTAGCTGATTCTGAACTCTTTAACTGCCTTTAAGTACAGTCTCACTTTGACTATGATTCTTCTCCCCCTTTCTAGGTGCAAAGGGAGTCTCGATTGTGAAGCTTGCCAAAGCACTTTGAACATTGATCGGATGTGTTCACTCAGTAGTCCTGATAGCACTCTGAGCACCAGCTCCTCAGGGCAGTCCAGCCCGTCCCCCTGCAAGAGACCCAACAGGTAAAGGAATCTGAGGTGCTTGTCATAAACATCGAGTCTGCTAAAAGCCTGATTTCTTCGGTTGTGTGTGAAGTAGTGTCTGCTATTTACTACAGTGATTGCTCTTTTGCACACAGGTTTTGAACTACATAAGTTTTGTAAGCTTGTGTTTATCATAGTTTTTTTTTTTTTTTTCCATTAAAATTGTGGTGGCACACTCCTTTAATTCCAAAAATTGGGAGGCAGAGGCAGGGGATGTCTGTGAGATCAGACTTTCCAGGGCTACATAGTGAGACCGTGTCGCAAACAAACAAACAACCCTTTCATTTAAAAGCTGAAGTCCTGGTGAACTTCTGCATGATGAAGTACTGAGTGGCCCGCCGCCTGGAGGGCAGCCTCTGATTCTGTCTCTGTCATTGACGGCTGGTTTGTCTGCCTCCCTGGTACTGCCTTGTTGGGCACATGTAGGGCCTGAAATCGTTTCTGCTAACCAGCACCATGTGCTAACATATTGAGAGAGAAGCCACAACAGTCTTTATGAAATACATTTGATTTTACATAAAAATTGATGACAAGATTTGAAAAGGATTTTAATGTTTTATACATTTTCCTTTCCTTTAGTCAGAAACTGGTTACAGTACTTACTAGCTCAAGCTCCGCAAAATAAATAAGCTCTACTGAGTCTCCTTATAAGTTGCTTAGAAGTTGATACACATATAAGTCACATAAAAATACACACACAAAATGGTCCTAAACATGAATATATGCATGTAGGTTTAAAAGTAAAAAGAAAGTATATATATAAAAAGATATGCCTTAAAATTGTTAAGATTGAAACGAATGACTAAAACACAATGTTGTGGAAATACCGACATGAGGTCTCATGACGGCCGAGATGGTGGGAAGAGGAGGGGGATTCAGGACTCTGAGATGGCTGAAGGTTGGTCAGAAAGCCCTTTCAGGAGGATACAGATCCTGCCCTTTAGTTGGAACTGAATACACAAGCCCCTAGTTCACGTGCTTGTACATCTTGTCCAGATGTCTACAGCAACCCTTTGTTATGTTGGTTTCTGTTTTACGTTTATGTGTTCATATACATTTGTGCGTGTGCCTCTGGAGACCTGGGGACAATGCTGGGCGTCGTCTTCAGTGGCTGTCCACCGTTTGCTAGACTAGCTGGCCAGGAGCTCTAGGGCTCCTCCTGTCTGCCTCGCAGTGCCGGGACTGCAGATGTGCACTGCTGTATGCAGCTTTTTTTTTTCAGTTTTTAAATTATTTTTAAATTTATTACAATTTATTCACTTTGTATCCAGCTGTAGCACCCTCCCTCACCCCTTCCTGATGCCATCCTGCCCTCCTGCTTCTCCTCCCATGCCCCAGGATCTAAACTCAAGTTCTCATACTTGCATAGCAAGCATTTTGCCAATTAAGCTATCTTCCTATCCCCTAGAACAACAGTACTTCTTACCCTGAAGAATTATAAAGAAGAGTTTTATGAACTATTATGATGGAGGAAATGTGAAGGAAAGAAGTAGAATTTGGTTTATCAGTCTAAGTAGAAAATGCTGGGGGGAAAATAACATTGGCCAAGGATAAAATATATATAAAATAACTAAGCATCTCTGTAGTGTGGTAGAGACTATTAATAACAGTAGAATTAATTGTGGAAAATGTAAAAATGTTTTCTTATAGTATGTCAGATGATGAACAGGAAAGTGGGTGTGAGACGGTGGATGGCTCTCCAACGTCAGACTCGTCGGGCCATGACAGTCCATTTGCAGAGAGCAGTTTTGTGGAGGACACTCATCAAACCACAGAGCTTCGGACTTGTGCTGGCACAGAAGCCAAGCCAGCCGTTGGCACTGCTGTGGAGCCACCAGTGGGAACAGAAAGTAGATTGAATGTTGATGAGCACATGGCAAACACAGGTAACTTAGTTCTCTGGTTATCCTGTAAGGTTTGAACTCAGGAACACGGGACAGCAGGATTGTCAGCAGTCATCTCTGAATTCTCAAATTGACCCTGAGAACATCTCTTCAGATGTTCTCCTGAGCTTAGAAGTCATGACTTTTCTTAAATATAAATCAAGGTTCTCCAGCCACTATTGTGTAAGACCTGTAAGCACATGTCTAATTTTCATTAGAGAAGCAGAAACCACAAGTGTAATTTTGTATGTGTGGTGGTTATCATTGCCAGATTCTACATGCCAGCCACTAATAAAAGGACAGCTCGCCCCTGGAAAGCTGAACCAGCCTTCTGCCTCGGGTACTCGTCAGCAAAAACCCACATCAGCATTCCAGCAGCAGCATTTGAACTTCAGCCAGGTGTGTTTCTGTGTGTACTGTGAGCATGTGGGATTTATGCTAAGCAGTTTATTTTCTTTTATTATTTTAGTTTTTGATTTGTGTATGAGTGTGGTATATGGTGTGGGATGTGTGAATATTGAGCAGAGATAATTACATTGTGGGATTGTTTTAGAATTTTTGTTTTACAAAATCATGTGCATGAATGTTGGCTTTACATATAAGTGCTGTATAAATTGTAGGGTTAATAACTGGGGTAAGAATGCTGGCTGGGAGTTGCAATAGCAACAATCTGCAAGAAACAGGAAGATGTTAGTGTGCTTTCTTTTCCTTAATCAACTAGACTCTGAGATCCAGTGTGAGTTGCCAGTCACAGTTCCTTTCATCTTTGCTTTGATCTTACAAAATGTGCTGTTCAGTCATGTTCTTCTTTGTAATTAGGTTCAACATTTCGGATCTGGGCATCAAGAGTGGAATGGAAACTTTGGACATCGAAGACAGCAAGCCTATATTCCTACTAGTGTTCCCAGTAATCCATTCACTCTTTCTCACGGAAGTCCCAGCCACACAGCAGTCCATGCCCACCTGGCTGGAAACACGCACCTCGGAGGACAGCCTACTCTACTTCCATACCCATCTTCAGCTACCCTCAGTAGCACTGCACCCGTGGCCCACCTCCTAGCCTCTCCGTGTACCTCAAGACCTGTGTTACAGCACCCAGCGTACAGTATCTCCCACCCCAGTGGCATAGTTCACCAAGTCCCTGTGGGCATCAATCCCCGTCTGTTACCATCCCCAACCATTCATCAGACTCAGTACAAGCCAATCTTCCCTCCACATTCTTACATTGCAGCATCACCTGCATATACTGGATTTCCACTGAGTCCAACAAAACTCAGCCAGTATCCGTATATGTGAAAACTCAAAGACAGTATATTGAGGAAGCTCAATGATACAAGCGTTTAATTAAAAATAAAAACATGGTATTTCATAAATATTAGCCATGGCACAAGAAAATTATTTTTGAATCATGTAGACTTGGGTGCAATTTAAACAACTTTGAGCTTTAAAAAAAACTCTCACTTTTAATGTGTTTTGCACATTTGGTATAACTTGTCTTTGGTCATGTATCTTCTTATGTAGTAACTCTAGACAGGTGACTTATTGGGAGCAGAAGTACAGTTTTGCTCCTGCTATTTTTTATAAAATTGCCTTCTAACTAGTGCAAGACACGTCCACATTTGGGAAGCCATTCTGTGTCTAGACTTAGAGCAACAGACGCACATGTGTCAGAATTGCAGCATACGAGTGAACTGTATTGTCTGTGTCTTAGTGTGTACATGTTGGGGCACCTAACCTAAGCAACTGAGCTATTGTTCTGTACATTTGCATGTGTCTTTTGCATGGGCAAAATGTTGCCTAGATTGGCTCTTAATGTTGTTCTAATAATCTCAGCTGCATTGTAAACCGTTCCCACACATAGTGCCTTAAATATTTGAGGTTGTTCAAGTTATTACCTATCTGTAAATGTTGAGGACTGCAGCACTTAAAATTCAGACCTACTCTTTAGTTTTTGTTTTTTTGTTTTTTGTTTTCGTTTTTTTTTTTTTTTTTAGTAGAGTAACATTTCTTTTGGTTTTGTGTGGTATGATTTCAGATAGTAGCTGCTTTTTCCTTAGTAAGAGGGCAGCACGTTTGCTATAGCTGAATTCTGCTGTCTGATTTTTTTCAGAATGATCTAGCTTCAAGAAAAGCAAGCAGTTAGTAGTGCTTAAGAAAACTTGATTCAGTAACTAATGGATAGTTGATATCTGTCACAGCACAGCATTTTATATACTATTAAGTAAAACTGCAATACAACCTAAGTTTATTTTGGGAGTGTTTGCTGTATAATTGGACTTCTTAAAATGTTTAGAGGTGCAGTAGGCATGACTTGAGTAGATAATGAAAGAAAATGCAAAATGCTCATCGATTCATGATGTGGTTTCTTCTTAGCTTGGGCAGCCCATGCAGTATTTAACACATAGTAGCCGAATATTTACTATTGAAGCTTGAAAAGATGTGAGTTCTTTGTGTGCAATTTTTCATTTATGCATGTGAGAAGGTTTTTGGTTTTGATTATTTTTAAGTATTTTTACATTGTAGTACTCGTTTTTTGCTTGTTGGTGGTGTTTGCTTATTTAATACATTCCGTCAGGGACAGAAATTACATGCTTTTTCTCTTAGGAAGTGTGTATTGGGTTTTTCCCTCCCCCTCTCCCCTTGGTGGTGATGGTGGTGATGTTTAAATGAAGTTGCTTTTACAGCACCAAAGACTTAATCATCCATTTCTTATATAAAAGGTAGCTACTTTTTGCATAGACCTCAAGTATATTGTAGTGTAGAGGTGGAATTTAAGGAAAGGTATTAAACCAAGGCTGTGTTTTAGCTTACAGGCAAGTAATAAATTGTATCATTTATCTTGAATGTACCATAGATAAGCTGCTATTTAACGATTGCCACTTCAGATAGCTGTGAAATTAGGTGATTAACTAGTTGTTATTTAGCTTTCTAATTTCTGTATAAGTCTAATTATACGAGATAGAAGCTGGGGTTTTGATTTTTTTACTTTGCTTTTCTGTTTGGAGTGTCATTGTAACTACTGTATTGTAAATGATGGAAACAATTGCCTATGTTATTTTGGGTGTGTTATTTGCATCAGTATTTTATCTCTATTAATGTTTGTGCTCATCACTGCATATAAAAACTTGGATGTATCAATGTAACTTAATTTTTTATTTTCATACTGGCATTGTAGACACTTGAGAAAGCTGTATCTTGCAGGCTTGACTTAACTTTTTTTCCTTAAGAGTCTGGAATATAACCTTACAGCATTTACTGGAATAAACAGTGCAGAACATTGGAGTGCAGAGCTCCAAATGTTTTGGATTGACAGCATTTCCTTACTAAGCAAGTTGCATACCACAACTCTAGTACGGCGCTGATGATAAGCTAATAGTGATACGTTTTTCTTTACTCCATTGACACGAGCAGTGTTTTATTTAATAATCACCCATGACATAAACGTGCCTGAAGTTGATTTTAAAAATTACAGTATTAGATCATAAAGTAAAAACCAGCAGCACATTTTTAGTCACTGAGAATGAAGGACTTGATTCCCCACAGGTTTCAGTGTTTTTAGTAATTGATTCTATGCATTTTATAGAAATAGAAATATATATAACACACATTACAAAAAGAAGTTGGCTGAGATTAACTTAAAGACTATTTACAGATGACACATTTGTGGAGTCACTGTTTAAGTAGCCGCTGCCCTCCATGGCGGTTCAACAGGTGTCTGCTCACTTCTTGGAAAAGATTCTGTGCTGGTGACGGATGTTTCAGAAACACCAACTACACAGATTGATTGTGTCACAAAAGGCACAAAAGGGGCTGGTGAGCCGTGCTTTCTGCCCAGAAAGGAAGCATTTTCTCTCTTTAGAGTTCATGGCTAGAGCAGCCTTGTTATTAAATGGACTGTAGTGGTGATAGCATTTTCATACCACAGTAATGCTTTTTAAAGGCATGTCACAGTGAAATGTACTGCTCTTAATTAATTGCAATCATGTGCTTTTTAATGTGTTTCAAAATTTAAAGACTTCAAAATCTCTCCGAAGTCTAATTTTAGCATATTGGCAGAAGAATCTGGATTTTACCCCCTCTAAAACGATTTTAATAGTGTTGTTTTTAATATTTTCTTAAATAAAACACTGCATGATTTCCAAGTTGCATATTTGTGTGCTAATTTGCAAGTGAAGTTTTAATCAATTATTTTGATGTTTAGGTTTTTTTCTTCAGGGTATTTAATTAAATATGTTACTCTATTAGCAAAGTCTTTTCATTTTAGTATCTCTACTGTTGATTTTAAACTTGGCTTGTGTTTTGTAAAAGTTAAATCATACACTGCAAGGTGTAGGAAGATTCATTTTAATGATCCCGATGATAGATTCGATGACTTAGTTTGAACGGTTAACTGTTGAACAGTTTTACTCTTGTGGCTTCTTTCTTTGGTTTGTTTTTGCTTTTACTTCTCTGCTACACTAGTTTGCCATGTAGCAATTGCACTGTGCAATATTACAATAAGGACTGGGAAAATTTTTATGGATGTAATGTCTATTACAGTTTGCGATAGTATTTCTCTCTAGTTCTCAGTGATTTAAATGTGACCAAGCCTTCTGTACTTTGTCACAAAAAGCGGGTTTTCCAGGTGACTATTTTGGTGAGTGTCAAAATAAGAATTTATGGTGTATTACTGTTGATTCACTTTGAATTAAAATATATATATTGCAGCAAACAGCTTGCTGACTTTTTTTCCATTCAGTACTTCTTAAGGGCAGAGATGGGAATGATTGATATTACCAAGTTACCTCATCATCGACACCTCATTTGATGCGCAGAGCCACCCTGTGGTAGGAATTTGTTAGATGAATGAGGACACATGTTTGTGCAGCTTGCTCAAAGTCCTACTGCTAGTGGGTATGAGTGTGAGATAGGCCAGGCCACAGCAAGTCAGCTTTCCCCTTTGCTTTTCAAACTGTAGCCTGCCACAGCGTGCCAGAGACACCCGAAACCACAGTACAACTGTGGCCCACATTTCTTGAAGAATTGATTTTCTCAAATCTTTGAGGGAAGTATTCTGTTTGCTATTCATGGATGGAGAATAGGGAAGTCACGTGATTTTTGAAAAGTGCAACACGAGGCTTTGAAGGAACTTTGAGTCAGGTCCATTTAATGTTCTTAGATGGCACCTCATTCTCAAGGCCTGAACTTCAGGCATGGATCTCTGCAGGCGGGAGTGTGGGAAAGCATTCTGTAAGAGCAGAGCAGTAATTAGGGACTTGCGTCTTGTGCGTAGAGTCAAATCTAGAGCTAAGCTTAAACACACCCCTGGATACGTATTTCTTTCTCCATAAGCTTTCAACTATAGTATAAAATAGATAATTTTTCTAGTGTTTGCTTCTTCTCAACGTTCTGTTGGTGAGTCTTTAAATTATGTGTAATATATACATAATTACATATATATTCTTGACTCTATTGTATTCTTTTGTGTGCATATACCTGTTTTGTTGACAGTCATTTGGATAAGTTTGCCCTTTTTAGGTGTTTGGAATAGTGTTGCTGTGAATGTTCTTGTCCATATTTTGGAGAACAACACGTGTCTATGCAGTGTGCCTGCAGTCCAGAATTAGATCATAGGGGTTATACATATGTCACTTCCTTAGACACTCCCCCACAGTATTCCAAAATACTGGAATTACCTTACACTTTCGGAATGTGAGCATTTTCTAGTTCTCTTCTAGCCTTACACTTCCGCTTTAGTCATACCGGTGAGGCTGGGTTCTTAAAAACACGGACAAGCAGCAACAACAACAAAACTCCCTAAGGCTCAGACACTGGTTCCAGATTTACATAAAATCTAGAGTTTGTAATTTGCCTGAAAGTACTCTCATCTTCAGGGAATACCAAGGAGTACTGAGCTATTTAAGCAGATCTTGGACTATAGGAATTGTTTGTGAAGGGGATAAAGGGTAGCAGCAGAAATGTCTTTGAGTGCACTCATGAACCGGCACCTACTGCTCAGCCTGGCATATCATAAGTGTGGCACGAGACTTCCAAAATAGGAAATATCTGTGTTCCCAGAGCTGGGCATTTGTCATCGGACAAGGCATGGGGCCCGTTGCCTTACCGCACTGTGGTGGGGAGACCAAGCAAGTTAGTGCCAACAGGGTGGCATTGGAGGTGCATAAATGCCAGCCGCACCAGGGGGAAACAGCACAGAAGCTCAGCTCAAGCAGGAGCTTTTAACATGAACAAGAAAGGGAAGGTGGCCAGTGTGTCGGGGCTCAGTGCATGGGTGGGGCGCTAGAGACAAAACGTGACTGTGGGGAGGAGGGTCGTGCAGCCTTCAGCCAAAGAAAGGGTGTGGACCTAACTCCAAAACCCAGAAGCTATGAAAGGGTCTAGGTGCTCAAACGCAACACAGTCTGTGTTTTCTAAAACCTAATTTGGTTGGCCCACGGAGAATAGGCTGCAGGCTTGAAGATCCTCTAGGGTGGTATTGAAGTCCACACAGGAGAGGGGGAGAGAGACCAGTGCCTTTCTTTGATTAAGAGGTTTGTATTATGAATAATGTGTCCTTTTCCTTTTCCAGAGACATTGTGTAGCCAGACTGACCTTGAACTCCTTGTAGCCCAGATTGTCCTGGAACTCCAGACCCCCTGCCATGTACTGTCACACCCAGCTGCCTTTAGGTTTCACAAAGGTTTTTAGAAGAGTGGGAATTTTTAATTTGGATACAGCTCAATTTATCACCATTTTTTTTTTTCTGTTGTGGTTTTTGCCTTGTGTTTCCTGAGAAGTTTCTTGATTGTGGGGTTTTAATGCTTTCTCCTGGATTCCAGGGCTTTTATAGTTTTAGCTTTTATATTAGGTCTCTGGTCCATGTCATGTGGGTTTTTGTGCTGTTTGTGGGGATATTGCTCTATCTTGCTGAATCTGTGTTTATATAATGTACTTTTTCATCATAGAAAATCATACATGTGGCAATATGTCTGAGAAGTTCAGAGAAACAAGTTTTTAAAAATTTAGAGTTTTCAAATAGTTACTATACACTCAGGCAATTTTAGGTTTCTTTTTTTAAAAACCTTTACTTGTGTCAGTGTGTGTGGGGATCTGATGTCCTCTTCTGACATGCAGGCACACACACAAATAGAGCATGTATATACATAGATAAATAAATCTTTAAAAATGAGCATTTTCTAACATGCCTACTGTGTTTTGATTTATACTTTTTATTTACACTGAATGCCTGTGTTGTTTGATCACCTCAGCCCTCATCCCTTCTCTCATCCAGCCTGTCTCACCGGTTGGAACCTGATTTGCATCATTTTTATCTTGTAGACTCTGTATCTTTGACATTTGCTTTGTGCCTGACTACAGTAGGTATTAAAATATTTGTTAAATACATACGTACATACATACATACATACATATGTACATTTGAGGCTGCAAAGATGGTTCAGTGGCTAAGAGAACTGGCTGCTCCTGCAGAGAACCTGGGTCAATTCCCAGCACCCATGGCAGTAGCTCACAACTGTCTGAAACTCTCGTAACAGGAACTGACGTCTTTTTCTGGAATCTGAACGCACTGCATACAGGTGGTACACAGTCATAGAGGCAAAACACTCACACACAGAAAAACTTTTTAAGGAAGTAAAGTAAAAAAAAAAGTGTGTGTGTGTGTGTGTGTGTGTGTGTGTGTGTGTACTTGGGGGCCAGAAGAAGACATCAGAGCTCCTGGGACTGGAGTTACAGGCAGTTGTGAGCTGTCACGGCTTGCATTTAATCTCTCTTGCGTTTTGACTATTAAGTATGGTTTTGAGCAAATCTGGGCTTCTGTTTCCTCTGCTAAAAAAGAGCTGGGGTTTGCTACCTCAGAGCAGCATCAGTTGAGTAGACCAGGATGATGATGGCATGAAGAAAATGAAGTCAACAGATAGCAATGCGGAGAGTAAATTCTCCATTCCCAAGAATATTGGGCGTGGCAGACACAGTGGACAATGATTAATAGGTTTTCAGTAAGATAAAAGTTGGCAGTGAATCCAATAAAAATGCATAGCGCACACCAAACAATTTGCCACCGTCCTGAGCCCGTCTGAGCCAGCTAGGTTGATGGCTGGTCATTCTGTTCAGTATAATGCAATGTTACATACTGGCCAGCAGGGGGAGAAAGTTCTCTAAAAGTTTGTGCCCTCATCTTTAAAACAAAGCAGAACTGAGGGCAGTATATCTTGTTTCCAGTGGACATTATTGGACAATGTGAAGGGTTTTTTGTTTGTTTGTTTGTTTGTTTGTTTTCACTTTTACAAACACAGTTTTTAAAGGCGACACTATTCCAAGTCTATTAAAGACATCCTGTGTTTATCCACCCCTCTATCACCACATAAACTTGACAGACAGGAATATATAGATTATTTTGTTTCCAGCAAAGGAAATAAGACCTAGGATTTGGCAGCTTTTGGAGGAGAAATGAATCATTTATCAAAACCTAGATTATCTCTTTTCATCCCCCCTTTTTGCTTTCCCTTGTTTCTAAGAATGGAAAGGCTCAGACACCGATTGATTCATGAGAACATGGGGAAAAGCAGCTTTATAGTTTTGCCCCATCGGACATACTTCCTGACTATGTCTTCTATGTCCAGGAAATGTCTACTGACCCATTGTTAGAATTTTATAATTCTGTGTTGGTTCTCATAGCATGGAATCAAAGGACGTTGGTTGCTTTTTTTTTTTCCCCCAAACTCTTGTATGTGCATGTAGCCTAAGACTATAATCAAGCCATAATTTGACCAAAAAAGAAAAAAAAAGCAGGCTAGAAGTATTTCATGACTAGCTGTTTCAACAGATCTGACTTCAATGTTGTTGATGAATGGGTAGAGTTAGTGCACTGGCTTGTGTGCCCCTTCCCAACACACGTTAAGGCTGAGCTGAACCAAAGTCATGTTGGGACATTGCATTCATTAATAATGAGAGGATCCTTTGTTCTGTCTGAAGCTTATAAAGCACTGAAGCACGCTTTCCTCAGTTTCCACTCACAGTGGGAAGCTGATGATGAAACAAGTAAAATTTGCATTAATGGTTTCTCCACTTTTTTTTTTTTTTTTTTTTTTTCTGCCTGTGTTTATCTGCTCATCTACCTACCTACATGTATGTGAGGTAAGTTCTGGCTGATTAGCCGAGCCTGGTCTTGAATCCACACACTGCCACTTCAGCCTTCAAAGGGGCTGCAATTGCAGGCAGAGGCCAGGTTTTTCGGCACATATTTAATTCCAGACAGTCAACAAAGTGGTCTGTCGAGTGTTTGCCAGTTCATTTCAAGCCGCTTTTACCTACCTGATGCTACTGGACATGCAGAGAGGCGCTGCATGTCCTAGAGATCCAACAGGCAGAAATAACTAAGCACGGAGAGACTAGAATGAGGAGCCTGATAAGCAAGTGCCGAGCGGTGAGCGCAGGCAGCCCTTGCGCAGTTCTCACTAGAAGATTAAAATTGTTTGCTGGCCCTCACAAAGGTATGACAGCCTCTCCTATGATGGCTGAAATGTTCAGAGAGGTGAAAGGACGCAAGTGATGCTTGTGTCGTATAATAATGTACAGCGTAACCATACTGGCTGCTTTGCCTTAGCGAGTCCCCATTACCCACCTCTTTGATTCCTGGCAAATTGTTAGCTCGCGGCTGAGTTCGGATGGGTTCCTTGGCTCCCGAACTTCGTGCTCTCGTTATCACAGCTGTCTGGGAGTTCCTCCAACCTGAATTTCGTCAGCACTGCCTCCTCCTTAGGATGTCTTCTCTCCTTTGTGTCAGACCCGCTTGCTTGTATATGTTGACGAATCCGTCCTTCTTGAGTCCCCCAGTTTAATCCGAATAACCCAAACAGCATGTGTCAGCATTCCCAACATCCGCTGCTAGTTCAGCTACCATTTACCTTGTAGTCCGATGTCTGCCTGTTACCACGTTGCTTCTTCTTTCTGTTTCCGCTTTCCTTCTTTGCTTCCTTTCATCTTTGCTAGACAAGTCCTTCCCCCACCCCTGTGTGTGTGTGTGTGTGTGTGTGTGTGTGTGTGTGTGTGTGTGGTGTAGTGTATCTATGTGGTACATATGTGCAGGTATGCACAGGCCCTTGTGAGGATGGAAGTCAGAAGAGGATGCCAGGTGTCTGTCTCTCTCCACCTTATTTTTAGGCAAGGTTTCTCGCTGATCCTGAAACTCACTATTTTGGCTCCTCCTCTCTTCATCCCTCACTCCACCTCACCCCACCCCACCCCGCCCCAAATGCTGGAATTGTCGGTATGCACAACTTTGCTCAGCTGTTACACGGTTGCTGGGGATTTGAACTCATGTCCTCTGGCTTTCATAGTAAGTGCTCTTGCCACGGAGCCATGTCCTCAGCTCCTGATTATCTATTGTTGTATAATGTTATGTAGGCTTAATGCTCTAGAAGACCAAAAAGTAACACAGCCACACACTTTCTGGTCTGCCTGGGCTGGATGACAGATGAGCAATGATCAGACACTGATCGAGTGTTTGAGAGGCATGTGTATTAGCGATTTGTAGAGTGAAGGGTTAACAAAGTTTCTGTAGCTGGCCACTGACGCTTACTATGCTGTGACAACCAAAATATGACTCTTATCAGCGAATTAGTGTTATTTAACTAAATGATGGTAAATGAAATTCATGCATGTTGGAGCCATGGAAAGTGAGCACTGCCTGTGTCAACAATTGATTTTTAATGGCATTTAATTGTAACTTTTGTAATTCGATTTAAAAAGAATGACTGTGTTTAACAAGTAGCTCACAACACTTCTGAAAATGTAGTGATCAGCTCTCAACAAGCTGCTACGAGCCGCAACCGGCCCATCCTGCATTTAGCTCTTTTCCACTGATGCCCCTGTGACTTGGGTTCACAGGAAGGATGCTGTGGCCAGAGCTATCAAGCCAAGGTTGATGCCTTTAAACTCCACTCCTAACGTGCACACAAATAACCAGACAATTATAATAATGCCGCAACCTTATTGTATAGTTCCTTGGTTTCCATAAAAAAAGAATGTTTGGCAATTCAGTAACTTTTCATTAAAAATATCCATTTTGACTACTCTGTGTCTGTTCTTTCACTAATTAGTCTGCTTTGGCTGATTGTACTGTGGTAAATGGCTCCCAAAGTTTCTGGAGCTGAAAAGTAGCCTTATCTGGCAGTTTATTCTGATTCCTTCTTTGGAGCAACTCTGCTGATGGCTACAGATCTTCAGAGCATAGTCTCGTTAATTTTTAGGACTCTGGAGTTAGGGATATTGAACATGCCTCCCCTATGGGAAAAGGAAAAGGTACAGAGATGGATCTTGACATGGCCTGTCTCCCTCCATCCCTCCGTCCCTCCCTTCCTCCCTTAGGCTGGGTCTCACTATGTAGCTCTGGCTCCCTATGGAGAACAGGCTGGGCTCAGAGATCTGACTGCCTCTGCCTCCCCAGGTGCAGGGATTAAACCTGTGGACCTGGCTTTAATACTGTTTTTTGGAGTGAAACTGTACGAAGTGGCTTCTGTGATGTACAGACTGAGAGGGAGAAAGCTGAGCATTGCCCACAGGACACACAGTCATTGTGGGAAACCCCCTTGTCCTACAGGGGAGAGAAGACACCCTCTGGTTTGTCCTTGTGAGGAGGCAGGAATAGCTTCTTTGAAAGCTGCTAAAAGCCCAGGAGCTTCGTTTTGAAAGGAAATCCTTTGGTTAAGCTAAAGCCCATGTCTTGTGTAACACACCTGTGTGGTACACCAGTCAGCATTGCTGTCACGTGGAGTTTGTCAGATGATGGGCTGGGCGACCTCCCTGTGTCACTTTTACGTGCTTGAATGCTTAGGACACTGGGACCCGCCTGGCAGCCATCTCTATTCAGGTATCCTCTTTGGGCTCTTGTTCTCTCTCCTCCTCTCTCTACTTTTTCAGCATTCTCAGATATATGGCTCCTTGACTCTCTCCTCAACTTCCCCGCCCCTCCACTTGGCATCATTACGCTGTCACTGTTCAAGCCAACCTAGTTCTTCTCTGCTCCACTCTCCCTCAACACCTTGCCTTGACTCAGACCTGAGAACTTGTGTCTTATGACTGCCTTCCTTTCTGCCCGTGCCTTCCTACCCTCCTCATTACCTGCCCAAGAGATCTTCCTGGAATTAAGTTTTCATCCATTTAGTGGCAGTGGAACAGGGAGGACGTGATATACACACACAATGTAGGCCGAAAGAGAACTCTGCCTATCAAAATCAGCCTCAAGAAAAGTCCTGACCAGTCCGTCTCTCATTGAGCTCAAAAATCTTGACATTGAGATTTTGGGTTACTGCCCGGCTCTGAGGAGGTCTTCAGCTTCGCTATGAGGCATCCTCCTTCAATAAAACGTGTGCTTCCGTGTATAGAATACATTACCAATGGATGTTGTCATCTTTCTGCATCTCTGCATGGTGGACATGCCCTCTCATCTTGTCTGTTTGCCAAGGATCAGCTCCAGCGTTCTTTGTGAGCCTTGCCCGACCCCGAAAAGATCAAACTTCGTTTGTCATTTCACCTATAGCATAAGTAAGTACTTGATAATTTTATTCTTCCCTTGCTGTATTTGGAGACACCCAAGGATATGGATTTTGCCTAATTCATCTTCATAACCCCATAGCACATCATGCTGGACATATTAGAAACAGTCAAGATTTGCTTCATGAATGGAGTGAAGATGAAAATGGTGACTCAAGCAGCCATTGTGAGGAAATAGTAAACATAATTGGTTTAGTATACAAAAGGCATCTGTTATCAGACACTTAACTGGCACTCTAGAATGAAAAATGGTATTCAGATTTCGCCTGTTGCTTCTAAATGGATGTTGGATTCCTCTAGTTTCAGATGCTTTAATCAGATCTTGTAAAACAGACATGTTTTGGCAAATGAAAGGGAGCACTGGTTGTTTCAGGTGATGACATTTATCGCTGATGCTCATGTCCTTGTTAGGGTATGTATGTATTTTTATAATATACTTCTTAATGACCTTTCAAAAAAAAGGATAGTACTTTAGAATGAAAATTTAAGTACAAAGTTTCTTTCCTTTTTATGTGCTCAGGAAAGAATTATGTGACAACACCTAAGATTTATTGAACCTCTTGTGTCATGTCCAACCTTTGTTTTAGAATGGCTTTAATAAGACATGATTTATGAGGTTGGGAGTGCAGCTCAGTGGTAGAACCCTCATATGGTGTCTTCGAGGCCCTGGGTTCAGTTCCTGATGTATCTCCAATAGGATTTATATGGCATACATTTTGATTACAGAATGGTCTAACCTGCACCATAGTCTAGTTTGAGAGTGTTTTATCGCCTTAGAAAGAAACTTTGTGCTCTATTGCCACTTAGAATTTTTAATCCCTTGCTACCAGAAATCTACTTTTGGTCTCTTTGGACTTGCCTTTTCTGGATGCTTCATATAAATGGAATCATAGACTATGTAGCCTCTATAATTGGCTTCTTTCATTTGGCACAGTGTCCTCAGGGTTCCTCAGTGTGGTAGCACATAGCAGTATTCTCCTGATCTTCCTTACTTGGGAAGAATATTCTGTTGTACCCAACTTATATATCTCTTCATTAACCTGATAGACATCAAGGCTGGTTCCACTTCTGACTATTAATAAATAATGGTGCTATAAATACTTAAATGGAAATATTTGTGAAGACATGTGCTTTTATTTGTTTTGGGGGGGGATACCTTGACATCTTTGGTAGACACTTGGACATCTTGGGTGACTCTTGGTGCCTGGAAGGAGTGCTAAAGCACAGAGTTATAGGGTGATGGAGTCAGGGCATGAAGCTAGTTCTGACTCACTAACATTTCTCATGGACAGTCTTGGTTCCTACCCCACAGGACTTGAAAGAATAAAATAGAAAAGAACCAGGGAGCTAGAGATATGGTAAAAATTAGTTAGCCTCATAGTGTCACCGGGGAGAGGGAGCTGACCATGTCTCTGTGCTGACTGGAGAATCCCAGAGGCATCAGGAACGTCATCAAGACAAAGTGACCCTTGATGACTTGAAAACAAAGGAAGGGGGGGGGGTTCTGTGGAAGAGGGGGAAGAAGGATAGAGGGAGCCAGAGGGGTCAAGGACATCACCAGAAGACATGCAGAGTCAACTAACCTGGGCCCATGGGGGCTCACACTGACTGAACCACCCACCAAAGAGCATGCATGGGCTCGACTTAGACCCCCTACCCCCTACACATATGTAGCAGGTGTGAAGCTTGGTCAACATGCGGGTCCCCTAACAATGGGAGCAGGGAGGGGCTGTCTCCACCTCTGTTGCCTGCCACTGGAGCCTTTTTTCCCCCCCAGATGGGCTGCTTTATCAAGCCCCAGTGGGAGAGGATGCTCTTACCTCTGCTGTGACTTCAGTAGGTGGGCTGGTACCCCAGTGGGGCCTCCCCTTCTCTGAGAGAGAAGGGGAGTTGGGGGAGAGGGCTGGGATCAGGCTAGAAAGAGATTAACTTGATAAGTAAATGGAAAAAAAATAAAGGAAAGAAATAGAATATGCTGCCTCCTCCCACTATAGGACTTACTTAGAGAATAATTAGCTAGAACCTGGGGGAGCAGAAATGTCAACCGGAAGTTGAGTTCAGTCCAGGAAACGCTGAGTGGCTAAGCTTCTGTGGGGGGTGGGGGTCCTCTGTGAGAGCTAAATTGATCCTCACCCACTGGAAGGCAGGCAGCTGCTCCTGGTGGGTGTTACTAGGGCCTGCTGGGCCTGCCTACCACCCTGGGCCCTGAGGGTGAAGCCTGGGAAACTCTTTTTTAGAGAAACGGGTGGAGATAATAGAGGAAAGAGAGACCAAGATGGCCTGCATATCTGCAGCAGCCTCCTCCAGTCCACTCCGCACCGCTCGTGGGTCAGAGAGGGACCCTCCACAATTCTTTGCTTGGAATTCTCCCATAGCTCTCCGCCGCCCTCTGGCATTGCTAATTCAGCTGTGTCTTTTCACCCTCCCAGGCAGTTCTTCTACAAGATACCCACATGGCTATATTAAGCACTTTTCTTGGGCCCAGGACAGTGAGGTGTAGGAAGAGCTCTTAAATGCACTTTCCCAGTTACAGCTAGGATTTTTCTCATGGGCACTAGACGCAAGAGTAACCACATACAAATTTTATTTTAAATTTCTCCTATTCTTGAAGGAAGCGGGCAACCTAGGCCTCACAGTCTTGTGGGTGGCTGGGTCCTTGGGTTTCATGGCCTCTGTAGAAACTGAGCCATATTTATATTAAAAAAAAAAATCCTTTCCATAAAAAGGCGAATCCCTCACCTCTCCAGCCTCTTCTCTTCAAGCCAGCGCTGCTCTTCAGGATTCACCCAGCGTCCTCCGTTTGACGGGGACCACTCATCAGCCCCGCTGGACGTCAGTGCTGCGCTCAGGGAGGGTGGAGACAAGGCTTAGCCCCAGCAGACACTAGAATTTAGAACTCCCCTGGCTACAGGAAAGGGGTAAAATGCACCGAGAACCGGAAGGTGTGCCTGTGGGAAATGACGCCTTGGGGAGCAACGGCGGCTTGTAGCAAAAAGAAGCCTAGATGTGCGCCCCAGAATAATGGCAGATAGTTCAGCTAGGGCCTAAAATCGCTGCTCAGAGGTAGGGTCTTCTGCCCACCTATTTAAAAGCTTCTTGAAATAATACCTGACTCTTTAAACAATAAACAATATACAAGGAAGTCCCAAAGCCCCAGTTAAGCATACTAAAATGAATACAGGGGTTTATGGCTTAAGAGGGTCACGGTTATCATATAATCTTTAAGATTGATTGAGCGCTTACTGTGTGTCAAGTGTACGTCTAAATGATTGACATTTATCAGCTCGATCATTAAAACAATGCCATGTGGGAGTTACTTGATCATTTCAGTTCCATAGATGAGGTCTGCAGAGACATGATTTTTCTCAGTCACCAGCTAGTAGAGGGAAGATCTTAAATTTAAGTCTACACAAGAGTTTGGTTTGTCTATTTACCAAGCAAGGACAAAAAAAATCTAAACAAAAATCAAAACAAGATGCCGTGGTAACTCATATCTGTAGTTCTACCAATCCTGGAAATGGTGGCAGGAAAATTGCTATGAGTTTGAGGCCAGCCTAGGTGTGTTACATAGTGAAGCAGGCTGTCACCTGCCTAAGGCCCCACTATGCTGCCCTCACGAGACACCTTCCCTTTCCCATTGTGAGGCTACCATCTTTTAATGACTTCCTACCTGGCCATTTGCTGTGCCTGGAAAGTTCTTACAGCTTTCTCCCTATCGCAAGCAGAAATAGGGTGTGTTTCCACAGGGAAATGGAGGATCTGCTTTGTATTTCTGTTCCCATGGGAATGGGTGATCCCCACAGATCTTTGTCACATGCTTACCTTGCCGTTCTAAAGTGGCCACTGTGTGTCTGCATTGCTTACTGGACTGTTAGCTTCTTCAGGGATAGAATGGTATGTGGTCTCAAGTCTAGCCTGTTGGAGGACTGTTGTTATGATCAATGATGAAAATCCCAACCGTTCTGTTTTACCAATAAGGACTCAGGACCCAGATGCTGGGGTGAAAACCTTCTAGCTCAGACAGGCAGAGAAAACACCCAGCTGACCTTCCTTCTCAGCTCAGGTCTGGATGGAAAAAACCCAGAAGTCTTACTAGTACGACTGACAGCCCAGGAAGAAAAGGCCAAAAACACCCAAGGCCAAAGGCTCGCTAGCTCAAAGCCCAAAAAGTCAGGGAACTGAGGAGCTGAAGTCTAAGCTAGAGCCAGAGCTTAAGCTAAGAAGCCTTTTCAACCTCTCCATGCTGTCTTAAATACCTCTCAACTCAAAGTCCCTCCTACTATTTAATCCCAGTCAGCTGGCTTCTTGCTCCACCTCTTGAACTAGGGTTAACTTTATTAGATTCGGTATACCGAGAGCTCCTGGATTAAACGCGTGTGCTAGGCTGGTCTAACCACACCAAAATCACCTGTTCACAATAAACAGAAAGTTCTTGGATTAAAGTGTGTGTTAGGGCTCATCCACACCAAACAAGATTTTAGAGTTCACAATTTGGGAGTTCACAATGGGATCAAATATCCTGCAGCAGAAGACACAGCCACTCAACCTAGCAACCACAACCTGAAAAGCAATCTGTGTCATGTCTAAGTCTTGCAAGACATAGCAAAGGGGAAATCCCATTTACAAGAGAGAATACGTTTCTGTCTGCCCTCTGGCAGTAGCTGGTGTTTCCTCTCTTAACTGTCACGAAGAACATGGCTGTGGTCTTGTGTCTCTTGTTTTATGTACCGTCCTTTTTCCATTCGGATCTCTTATGGTCTTGGGCCAGCAACTCTGTCCCTCTAGTCTTAATCCAACCTATATCACATCTGGCTACAGCTGTGGCTATAGGTTCCAGTTCCCCCTTACCACACCCACCGTTGTGTACACAGAGCCAGGTTCTGGGCTGGTGCTCCTGAGGGCGAGCCCCCTTCCCAAGTCCCTTCCTCCTTTCTGTAAGGAGGAGTCCAGGTGTATCCGGAGCCTTCTGTGGACAGGCCTGCATGCCCCTTCCCTTCTTCTGCTCCATTTCTCCACGAGTTAGTTGTGTCGAATAAAGCACCCTCCTCACTTTTCCTGCCTCCCTTCCCACATCAGCTGGGCACATTGATCTCCGTGGACCATCATCCCCATCCCAATCCCCATTCCCTTCTCTTAGAATCACCACTCGCCATTGCTGTTTCTCTCTCTCTTTTCGAGGCAGGGTTTCTCTGTGTAGCCCTGGTTGTTCCGAAACTCACTCCGTAGACGAGGCTGGTCTTGAACTTAGAGATCCGCCTGCTTCTGCCTTCCAAGTGCTGGAATTAAAGGCACACAGCACCTCTGCCCTGGCTTGTACGTTTCCTAAAACAACCCCAAACAGTTAATTTAACCAAAGAACAGGGTTAAAATCACAGCCCAGCAGGGAAGGATGAATATTCCCTATCAAAGATGCTTTGGGGACCAGAAACGCTGCACATTTCAGAGTTGTCTGGATCTGGCGATATTTGTGTAAACTTTATTGGCTGAGTGTGCCAAATCTGAAAATTTGGAATCATTCAGAGTTCACGTCTTTGAATCTGACCTATTACCTTACTTATTTAATGTCTGCAGATGGAGATCAGAGGACAACCCGCAGGCATTGGTCTCTCGGACCGTGTAGTCAGTATCTGTTCTCTGATAAGTTAGTGTGTGGAAAGGCAACTTCTGCAAAACACCGTGCTACTGCAGGTCCTACGGACACAGGTGAGGGAGAGCAAACCCTTCTCTAGAACCACGGGCCAGCTTGCTACGTGTGTGAGAGACAGAGGGGGTTGGAGGAGGGTAGCTTCCAACTTTCAGCATCCTCCAGCTTGAACACACCAGGGCAGGCCAGCCTCGGGGGTTTTGCCCTTCTGGATCGCTTTATCTAGAATGCGCCTTCAGCTTGCCTTGTCCCTTGGCCTCCTTCTGGTCTTCTCTCAAATGTCACCTTCACAGTGAAGCCTCTCCTCATCCCGTTTAATGCTGCAACACCTCCATCCCCGCTATCCGTTGTTTTAATTTAACCCTTTTCTCGGCGGCCTTTTTTAGCATTGTCAGTTTATTGCAGCTGCTATCCGACTGTCTGGAACAGGGCCTGGCATGTAACAGGCAGTTTTGGATGGATAAATCCTGTCGAGTGAACAGATGAGTTTCACCAGGTCAGGGTGAATGCCCTTCCCCTCGCTGCTTGTATGCCTAGCGCTGGCATACACAGTAGCTGGCAAGGCACGGATGCTGGGCAAATAACTTATTGACTGAAGGGTGCTTGAAGCACCTGAGAACTAGGTAGCCTGCTCAAGGGCAAGGAAGCAGCCAAGGGTAAGAGCAAGAGCAGGACAGTTCAGCTGCCTCTGCCCATTCGTCCCGTTGGGACTAGTCAGCGCTCCTATTTGGGGGAGACTTTTTGGAAATGCCTGTAGTTCTCCCAAAGCCCGGAGCACCGCCTCTCTAGTAACAAATGTTCACAACGTGCTTTATTTACTCCAGCGCCTCACTGCAAATAGGTCACGACAGCTCTAGTTCTTCGGGGGTAAATCCGGCGCGCAGGTGTCTGCCAGCCCCTCCGAGAAGTAGCGAAGAAGCCGCATCAAGCTCTCCCCGTCATCCTCGGAGAGCGTCTCCAAGGCGCAGGCTGAAAAATCCAGCTTCCTTCCCCGGTCCACCGTGACCCCGTGTCTGGTCAGAGGACTATCCCCCGCCGACCTTTCCTCCTCGAGATCTGGGGATCCTGGGCGGAGGGGAGCCCCCTCGCGCGCCCCCCAATCCCAGCGAGGACCTCGCCGGCTCAGGGGCAGGGTTCTGGCCCCGCGCGCGGGGCGGTGGGGGGGGGCGCGCGACGGCTCCGCGCGGGGATGCGCGCGCTCGCGAGCGCGCTCCTGCCTCGCCTCCCTCGCCCGCCCGCTCCGGTGCTACGTGCTTTCTTTGTCAATGAGGCGCCGCTCCGAGCTGCAGCAGCACTCGCGGCTCGGAGCCGGAGCCCAGCCATCCGGGTGAAGCGGCAGGGACCGAGTCCCCGGCTGCAGGGGCGGCGGCGGGCGGCACGCTGCACCAGCCAGGCCCGCGGGTTCTTCCCGCGTCTCGCAGCCTCGCGCTCCAGGTGCAGCCTCCGGCCCCGGGGAGGGGACCCGGGGCTCCGCCCGTCCCACCCTCGCCGCGCCCGCCGTGGGAACCCCATGCGGCCCCGGTCCCTGCGCGACTGAAGCCGCAGCTCCTGCTGAGCCCGCCTCGGACCCACCGAGGCAGGACGAGCGAGCAGCCCCTCCCGGGCCATGGCCGGAGATGGCCGGTGAGGACCGGTACGCGCACGGCTGGACTCCCCGGCGCCGTGTGGAACGAGCCAGCGGCCTGGATGTGTGAACGTTCCCCATGGCTCCGCAGGAGGAGAAGCCCCAGGGCCCGGGCGGAGCTGGGCCGGCGGCGCGGGAACCCAGGGACCGGCCCCGGGAGCCAGGGCGCCGCGGGGCGCTCGGGATCTCCGCGCGCTGCCGGGGCGTGAGGAGCTCCGGGGCCCGCGGGTCCGAGGAGGCGCTGGCGCTGCGGCCGCTGCTACTGGGACTCGTGCTGCTGCTGGCTGCCCTCCCCGGGAGCTGCCGCGCCGACTCGGGTAAGCCCTCGGCGGCGGCTGTGCGCCCGCGGCCGGGTCTGGAGCGGGTGGTGGTGGTGGTGGGCTCTTTGCAGCCGCGCTGGGTTTCTCTCTGCAACTGTCAGAAATCTGTCTCTTGGGAAGGCATCGTGGGCGGCGAAGAGGCATGGTCTTGTCTTTTTTTTTTTTTTTTTTCTGGACAACTTGCAAGATCTCCTGGTGGTCCCACAAACACGCCAGACATGGCGTGGTTGAAAGGGACCTGTTCGGTGGAGCACGTTAGGAATTTTGGGCTTCCTGTTGCTACTCCTCACTTTGTCTTAACTGCAAGGAATGGCCTGAGAGTTTGAAGCATTTTTTTTTTTTTAATTTGTGCCGAAAAAGCGTTTCCCCCTTCGCTCATGGCAGTTTTTGCTTTTGCTTTTGGGAACGAGGTACTTGAAATGATTGATTGCATCTTGCGAAAGGTTCAGGCATTGATCAAGTGTGTACCTGTTATATGCAAGAGGGCGCTCGGACTTAGAGCCATCCTTCAGAAGCAGGTTTCTCTAATTCCGGGGACAATTCTGTGGCTCTGTTGTAACTATTTGGGCGGAATTATTCTGCCGAAGCGCTTCGAAACTTACACCCGCGCCGTCAGCAGTGGCCCTCGAAGTAAGAATGATTGCTATGGCGCCTGCCTGCGAAGGGCGAGCTTTTGTGTTTGTGGCGGAATTCTGGGCTGTAGATGCATTCCGTTTATCAAGCCCCAAACTCTCACTCTGGGTAATTTGGTTTTTGCAGTGTTGCAGCTTCTAGTGAGGACCAAGAGGGGACCTCACCCCCGCCTCCGCGTGCGCATGTGGTGCCCTTTCCCCACGTCAGACTGAAATTCCCAGTTTTGAAGGAGCTTACAGCAGTTTTAAATAACTGTTCTGGCTGGCCATATCTCTATAAGTGCTCAATTTAAATCCATTTTCTTTTGATTTACACTGACATGAGGGGGTCTGCGTCAAGTGACTCTCAAGGAATTTCTGTTGTGATTGTTTGTAATGGTCCAAAGTTCAGTGGTCGACCTGCTAGGGAATCTGATCCCTTGGTTTTAGGTATGTAGCACAGCGTTAAGAGAGAAGTCAGGAGGTGAGCATAAGAAAGTCCCTTAGTGACCATTGGCTTAGAATCACAGTTTTGGTTTTTTTTTTTTTTTTTTTTGTTGTTGTTGTTGTTGTTAACAAGCCTCCAATTCTTGATAGTTTTGTAAACCGTTGGAGAGCTTTTCACTTTTGGATGTTGTTCATTTGAGTGCAGAGACGAAAACTGTTCAACCATCTGTGACATGTGAAATTTGGCTTTCCTGTATTGAGCCCTTCAGCCCCATGTCGGCCGATTTTCTCTGACAGGGCTTTGAATTTTTGATCTCCCTTCCAGCCTTTGTGTTTGGATCCTTCTCAACCTTGGAGACTTTGCTTAGCTCATCTTTCAGTCAGCCAGAACCTTATCTTGGGGACCTGTCATCTTCATCTTTTGGTCTTCGTCTGGGTCCCCCTCCTTCTTTTTTTTTTTTTTTTTTCAGGGTACTGGTCATGAGCCGTAATCTCTGGGTCGATAGTTAGAATGAAGGGGAATGCCATTAAATAAGTTGTTCTCTGAGGCCCTTTATTTCCCCCTTCTCAATAGCCTTGGTTTCTCTGTGATTTTGGGGTGCCTTTTCTACCGTCACCCCTGATGCTCAGTTTTCCGTGGACAAGGCCACCTGTGGATCCACTGTCTGCCTCTGAGCTCTGCAGTGTCCTTTACCATGGATCCCATTCTCACGACTGGCTTCTTGACGGCAGAGTGAATATTGGGCCTCCAGTTTGACCTTATCCCTGCTTTCATATGTTCTCTGATTTTAGCTTCTTCCCAGTTGAGGAGAGGCCTGGGCCTCATACAGAACATCTCAAGAAGTTTGTGGGGGAAAGTGCCGTCAGGAGGGAGGCAGGAGAAAAGGTGATGCTGGCTGGGGACCTTTGGCTTTCCACCTGCCACCTTGCCCAGCGCTTGCTCTGATGGGCAGCTGCAGTTCTGTGCTGTCCTCTGCAGCATGAGTCTGATGCTGAGGTATCTGAGAGGCTGTTCTGCTTGAAGTCCTGACTGCCCCTGAGCCTGCCATTTGCATCATTGTGCTCTTTGATATTTAACAAGCCTAAATCAGATATCTGCCCTGGTTGGAAAAAAAAAAAAAAAAAAAAAAAAAAAGGACAAGAACAGGTTTGCTTCTAGAAAATGCTGCACCAATTCCTAGCACCTTCGAAGCATGCATGGCCTTTGCGGTGTGTCCAGCCACCAAATTCCGTGCCCCTTTGCCTTAATCGCAGGCCTTCTCCTTCCTGTATAAAGGGAGGTCTGCGGTTGAAGATGCCCTCTCCTAACTCTGGCCCACGGAACCTTTGCTCACAGGCTGTCACTTCTATTCTAGGAAGATGGTGCCCTTCATTCTCTCCTGCCATCTGGGTTCCAAGTGACGATGGTAGAGTGCAAATCTGACACCCAACCTTCCTAACTGCCTCCCTGTTTAGTTTACACTGGTAGACCTTTCATCGGTAGGCTGGGCTCAGGCGCAGTGTTCATCCCCGTGTGGGCCTCTGCTCAATGTGACCTTGGCCTCTGGGGCCCTTGCTTCTCTCTCCAGTGTGAAATGGGGGCAATAAAAGCTCTAATTTTATTGGGTGCGTGCACTGATTAGGTGACTGAGATAATGCGCCAAAGTATAAAACAGTACTTGACATGTAGCTGCTCAGAGGGTGCTGGCTGTTCTTATAAACACGGCAGAAATTGCCTGCCTGCCTGTCTTGCCAGACGGGGTGCCGGGGTAGGGGTATGGACTTGAATATGGAGACACCATTTTGCAGAAGTCTCTCCTGAGGAGGGACTTGAACTTTGATATTGCGTGAGCAGAGCTAATAAAGCCAGACTGCAGTTAATTTTAGGGAGAGTTGGGGGTGGGGCTTTGGAGGGTAGGTAGGTTGTCAGGGTTGATGGTGGCATCCCAGGCCAAGGAAAAGTAAAGGGTTCTTTGTACCCAGAACCCAGGGTGGAGGAGGACCCAGCACGCCGCCTTGCTCTGAGGCTTCCAAGCACCCTTCTCCTGGGGGTGGCTTCTCCAGCCCATGTCCTCATTTTCCATTCAGCTTTGCTTCCCTATTGCTCGCTGCAATACCCAGGATGGAATAGGAACCTAGTGAAAATTCAGCTTTCTTACATTCTCTCCCTTCATTTTGGCTGATTCTGTTACATGTTAGAATATTGCTTCATTTAAGTAACTCACAGTAATTCGTGAGTGGCTGCTTTATGTGAAGAAGGGTTTGGTGATGTCAGCTCTCCAGTTTAGTACATCACGAAAGGGAGATAACTTTACCCTGCATGTCTGTCTTGCCTTTTTCCAACCTCCTTGTCCGTGGAGTCGCATTCCATACATTCTACATTTTGCTATGCATGCATGCATTCATTCATTCGTCTACCCATTCATTCATCCAGTCTTTCAGTCTGTGTTTTGAGTACCTCAATACCCTGGGGTTATAGTAATCCAAAAATGGTCCCATTTTTATGCCATTTGAAAGGGGTCCAGTCTGAAGAGGCCACCTCCTAGCCAGGCAGGACTGACTTCTAGTGGAAGGAGGGGGACACCAAGCCATGCACAAAAGCTTCGATCCCAAATTTACCCTGCCTACAAGATGTGCAAGGATAAAGTTAGAACAGAGATTGAAGGGATGTCCAACTAATACCTGACACAATCTGAGACCCACCCCATGGGAGAGAGCCAACGCCTGGCACTATTCGTGATAATATGCTCTGCCTGCAGACAGGAGCCTAGCATAGCTGTCCTCTGAGAGGCTCCACTCAGCAGAGGATCAGAACAGATGCTGAGACTCACAGCCAGACGTTAGGCGGAGTGCGGGGAGCCTTGTGGAAAAGTGGGGAGAAGGATAAACAGACCTAGAGAGGACAAGAAGTCTACAAGAAGACCAACAGAGTCAACTAACCTGGACCAAGGGGGTGGGAGCTATGGAGACTAAAGCACCAACCAAGGACCATGCATGGATCAGGACTAAGCCTCTACACATATATAGCTGATGGGCAGCTTAGTCTTCATGTGGGTTCCCTAGTAGATGAAGCCGGGGCTATCTCAGACATGGACTCTGTTGCCTGCTTTTCAGTCACCTCTCTGGTGGGCTACCTTGCCCGGCTTCAGTGGAAGAGGATACACTCAGCCCTGATGTGAGTTGATGTGCTGGGGTGGGTTGGTGTGGTGTGGCGTGGCGTGCGTGTGTGTGTGTGTGTGTGTGTGTGTGTATTCCCCTTTTCTGAGGAGTAGAGGAGAGGGGATGGGGAAAGAGGGAGGGTCTGACTGGGAGACAGGGTGGGGAGGAGGGGCTATGGTTGGGTGTAAAGTGGCCCACTGCTTTCCAAAGCTGACTGAGGAGGTGGCTTACTTGAAGATGCTGTTAAAATTTAGGCTGCGATTCAGCTGGTCTGGGACAAGGCCCGAGGATATGTTGATGCTTGCAGCCATCTGAGTAGCAAGTGATAATAAATAAATATGGTTAAGTTCTGTGGAGAAAATAAGTCAGGGTAGGAATTAGTACCTTCATATACCTGTGCTTCTTCATACTGGATGGCAAGGGAAGGGCTGGGGATAAGATGATGAGGGAGTGGAGACCGTGCAGCGGCTGTGTGGGGAAGTTTTCTAGGTGGAGGGAAAGGTACACTCAAAGCTTGAGGTGGCTGAGGAATAGCAGGGAGGCCATGCATCGGCCTCCAGTTCTGCATGAACTGACTGAGCTGAGGAAAGAAGCAAGAAGGGACGCTGAAGAGGGAGCCATGTACAGATAGATCAGGCAGAATGTGCTGGCTGTGACAAGGACGTGGTGTTTTCTTCTGGGTGAGATGGTGAGGCCCCAGGAACAAGCAAGCTTCAGTTCTGAAACAACCACTTTGTGGGAGAAGAGACTGTGGGTTGGGAGGGAGGCCGGAGGTCAGGCTGTGGCCGAAAGTCGGGGTTGGGATGCAGGTGATGTCGACGGTGGAAATGGAAAAGGGCGGGGGCGAGGAGCTGGGAGTGTGAGCACGTCTTAAAGATAGAGCCGGTGCAGTTACGTGATGGAGGCATAGGGGTAGGAGGGGAAGAGAAGGAACAGCACGACCCTCCCAGCTGCCGAGAGACCCGGGTTAGCCTCCGTGATGGGTGAACACCCGGTTTGCAGATGTGGAGGTCCTTGGTTCTGAGAGCGGCCGGGACAGAAGCCTTCAATGGATTAAGATTCTCCAGTGGGCTCCAGAGAGGAAGAGACACTGAGATAGTTGAGATAGCACCTTCCGCCTCCCCCCCTCTTTCTTTGAGACAGGGGCTCTCTGTTATCCTCAGCTCTGGAATTACAGAGTGTGGTGGTGTGCACCACCACAAGGGCCTCACAGAACTCTTTCCTATTAAGTTTGGTAATGGGGGAGTTGGGTTCGTGGGGGGTCAAGATGGGACGATAAGGCCAAGGGTATAGACACAGACCTGTAGTCCAAGTATTGGAGGCTGATGCAGGGAGATTACCAGCTAGCGGCTAACCTGCGCTATGCAGTGAGAGTCTCCATAGACTGAGCACACCACGACCCCCAAACCCATGCAAATAAAAAAATGTGGGTATAGTTACATATAATCAGTTTCTCTTCCTTATTAGCATTAAAGATAATAAAATACTAACTTTGGTGGTTTTCAGCCCCAAATATAAGTGGCTGAAACAAACCCATTTCAAGTTTCAAGTGTGTATACCAGTTACGAGTGCTTTGAAGACGTTTGCAGGCTGGCTCAGGCCTTCTCACTCTCCCCTCCTGCCCCTGATCAGATAAAGGAGATCCTGGGAACAGGGGACTGTGCTTTGACACTGCTGTGGTTCACGAGTTACCATTATGGTACTGTCCATTCCGGCCCCATGTCTCCCCGTACAATCTCCGTAGAAACTCGAAGTGCAGATAAGAGCTGGAGAGGCTCACAGCAACTGACCTAGCCCAAGTCTTACATTACTGGAATATGGCCTGGGAACATGCCAAGTGCGCGCGCGCACGCACACACACACACACACACACACACACACACACACACCCTTTCATTTACATTAACCTTTAAGCCGATGTTGTGCTTCCCTTCTCTCTCTCTCTTTCTCTCTCTTTAAACAAACAACAACTCTACTCTTCTCTAAACAAAAATGAATGGTTGGATGGACCCTAAAACATTTTCGTTGCTTGACAACATATGAGAGACAATTTCTAAGCGCACAGAGGACACATTATTCAAGGTTATGGGATGGCTGCCATGGATGGTGACTCTTCGGGGATCTCAGGACCAAAGGAGCAGTCAGCTGGGGGGGGGGGAGGTGGTGTTGAGTTGCATTGCTAGGTAGTGTTTATCAAACACTTGGGGGCATACCAGGAGATCAAACGAGCCTGGCCCTTGCCCTTTAGGGTGGGTGGAGTGCTACGTCAGTGAAATACCCTCCTGTCCAGGGAGGCCACTGCTCAGCCAGCCTGTGAGGGACTGGGGCTGCAAGGGCCATCCTTCTGACTCTTCAATATCCTTGTTTGCAAAGGTCGCCAACTAATTCAGACTTTTGAAAGGCTGTTCTGTGTTAAGAGGGCACGCCGGGGAGCCACAGGGTTTTGTTTTTCAGACAAGGCCGCTTAGGGTGGCCTCAGACTTGCTGTGTAGCCCAAGATGGCTTTAAACTCTTGATACTCTGACCTGGACCCCCCCTGAGTGCTGGGATTACATCTCCAAAACTTTTCTACTTCTCCTCTTCCTTCTCCTCCAATCAAGTTAATGAAGATATACTTTATGTCTGGCAATGTGACCTCTTTTAGATGCACTGTGTGACACGTTTTGACAGAAGTATACATTGGATCCTGCACCACAATCCAGATACCGAACATTTCTACTATCCCCCAAAGTTTCCTCCCGTGCCCCAAAGGTAGAACACCAGTCTCTGCTTCGTACCCATAAGTTGGTTTTCCTACATGGTCACGTGGATGGAATCACTAACATGCCATTACCTGTATTCTAACTAGTTTTTTACCTTTTTTTTTTTTTTTTTTTTTTAAATGGCAGAGTAGTCTTCTACTACACCACAATTTGCTTAGCCATGTTGATGGACATTTGGGTTGTTTCCAGTTTTTGACCAAGGAGGCTTTGTTTGGACAGTTTCTTCCCCTTGGGGAAATAAGGGTAGAATCCTGAGTCCAATGTTACGTCTGTGTTTAATCTTACAAAAAGTCTTTTCCAAAGTGGCTGCACAGTTTTGCATTCCAGCAGCAACTCACAAGAGCTGTCCCTTGTCATCCCCACTAGTACTCTGGACCCCTTAATTTAAATTCCAACTTCTCTAATAGTTGGTCAGTGCTTTCTCCTTTTGGCTTAGTTTATACTTCTGTAATTACTAATAATGCGATCATAGCATTTCTTTTCATGTTCTCCCTTTCCTGTTTGTATTTCATCAGAAAGGTCTGTTATAATCTTTTGTAAATTAGAACAATTGGTTTGTTTGTTTTCTTATTGTTTGAATTTCCCTAGACAGGCCTTTATTAGATATGTGCTTCACAAATATGTTTTTCCTAGTTTGTGGATTTTCATTTATATCTTATTTTTCAAGGAACAAATGTTTTAAATTTGATTAGCTTTATCAACTTTTAAATTTAAGGACTGTGCCTGTGACTGGGTGTGTGTGTTCTAGGATAAAAATCTCTGCCAACCCAAGGTCACACTTCTGGCAGTTTCATGTTTTTTTTTATTTTTACTTTTAGAGTTGTGATCCATTCTTGTTAATGTTTGTGTACTGTATAATATAATAAGAGTCAAGGTTAAATTTTACGTATGGATGTTTAATTGCTCCAGAACCATGCTTTGAAAAGACTTCGACTGTTCCATTGACTTATCTTGGCATTACACGTGTGAAGTTTTTATCTGGACTCTAGGTTTTGTTCTACTTGTCTGGACGTCTCTCCTGAGGCCAACCTAACCCTATCTTGATTTCTCTAGCTCACGGCTTCTTGGTTCTGGTACCATTTATAATTCATTGTTGCAGGGTTCTGTGCTGAGCATTGTATGGCTCTTTTTCTTGTCTGTGCGTAGTAGATGCTCCTTCCTCCACTGTGACAATAATATCTTCATACGTTTATAAGTGCCTACAGGGGAGTGGAATCATCCTCTGCTGAATTCCACTGCCTGAGCTTTATAGTAAGTCTTGGGGTCAGATAGTGAGAGCACTGTCTGTCTATCTGATTTCGCGACAAGGTCTCATTCTGTAGCTTAGGCTGGGCAGGAACTCACTACACAGACTTGGATGGCCTCAAACAGTGATTTCTTATGCTTTAGGCTTTGGGGTGCTGGGGTTGCTTATGTGGGCTTACCTGGCACCTGTATCTCTGTCTATTTAGATTTTTCTCCCATCTGTGTTTTATTGTATGTGTGTCTGTATTTGTGTATTTCATTTTTTTCAAGGCTTTGATAAACAGTACTTAAATATTTTGTTGACATATAGATATACGATTCAAAGATATTAACTTTCTTTGTCTGGAGAGATGGCTCAGTGGTTTAAAGCACTGGCTGCTCTTGCTGAGGACCAGGTCTAGTTCCCAGCGCTCACAGGGAGGCTCAGAACCATCTGTAACTCAGGTTCCAGGGTATCTGACACTCTCTTCTGGCCTCTTTGGGCACGGCACACACATGGTGTACGGACCTATGAGCAGGCAAAACTCCCACATACACACAAACAAATAAACACACTGTATTATATAATTCTTTTAAATTCACTTTGGTTTTAATAGCATTTTGTAAAACTTTGAGGGTTTTTCTAAATGGAAAACCACTCTATCTGTGATTAAAGGCAATTTTATTTATTTTAAATTTGTATGTTTTGAATTTTTATCTTGCCTGATTACAGAGACTAGAACTTCCAGCCCATTATTCAATAGGACCTGGGATTATGGACATCCTCATGTTGACCCCATCTGAAGGACCACATTCAGTCTGTCACTGTGATGTAGGGTGCTGGGTATAGGTTTTTGTTTTGTTTTGTTTTGTTTTTTTGTCTTACAGAAACCCTTTATCTGGATGAAGAAATTCCCTTCTTAGCCTAGTTTGCTGTGACTTTTTATCATGGGTAGTTGTGGGATTTTGCTCCATGCTTTCTTTGACCATATTAACATTATCACAAAACTTTTATTGATTAGCCTGTAACAAGGCAACATGGCTGAGCTTACAGCGTTGGGAGATAAACTTTGCCTCTTGGGATAAACTTCAGCTTAGTCACAATGTGAGTTCCTTCTGGGTCTGGTTTTCACATCTGTGTGTGTGTGTGTGTGTGTGTCTTTGTGATTATTTTATTTTATGTGCGCCCTAATGTATGCATGTGTGAAGTGCTCTGGGAGTCAGAAAAGCCATGGAGTGAGACATAGTTGTGAGCACCCTGTGTGTGCTGGGACTTCTGCAAGAGAAGTGAGGGGTTAACCACTGAGCCGTCTCGCCACACCCTCCTAGCAGTTATAAAAGGAAATGCTAGGCTGCTGGAAGATAATAGTGTAATTTTTTTTCTCTTTGAGACAGAGTTATATTCTGTAGTTCAAGTTGTTCTCAAAGTCACCATGTAGCCTAGGCTGTCTTGAACTTACAGCAGTACTTTCTAGGCTCTGGACTACTAGAACGGCAGGTGTAAGCTACCACATCCACCTGTCTTTTATTCAAGGAAAACTTTGGCGTGGTTTTAGTGGGAAGGTAATGCTGCTTTCTAAGATGGAGAAGCATTTCCTCCCCCTTTGTATTATGGGAAAGTCTGTATAATATTGATATTATTTCTCTCTCAAGATCTACAGTCTTAGTCAGGCATGATGACACACCTTTATGCTAGCACTTGGGAGGCAGAGGCAGGCTGATCTCTGTTAGACACCAGCTTGCTCTACATAGAGAGTTCAAGGCCAGCCAGAGCTACATAGTGAGAACTTAATTAAAAACAAAAACAAAAACACAAAAGCAAAACCAAATAATAACAACAACTACAACAAAAAGGCAACACAACTCCCTCCCCTTTTCCTCCCAAAAAAACCAACAAAATATCTGTGGCCTTTTAAAGCTGAAATCGAATATCACTCAAGACTTATTTGAGGTAAGAAGTATTGGGTGCCTCTAGCACCTGCCCTCCTCCTCAGGCCTGCCAGCGGACACTGTAGAGGATCGGGGTCCAGGAAAAACAACTGGAGTACAGGGATGTTGACCTGGCTGAGTACTGGAGGCTGAGGCCACCCGCACTGCTCTTAGAGCTTTACTTACCAGCTGGCTTCGCTTTCAGGATCCTTTTTTTTTTTTTTTTCTCTGTGCATAAAGCCTTTACATCTACCTTTTCCCAAAGCCCCCCTGATGTATGTTGACAAACACCGAGCCCAGTCATGGGGATCCCAGTCAAGGTTTCTCCATCTCAAACGGGAAGAACGCCCCCATATTTCTCTGTCTTGGTTTCATCCTGAAGCCCAGGTAAACTTTGGCTTATCCTTCTCATCACTGTTATTATGATGATTGTTATTAGTTAGAGTTGGGGCTGGAGAGATGGTTCAGCAGGGAAGAGCACTTTCGGCTCTTGTAGACAACTATAGCTCAGTTTCCGGTACCCAATGTAGGGCAGTGTTCAGCTTCCTTTAACTCCAGTTCCAGGGGATCTGACGCCCTCTTCTGGATTCTGTGGGTATCTACACCCATATACACATACCCATACACAGGGACATAATTCGAAGCAAACTAAATCCTTAAAAGCTATAATAGTGACATTTGCTTTTTTAAGTTCACGTCAGTCTCAAGGTTGTGCAGTAAAATGTGCCTCCCACGTGCTGGATTAAAGGCCTGTGCCACCACCTCAGGCATTGTGTTTAAACCAACTAAGCAGACGTGAACGGAGCCGAGTAACTGCTGCTGGCAAAGGCCAAGGTCACTGCAGCACCTGCCTCCAGTCCACTCAGGCGAGGCTTTGACTAATGTGTCCAAAGCTCGAGGGGGATTTGCTTTCGATTTTGATTTATATATGTTCAATCTATCCTTGGCTGGAGAAACAAACAAACATACGGCTTCTAACGTTAGAAACACAAAATGGCTTTGGTGTTTAAGCGTCCCAGTAAGTAGGAAGGCATATCTAACCTTACTCTGCAGACATGTGAGCGTCCCAGAGCTTCCCCTCCTCCATCCTTGGAGTGAATGCGGCCGCTCTGTCACTTGTCTTCATATTTACCAAATGTCAGCAGCAAACTCAGCAAGACCGAAGGAAAATGGGAAGTCTGAGAAGAAAATGTGTTGAAATGAATAGTTCAGCTTAGAAGCCCATGTCAAAAAGAGCTGAGCAAAAAATCTTGACACCTACACACTTCATTATCAAATAGGGTCTTTGTTTTGAAAAGAATAGGAAGATCGGGATTAAGAGAGCTATTCTGACTATAATTAAATGGATAAAACTTATTAAAAATCAGGACCAGGGAGCCTGTCTGGAGTGGTTTCCTGATATTGACTTATTGTGGTGAGATTAACAAGCACCAAATCTTCAATGGCATGGGGAATATTTCTTGCCTCTGGTCCAGCAATACCAGTATCCCAGGTGTTTTTATTCTTTCTTTTTAATTTTGAATTTAATTTTGTGCGCGCGTGCGCGCGCGCACACACACGCACACACACACACACACACACACGCATGTGCGCGCACACACCCACAAGATACCTATGGAGGTCAGAAGAGGGTCTGGAGATAGAGTTACAAGCTGTTGTAAGGTACCTGACACAGGGCTGAGGACTGAACCCAGGTCCTCTGTAAGAGCAACGAGCTCTGAACCACTGAGCCAGCTCTCTAGCCTTTCAGTTGCTCAAGTTTTAAGCATCTTTTCTATTTGAATCTCATACTGTACTAAGAACATCCAGAAGATCCTCTGCTAAAGGTTGTAGGATGGTCCGGGATCCTCCTCTCCCCTTTCTCTGACTCAGGAACAGACTCTCTCCCTAGCTCTACGAAGTGGCTCATGTGTGAGCCTCCGGGCCTCAAGGCAGCCTCCTGGGACATACTCAGAACAGGACTGAGTTGTGAATGGGCTAGGTGTACTCTAAATAACTGATAGATCAGCTGACATACCTGTGAGGGTTTAGGCCATACGGTTCTCACAACCCTGTAAAGCAAGTTCTGTTATTAATCCTCTGGTTTCAGGTGAAGAGATCAAGGCACAGAAGGACCGCGTCATAATGACTCCTCCGGTTTCACACAGCCAAGTGTCAGGGGCAAGATTCGAACCCAGGGAGTTCATTCCATTCCCTCGCTGTTGTATTGTGCAGCATCCTGCAAAGTTAAGAGGCTGAGGGAACTAGCTTTTGATCTTATGGACTTAGCCCATCTTTCTATAGCTGGCTCCCCTTGCCCCTGCAAACTGGCTCTGCCTGAATACCCACACAGCTTCTTGGTTCTGCTGAAGGCAACCTGTGCCCAGGACTTCACCTGCCAGGGGTGCTCTCTGTAGCAAGAATTAACAGGATTGTTCTTTCGAGTACCTGCCTAGCCTCTGTCCTGGCTCCACCTTTCTGAGAGGGAGAATCCGGGGCTGCAGCCTGGCCCGTGGAATTAGGGGTATATACTCTTCTTATGATAAGCAGAGGCAGGAGGCACAAAAGCAGCCTCTTAGCCTGACCCCTCTGTCAGCCAGGACTCAATGGAAAATAAGGTGGTCTATGTATGGAAAATAGCCTGGTCTATGTATCGAATTCCAGGCCAGGCAGGGTTTCATAGTGAGACTCTTTTAAGCAGCAGCAGCGGCAGCAGCAACATCAACATCATCACAAAACAAAACCCCCAAGAACAGGCATTGCCGAGCTGGCTTTATAAAAAAAAACAAAAAAAAAAAAAAAAAACAAAAACAAAACAAAACAAAAAAAAACAATGATGGTGAGCAGCTGGGTTCACAGCCTTGGCTAGTTTCTTGGTGTAATGCTCTTATTGTTGTGGATTTCAGGCCGCTGATGCCGCAGTGAATTGGGAAGTGAGGTGTCCCATTGGCTCTGCAGTGATGTAATTGGTCCCCACCGAACATTTCTGTCCACAAATGGGCGACACGTACCCATCTTATACAGGTAGTTCGTGAAGTCTCCAAGGAGTTCGGCGCCTCGGATGAATAGGCCGGTCATATAGGCAGGCTTATAATCATGTCAGAGGGAATGAGGTCTCCAGGTAGAAAGCATGCGTGCAGTCTAAAATAGCTTGAAGTCTGTCATCTAAAGTGTGCGATCTCATAGGCACACGGAGACACACTTTGAGAAAACCGCATCTATACTGATTGTCATATCTCATTTGGGGCATATATTTAACCGTTTCACGGATTTTCTCACGCCGGACCCCAGGTTTTCAAATGAGCATTGGCTTTGTCTTATGGCAGGAAAGGTAACTTCCCCTTGAGTCTGGAGGTCATCACCTTCTCCTTTTGGGGTGTTGCCGCCGACAGGCAGGCTCCTTTTTTCTACCTTTTAGATCAGAGATGGGAAAGCATGTAGTGGCTCATTAGATAACCCTCAGCTGAGCACATGCGATCGGCCTCAATTGGAGGCTTTTATTTATGATCCTGAGGCCATCCCTCTTTTCGTGTAATTATGTTAAAAGCCCAGATAGCCTCGTGACTACCCTCTCCAGAAGCGTGTCACCCACCGTCACAGATCTTGGAACTCCTTTCTCTTGTGCATGTGGGAGTCTGACAGGGAGCCCTGGCTTCCACGTGCTATGTGCAATTCTTCCCAGATTCCCCATCCATCATCCTTATAGGACTACATTGCTCCTCCTGGCCAGCCCCTGAGAGTGCTGGCCGCCGAGAGGAGGGAAGGAGGTGTCAGCGGTATGCATGTGCCACCTTCTTCACACATGCAACTCCAGGCGTCCTACTGCTGGAAGGTCATTATCTTAACCTATAAAAATAGCGTAATTAATTTATCCTGTTAATTTCCCCCGGGGATACAGCAAGAGGAAAAATATCACAAGATTCTTCTTTTTATGATTGATTGAAGATGTGTCCTAGTTTGTGGACTTGTTGACTTCGGGACAGGAGGCCCAACACTTGTGAAACAGCTGCTGCTGTGTTACACGCTGGATCAAGAGTTTCATCCCTTTCAATCCCCACAACACCACAATACCATTCGATGGCTCTTCTTCACTGTGTTTGGAAGAAGCTGGAGTTGGGAAGACATTGAAGATCCTGGCTAGCCTAAGGACTGGAACTTGAAAGCAGATCCGTCTAGGGTATAAATATAGTTCCGCCTACACCGCACCATCCCACTCGACATTGTATTGAACTTTTAAACATAAAAAAAGAGTTGAAGGAACTCTACAACGAACCCCTACGCTTACGGTATTGACCCTTTAAAATCACCCCGTTGTATCTGGAGTTCTAGGGATCAAATAGGTAAGAGCTTCATTACTCCAGCCACATGCCTCTCTCTGTATCCATGTCATATCTCTGTCTCTCTGTCTTTATGAGCACATGGTCTCAACTAGCCCAGGATGGGCACCTTGAGCTTCTGCTTTTCCTGCTCCACCTTCTGAGTGCTGGGAGGGCAGATGTGCTTAATTGTGCCCATTTTATTCGGGCACTTTAACCCAGAGCTTTGCACACCGGGCAAGCGCTCTACCACCTAGCTACACACACACCCTCTCATGTTATTTTTTTATATATTCACAGTAAGTTTCAAACATTGTGTATTTCACCGCTAAACATTTCATCCTACACACTATTGCTGGGGTTTCATGTTTGTGTGCACACACTCTATCTTTCTGTCTCTGTCTGTCTGTCTGTCTCTGTGATTTTTTTAAAAAGGAGCTTCACTATGTACACAAGGCTGGCTCTAATTCCCGATCCTCTCGCTTAAGCCTCCTGAGGGGCCGAGACTATAGATGTGTGCCACCACCCAGAGCTCCTCATGCAATTTTAAATGACGAAGCTTGTTTCCATGGTGACTTTCCTCACATGTGCTAACCCCGAAGCACTGTTTAAGGAGCCCCAGGCATGGGAAGACACTGGCCTCCTTGTCCCAGCACTCACTTTGGATGACATCTACTCATGATACCAATCAACTACTCAGAGCCGTAATTGCCAGAGATGTGTACTCTGCCGGGAAGGCCCAGGGCGCAGGGGGAGGCTGGAAGAGGGGACTGGCCCACGAGGTGAGGAGGGTGGCCAAGGATGGCTATCTTGAGGAAGTGACATTTGAACTAACATTGGGAGGGTGACCAATAGATAAGCAGCCAGGCGCCTGACCAAAGGGAGAAAGGGGCACTGTTCCCAGGAGTGGGAGGAAGCACATTTTGTTCCTAAAACAGAGGGAAAGCTCATGAGTTCAAACTAGCCTCATCCTCCAGCTAGTGGGCTTATAAAACACGAATATACTCAGTCTTTTTCGTATCTCTTCTCTTGCCCAGTTTATTAGATGAATTTTTTTGCTGAGCAGGCCAGGTCCTTTATGAATGAACAGCCTCCAGCTCAAACTTCTCACTCTAGCTAGACTTGCTGCAAACCCCCAGCCTGCCCCCTAACACATTCTGTCTGCCCAAGAGACCCTTCCCGGCCCCATTGGCCTGATTAGCATTTGCACTTCCTCAAGACCCAAGAACAGCAGCCTTCCTTGGCACTTGCTCTGCCCCACGAGGCAATGGACGCCGTGTGGTTTGCTAACCATCTGTGCCACCCTCTATGGCCACTGATCTGTCTCCTCAAACGGATTGAACTCCTCCAAGCAGTAGTTTTCAAAAGTTAGTTCTCTAAGTACACGGGGGGGGGGGGGCGGCTAGCGGTCCTGCCACAACTGTAAACATCTGCATAAACTGCCATCATTAGAACTGAGGACGCACACTGTCGCCACCATGGCCATTAGGTATGAAGAGCCAAGGGACTGAGACATCTCACTCAGAGAAGGAAGGAGGAGGAAACGGCCAGGTCCGTCCGGCACTAAGGAAAACCAAGACACTTGGCCTTCTGAGCACCTCTCAGGAAGCCGTGCTACCACAGTCATTTGCAGGTGGGGGAACTGTGGCGTCAGCTCAAGTCCCAGGGTGTGAAAGCGAGCAGACAACAGAACACATGAGAACCACAGTCAAGGCTGAGGCTTGCTTGACTCACCTTAGCACAAGGTCGTGCACATATGGAACATACACCGGATAATGGGAGTGTGTGTGAAGGAAGAAAGTGAATTTCCTGGTTTGTTCTCACCATATAAAAACCTGTTCTATCTTTCCTATGATTAGTCTGTCAACAATATATATCTGTGTGTGGGGCTCCCTTCCAAGCAATGATTTCCGTCTGCGGTTTTACCAGAGGGGGTGATCCCAAGGCTGCTGGACTTGTCCGCGTCTAGCGGATGGAAGGGAGAAGAAATGGGGGGGAGGAGGGCAGAAGATGAGAAAGGGAGATTATACCATCTACTCCCATTCTACATACATCAGGCCTTTGCCACTTCGCCGGACCCGTAAAGCTTGAGGATGTAATCTGAGCGTTCTCCCAGAAAGAATGGGGGGCAATTTGGTGATCTGCCAGCTGGCTTTAGACACAATCATTTTCTTCCTCTGCTTGGCACCCTTACATATCTGAGGTTGTGGTCCCTGGTCTTGGAGTTATAGAACCTGAGGTTCAAATCACTCTAATGTCAGGTTCTGAGTCCAGACAGGGACTTGATCAGTTTACTGCTTAACACATAGTGCCCACAGCAGTGTCTGGCACACAGTAGGTGTTCAATAGGTCTATTGCATAAATGACCTTCTACTCTCAGACAATAATTACAGCTCATATTTGCTTGGTGCTTAAGTCTGTAGGAGGTTGGGTCCTGTCTTACCACGTGGCGCTGTGATTTGAACAGTGGTAGAATTGAAGATTTAAAAGAAGGTGAATGTGAAAATCGTTTCCATCTCTTCCTCATTCTCACATTCAGAATTTTCCTGGTACTCCAGTCCAGGGATAAATTGGTGAGAAAATGTAACACATTTTCTTCTTGGCTGAGTGTTAGCGTGGGGAAAACAACAAACAAAGAAACCTGTATTCAATCTTTTGTAGTTTTGGTAGACACGTGGTTGCTCTTTCAAGGTAAAGTTCTTCTTCCTGTACATAGCAACTTTTGATTTCAGTGAACCCAGTCATACTTCAGCTGGATTATGATTGGCTGTGTTCACATCGTCAGGAAAGTCACTGTTACTTCTCAAAGTCACCTTGAGGTCTTTTAACAGTGTGTGACACACAGGGCAGGAGGCCTGAAGTCCGACCATTTCCTAGAGTTTGAATTGTTGCTTGCAGTACACTTAGAAGCTGTGTTCTGTTGCTACTGTGGTTCTGACTTATTTTAGGGGCCGATCTGAGACAAAGCAGAAGGAACTGGCTGTGCTGTTCTCCTTCCTCATAGGAATACAAGCAACCCTCCCTCCCCTCGCGCGTCTTGTTATCCATGCTCCTGTGTCTTTGCCTGCTACTGTACAGGGTCAAACAGTTTGAAGGCCTGACCCAGAGCTGTTTAAGGTGATGACATTCATGTCTGGCGACAGGAAGTGCGAATCTCTTGGCAGGAAGGGCATCTTGTGTGACCAGAGCCTCACGTCCTCCCTGTTGTCTTCTTGCTTTTACACTCACTTTAATCCCTTTTGCCAGGAAGTATCTGAGAAGCTAGAACAGTAAGAGAGAAGCATACTCACATAATCAAAGGCAATAGATAATTACCATCTCATAGGAGGCCTGTGAGAGGGGAAGTTAACGTGGGCTCTTCAGGTAATATTTCTGATGGGGCTGGGCAATCTGAAGGAGGACTGTGACTGGGAGTGAAATGGAGACGCCAGGCTTGAGTAGAATGTTCTAGCTGCATTAACTCTACAAAGACTAAAGCAGGTCAACTGGAGTGAATGAGGGAGGGGCCCACGGCAAACTTACTCACTCCCTTCTTTCTTCAGCTTTCTTCCCACATCCTTATTTGGAACACTGTACTTTTTTTTTTTCTTTTAAAAGCTTCTGATAGGGGCTGGGGAGATGGCTCCTTGTTGCGTTTTTAGAGAATCCAAGGTTCAATTCCCAGCACTGACAAGGTAGCTCACAACAGTCTGTAACTCAAGCTCCAGGGGATCCAGTGCCTTCTTCTGGATGTCAAGGGCACCAGGAATGGATGCAGAATGCACAGATACATGCAAGCAGCGCACTCAGACACATAAAATAAACAAACAAATAAAAATTAAACAAATAACAGTTTCCAATAATGAATTAATGGTGTCCCTATGCAAATTTCTTCATCTTTCAAAAGTGAGACAGATATTCCATTTTTGAAATAACACGATAAACTGAATTAAAACAACGAATAATTAATTTTCTCCTTCCACCTTTATCTGAATCCTGGAAGCTAACCTTCAGTCCTCAGTTTTGTTCAGCGAATGTGTTTTACCCATTTAACCATCTTGATGGCCCAAGACAACCTTTTAGCCATAATAAAGTTTTGAGGGAAGAGCATGACGCCTCATGCCTATGATCCCAGCACTTGGGAGTTTAGCACTCTCCTTAGCTGTACAGAGTCTGAAAGAAAAAAAAAATTAAGCATAAAAGGAGAAAAGTCACTCACGGATTGTTTGAATTACTGTCTCAACCATACAGAGTTCTTTTGGTTTGAGTAATAAAATTTCCAAATTGGAGGTTGGCTAATTAGTAGTAGCATCAGGGGATGGGGGCGGGGTGGGTAGCTGTGGTAGGACACATTCTGAGTGTGAATGGAAATCTGGGCCTGATCCTAACACAGGGAGAAAAAGCAGACGGACACACCAGACCCGCATTCTCCGTGCTCCAGCATTAAAGGTCCATACTGCTGCTTGTCCGTGGGCAGGCTTAGACCTAGACGTTCAGACATGTTTATGACAATCTCTGTCGACATGCTGGGGGCATCTGGGAGCAGTGGGCTTAGGGCAGTTTGGCTGAACTGACGTGGTGACTGGCAGATGGCATGAGCCATCAAGGAACAAAGTGGCTGGTGATGGATTGGAAGGCTATAAAAGAAAAACAAACCCCAATGATCCAAGTTCCCATCCTTCCTCATGTGTGAGCTCCATGGGGTTTGTTGCTTTTGTGAACACTCTCCATTCGTAGCCTAATTGGAAGGAGAAGCCAGACAGTAATTCCAACACCCTAACCTGTCACCTCCAGGACCTGTGTTCTTCCTTTCGTGCTGAATCTTTAATGTTGTTGTTCCTGTTGTGTGTATGACATTTGTGGGCCAAGTCCATCACGGCTTCTGAATCTTTATAGCTCCCTAGTTAAAACATTATCAGTAATTTTTGAGTTTTTTATGCAATCTTTGTTAAAGATTAGTAACCACAAAGTAGATTCATACATGTATGGAGATGGCACACTTTTTTTTGGCATTTATGTGTGTGATAAGCCAATAACTAATAAAAGAAAAGATTTAGTGATCAGTTTTGTTTCCTACTTGTATTTTCTCTCAGAAATTTTTAGCTCACACATCTCCAACTAGTGTTTGTAATGCCCTAAGATTTTTGTCCTGGGGAGAAGGAAAGGGAAACTGTTTTCCTAAGTTTTACAGGTTTGTTCTCAAGCCATCTAAGAACTGTTAGAAAACACTCAAACATCTTTACCTTTTCCGGATTCTGTTCTCATTAACCTCTAGGGTTGCGCTCCGTGAGTTTTTAATTTTTTTTGTTGGTTTTCACTGCTCAGGTAAGGTAAAATTCTTACATGCCATCAGGCTCACCTGGTGGCCGAGAGCCTGGGAGGTGAGCGGGCCATCTGGTGAAATTATAAACAGGCATCTCCCATGGTGGACTGCTGTCCAGAGGGCCTGGGTTCCGAATCCCCCTGCCTTTACCCGCCGCCCACCGGCCATCTGTTCCCTGCGCCTTCCAGGCCTTGTTTTGGCTTTGTATTCTGCCTGATGAGATCTCTTCTGAGTCACCTGAGCCCACCTTGGTCTTTTAAGAAAAAATCTCTCTCCACACCTTGGAAAGGGCTCTGGGGTGTACTTGGGGTTGTGAATCGGAATGGCAGAGCTGAAGGAGGAAGGGGGATGTGGTCATGCTTGGGTGACATTTCTATGCCATGGCTCATCTACCAGCAGGCTCAGCCTTGTGGCCAACAGCAATGGAAAGCTAGGCATCATGGGAAAGAGTTCTATCCACACGTGTTAAAGGAAAACAAACTTCCGGTTTCTCTCCAGTTAAGAATTTGTCTTTTTTAGCAGAAACACAGTTTTGAGGACAGTCTTGTTAACCTTTTGGATATGGCTTACCTTTAAAGGGTCAAGGGTGTAGAAATCAGCCAGTCAAATATTTACATGATGCGGTCAGTAAGACTGGTGCTAGGTGAAATTTCCAAATAGTGCCTTTAAGGAACATACACAAAGACATGATTGCAGAAACTAGTCTATTGAATGTGGAAGGCAAGTCACTTAGGCATAAAATAAGTGGTTCAGAGACTGAGCATTAATGAACTTCATCTCTTTTTGGTGTGTGTGTGTGTGTGTGTGTGTGTGTGTGTGTGTGTGTGTATTTTGAGACAGGCTCTCACTATAAATGCCTTGGCTGGCCTGTAACTCTCTGTGTAGACCGGGCTGGCTTCTAACTCACAGAGATCCTCTTGTCTTTGCCTCTTGACTTCTGGGCTTAAAGGCATGTGCCACCATGCCTGGCCATTTGATCTTTCCTTATTCCTTGTAGAAAGGATTGTCAGTCAGCATCCTTTTCACTCTGCATTACGGTGGGAATGGACCGCTTGAGTTCCTTACGCTAAGAACACGATTGAAGGAGCAGCAGATACAGTGTCTATGGTCTTGGACTCAGGGGCCTCGGATCATGGCTGGGGTCTCCCAGAACTTCTGAGCTGCTGATTTTATCAGAGCAGGTGTTAGAGGACCATTTATCGGCAGCCGCATCTCTGAGAGAGAAGTGTCATTTTCCCTCAGAAGTATTTTCTCTCTCACACAACGCACAGTGGAAATTGAGGAATGAAACGCGTATGAGGGCATTCCTACTCAAATCGCTTTGGAACTGGAGACTATCTCTACCCAAGAGCTCTGTGAAATCTAAGTTGAAATCAAATGAACAGTTTCTGCCAAACGCTTGCTGTGTTCCTGACACTAGTGCAGAGCGCCTGGCAGGTTTAGCACGGGTTCAGTCTTTCCAATCATCTTATGAAACAAGACTGTAATTACTTGCATTTTACAGACGAGGAAGCTGAGGGGTGATGCAATTTGCCTATGTCCACGTAGTGTGATGTTGGGTCTGTCCATCTAAAACCGAGGCCAGGGCGCTACTACTGTCTACTGTCAGGATTATCTGCAACCATCTTTGTCCCTACCCTGACAAGAAAGGTCTATGCTGGACCAAGGATGAGATAGGGTGGTTTTGTCTGATAGACACGTGTTGTCTGCCTCTCAGAGCTGCCACTCTGCACTACCACACCGTCTGTGAGCATACTGGGGCCACAGGGATCTCTTTTGTTTCTGTCTCACCACCTTATCTCAGTTTCCAAGTGCATAATCATATTTCTTTTCTTCTCTCTCTCTGAGACAGTCTTAACATGTCTTCCAGGTTGGCTTCAAACTTGGGAATTCTGCCTTTGGAGCGCTGGGATTGTAGGACTGTGCCGCCCCGCCTGGCGATATTCTCATCTAATCCGTCATTGCTGAGGATATGAGAGTTGGCTGCCTTTTGTTTTGGCGCTGTCCTCCCCCTCCCCCCATCATGTTCAGACTCAAATATACTGAAGAATTCTGAAGGATTTTTATGGACTTCCTCAAAACTTCCACAGCCCGAGTCACACAGTAGACACATCTAAATAAAATTTAGAGGCTGTGGACATGGTCGTGAACTTGCCCTTTGAGCTTGATGAATTATGAGTTTGTCCAGGGGACCGATCATTTTCCCTGCCCTTTGTGGCTGCTATATTTTTCATGCCAGCAAATATTGAAAATAATGTTTTGTTTTCCAGCTACCTTTCTTGGAATTCACATGAATTTGTGCCAGAAGACAAGGTCTGAGATGGATGTTAGCAATTCCTGCACCTATCTACTCACTTTAAAAATTTCAATAAATTTCATATACCATTCATTTCTTCCCCTGCCACTGTTGAATGTCTTCTCTGTGCCAGAGCTGTGCTCCTTGACCTAAAGAGGTGGTGTTGCCTTTGGATGCTCGTTACCCGTGTGATTGTTAGGGTGTGGGTATAAGTACAGGGTGTGGGCAGCACCCTGATTCAGGGGAATCTCAGTCAAAGAAAAGCTACTAGGCACTAAAGCCCAGAGAGAATCCCTCAGAGGCAAACCTACTAGCCAGCCAACTAACCTGCCAACCAACTAACTGGGAAGGCTGACAGGCAATCAACTAACCAAACAATTAACCAACTAACTCGACAGGCAACAACCAACTAACCAGGCAGCCAATCAAACTACTAACCAACTAACCAGGCAGACAACCGACCAGTTTAGTAACTAGACTAGCCAACTAACCAGTCAGGCAACTGAATATTCAAACAACTACCTAACCTGGTCATTGTTCTGTTTTGGTTTCATATTTTTCTAAGGACCCCAAACTAGAGCAGAGACACTGAACACCATTAGCCCTATTTTCTCAGAGGATAACTTTTGACACAGGGATTGGATGACGTGCTCATGGTCACTCATGCTGAATAGAACCTGAGTGTCCTGTCTCCTTGTCCACAGATTCAGCCTATAGCAGGGTCTTTGTACGTCCCAGGGGGTCCCAAGGCCTGGGCAGAGGAGAAGGGTAAAAGAGAGAATAGATGTTAATGGAAGGGCAGGGCATGCAGCTGAACACTGTGGTAATTTAAGACCTAACTTCTACATTTTGAGTTCCCCAATGAGGTGGCTTATTCTCCAGCACTAATTGGAATGTGCATATGGGAAGTTGTTTTGAATATTGAGCTCTGGTTCTCTCTGCTTCCTTCCTCCCTCTTTTCCTCCCTCCCCTCTTTTCTTTCAAGACAGGGTCTCTCTATTTAGCTCTATGTAGGTTATCTAGCCAGCCTAGAACTCTATGTAGGCCAGGCTGGCCTCAAACTCACAGACGTCCATCTTTCTCTGCCTCTGTAAAGGTGTGCATCACCACACCCAGTTGCCTTTATTCTTTTCCCTTCATTCAAAGCCTTCTTCTTCACTGAGCTTCTTTCCTTCTCTCTTCTTGGTGCTGTTAGCTTCTGACTCCACAGCGTCTGGCTTCATCTGAGGAGGATTTGACACTGCTCAGTCTCTGTTCAAGCCATCTGCAATTTTGCCATTGCCCAGGCAGCACTGGGCTCCATGAACAATAATCATCCCTCCCTCTAGTTTAAAAAAGTTCTTGGCTTCTTTTTTTATTTTTTTCTCTGTTCTGAATCTTTACAAAAGTATTTTAGTAACATTACAAAATCAGTAACATTACTAAATCATATATAATACTGTTTTCTTTTAATGTGTGCGTATGTGCCTGTGTGTAGGCCAGAGGACAACTTTGGTTATCTCCTTGAGCAATGCTGTCCACTTGTTTGAGGCAGGGTCGCTCGCTGACCTGCATATCATCAAGTAGGATAGACTGTCTGGCCAGCAAGCCCCAGGGGCCCTCCTGTCTTCATGTCCTAGTGCTGGTTACAAAGCATGCTCTATGCCTGACATTTTGACGTGGGTTCTTATGCTTCTGAGGTAAGCAGTTACTAATTTAGTTATCTTCCTAGGCCCTTCCAAATGTGTTTTTTGTTGCCATTTTTATATATTTTATAATATATTTAAATCCATGTGTATTTAAATCTAGGTTTCACAGATGAGAGAACATACAATATTTGTCTTTTCCCCTCTCCCTCCTTTTAATTCTTTTCCCCTCCCACAGTTTTCTATTTTTATGAAACATATTTTATATATGTTAAATAAATATATATTTATACCAACATACATCTGCACCATAATATATATTAAATATTATATATAAAAATCTACAATTGAGAGAATAGACATGATATTTGTCTTTCTGAGTCTGAATTATTTTACTAAACATGTTCTCCTGTTCCACCCCCTTTTTCAGCAAATGATATAATTTTACTCCTTATAGGGGACTAAAAGTCCATTGTGTAGATATAACACATTTTCTTTATACACTCATCTGATGATGGACATCTAAGCTGCTTCCATATCTTGGCTGTGACTAGTGTAGCAATAGACATGGGTGAGCTGCTTTCTCTGTGTTGCATTGACTCAGTGTCATTTGGGATTGCCCAAGGAATTTTCTCTTAAAGATGTCCAGTTAGCTAATCCGTAGACCTTGCATGCAGCTTTTTCTCAGTGCTGGCCTTCTTGATGCTTGCCCAGTCTCTGTAAAAACTCTCTGCTTGGTTACCCAAGCCAGGAACCAAAGAGCCATCTTAGATCCTTCCTATTTTTTTTTTGTCCTGTCAGTTCTGACTCCTTATTTCCTGTGTGCAATCCTCCTTCTCCATCCTTTTCTCAGAGGTGAGACCTGTCACATGGGTGATTTCTGTAGCTGTCAGTCACCCAACCTCCAGTCACCCTCCTTACTCCACCCCAGCCCACCCTCCATGGATATTTCTTCTCTTTTCTTCTTTCCACATGTGTGAGTATTGTGTGTTTATGAGTATTGAGTGTTTATGAGTTCCTGAGCTGTGGGCAAATGTGCATGTGTGTGTAGGTATGATGTAGGCCAAGGTGGATATTGGGAATCTTCCTTGATTGCCTTTCTACCTTAATCTTTGAGGTGGAGTCTCTTAGTTCAGACCAGAGCTGAGTCTGTAGCTCAGTTATGTAGCTAGTCTTTCTGGCCAGCTTACTCTGAGAATCCAGGCTCCAGCTTCCCTGGACCACAGGCAGGTCACCACGCCCACCTGGCATTTGTATGGGTTCTTAGGATCTGAACTGAGCTCCTCCAGCTTGCATAGCAAGTGCTTTAACTGCTGAGCATCTTCTCAGCCCTCCCAGTCCACTTCCCCCTAAATCACAAAGCAAATCACATTTTCCTCAGGGGGAAATGCTGTATCTAGCCCATAGGTGTTCTGTTTGACTCAAGTGTTAGCTCTTGCCATATTTAGAAGCAATTTTCATTGGCCTTAACTTGCTTCTATTAAAAGGCAGCCTTTGCATCAAGATTCAATCAGTGGCTTATCTTTGGAAACAAGAAGTCCTGGTCCTTGTCTTTTATATTCCCCAGTGGGAAGAGCTGGCAGGTCCTTTAGACAGGCAACCTCCTTTCAGGTAACAGCAGATTCTCACCTTCTCATGGTGCCTCCCTCACTATGCCACTTACCTGGTTCCCTTGGCATTGGAGTTGTTAGCCTCTTGTGGCATGAAATGAGTCTGCTCCAGGTGCCAGGGTCCCACCCTAGTCCACACTCCCAGAAACAATAGAGCTTGGTTTCTTGGAGGGCATCACACTGGCACTCTATTCACACCTCTGTAATGGCACAAAACTTTTCTGACTACAACTTACATGAGTTGGTACTCATTGCTGAGATTCTGAGCAGCCAAGTAGGATGACAGCCTCCTCCTTAAGCACTTGGATCAGGGGCATTTATTCCCACCGTGTGTGCTGTGAGCCTGTAGGGTTTAGTCTATTTGAAACCACTTCGATGGCAGTGTGATAGGAGTGGAACATTTTATACTTCGGTCAACATGCATGCTCCTGTGTGTATAATGCAAGCAATAGGGTCAGGAGATAGCACTCAGCATCCTTCCTTCTTCTCCCCAACTCTTTACTTTTTTCTTTCTTTCTTTCCTTTCAAACTAGTCAAGACTAAATCAGTTTTGTGGTCTACTAATGGATCACAATCCAAGCTTAGAGAAAAGCTGGTGTGTCTATAAGTCCTTGACATTCTATGTCTAAGTTCAGTGTGTGCTGTACCTGCATTTTTCTGCATAGGAAGAACTTTCTCTGCTTTCCAACGGGCCCACGGTGAGAACAGCTTTCATAGCCCCTGATTTAGGGATGCCATTTTAATGGGATTTTAATCTCCAAGTTCCTGCTCTTGAGGCACGGGACTGGCAGTAATGGTTGTGAACACAGGCCTTTCTGTCAGGTTTTTAGAGGGTCCTGTATCATCTGTTCTCAAATGAAGTTAATATTTGCAGATTCTTAGGGAGAGTGAAATGGATCCTTTAAGTCTTTTGTACATACGAGGAGGCAAAAAGCTGGAGGAGACACATAAATTTTTATTTTATTTTATTGGTAAAGGTCTTTTAATAAAAAAACCTTTATTTAAGTCAGTTAAGTCTGGGCAATTCACAAAACCACACAAAAACCAATATAAAGAAGGGAAGATGGCAGTCATGCACAGGACACACAAAGACTGCAATGGGATGTTTATAATTATAATAAAAATAAAAATTGAAGTTATTCCAAAAGGATATAAAGTCATAAAGTGACAACCCCGGAAAGTTTCTTTTCTTTTCTCTTTCCTTCCTTCTGTCTGTATCCACAACCATCCTTGGTAATAGGAATCAGAAAAACAGTGGTAAGCAGAATAGATTTGCCCCCCCCACCATGGATCTTTCAAGTCTGAAAAGTAGACTAAGAGAAAAGCAAACACCAGCCCATAGCACAACCAGAGGATCATTTCAGCATAGATGCAAAGAGGATAATCCAGAGGACCACCTCAGCATGAACACAGAGAGAATGACATCATAATGTACGCATGCCAACACACACACACACACACACACACACACACACACACACACACACACACATATACACACACACATACATACACACACATACACAAACACACACATACATACACATACATACACACACATACACAAACACACACATACATACACACACATACACACACACACACACACACACACACACACACACACACACAGAAGACATAAAATTTGCAGAACGGAGGGCTGGCTGGCTGGGCCAGTGGGTAAAGCACTTATCCAAAGACTAAAGACCTGGGTTTAGTCCCCAGGATCCTCATGGTGGAAGGAGACAAAGGACTTCCCACAAATTGTCTTCTGAGCTCCAAAATGCATGCCATTAAGCATGTCCCTTCCAAATAAATAAATAAATAAATAAATAAATAAATAAATAAATAAATAAATAAATAAATAAATA
>NW_026585504.1:30303198-30364124 GCF_907164565.1 Psammomys obesus
ATAAATAAATAAATAAATAAATAAATAAATAAATAAATAAATAAATATTTTTGCAGAAGTGTGTAGGTAGGGGGTCCACAGAAAGAGGTCACAAGACATCATTTTGAACTACAAAATTGTTAAACAGTTTCAAGGAAGAGAGAACTTAGATGAAAGTTATGTAGTCATGTAACAAAATATCATAAGATGAAACATGTTCCTCTGTATCTCTCTACAGGGTGTGCATGACAGTGGGGAACCATTAGCCCCATTTCAAAAAAGGGCATGGTGTCAGCATGCTCACTGACTTATCCTGCTACCGGAAAGGTAGTGGTTTCTCCAAGCAGGCTTTTATTACCAGCCCCGTGCACCTCTCCTTTGAATGATTCCAGCAGCTTGAGCAAAGAGAGCTCGTTACTCTAACAGTCAAAAAATAAAAAATGGCCACTGAGACAAGCCCTCCCTTTTCTCTTTAGTAACGCAGTGAACATTTCATTATTTATGTATTTATTTGGGGGAGGTGGTGGTGGTGGTTAGTGAATAGAATAAAGCCACATTGGTCTTCCAAAAACAGTCATGCAGAGAAGAGGGCCTAATCCTGGACCCTGAGGTCTTGATGCACCTGCCATTCTTCTTTCTGCTGGGAGGAGAGGGGCTCCCGCCGCCTGCAATGTGTTCTTTCCCCTCGCAAAGGCCATATGGCAACACGGATGTGCATATGCACGGGAGAGTAGGTGGCTCAACCCCTGGGCTTTCCATTTGGTGCTTGTTTTCCTGGGGTCTTTGATCTAAATCATATGACCTCATCCACTTAGCCGCTGAATCCAAGTGAGGAAGCTGGGGACTCAGGTAGCCTCTTCACTGACGCTGGTCCTGGTCGTAATCTGGGCAGAGGAGCAAAACTCCCTGGGATTGGAGCCCCTGCAACTCAGGACAGGTTTGGTATTTTGTTCTCCATCTACACTCCTCTTTCTTTGGGTCATCTTGCTCCATGCTGCCTCAAAGGAATCAGTTCCCACTGAGATTTTCTTCTAGATAGAATTAAAAACGATCCAGCCCTTCCAAGAAAACAGCTACTTTGTTGCTGTTTCTTTGCAGGCTTTATTTTTGGATAACTTGTTCACCTCTGCTTTCCTCTACCCCGGGGTCCAGTAAGGACTTCTTGCCCTACAAGCCCTGCTTAGATGGCTCAGCCCCCTGCTGCCTGCTGCTGATGGAGGAGTGATGCCTCAAGATACCCCGCAGACTCCTCAGGGACCAGGCTCATAGGCTCATTTCTGCTCTTGAGCTGCTGCTTCCACTGAATTGGTTCATCTCGAAGCTCGCTTTCCTTTTCTTTCTATATCTGTCTAGAAAGATGTGGAGTTTGCCTCTTCCTTAAAAAAAAAAAAAGTCATTTTCTTCCAACTTCCCATCTTAACTCCACTTTTACAAACACACGGGGATTCTGAGGAGGCTTAGGGAGGCCAAATGATTTGCACTGCAAAAATGACAATGCAAAGTTAGTGCTGAATTACCCTTCTAAAAAGTTCTGGAAAATTCTAAACGCTGAAAAGCCTCAAATGTGTACACAACTCACAGCCCATCTATGACTAAAAACACCTATGAATGCAGCCCAACACAGAACTGTAAACTTGCTTAAAATATTCTGAGGTTATTTTTCAAGTTTCTTTCTGTGTATGTGCGGGTGCACGTGTGTTCATGTATGCGTGAAGGCCAGAGCACACGCTCAGATGTTGCACCAAAGATGCTGTCCACTTTGCTTTTTGGGAACAGAATCTCTCACTGTCCTGAAACTCTCTAAGTAGGCTAGACTGGTGAGCCAGTCTTAGGCATCTGCCTGTCTCGGCCTCCCCAGTACTGGGACCACAAGTGTGCACTACCACACCTGAGCAGTGCTGACCAGTCTCTCTTCCTATGTGGATTCTGGAGAATGGACTCAGGTTCTCATGATTGCAAAACAAACACTTTCGGGACTCTGGTCTCCCCAACCCCATTGTTCTGCTTTGTTTTGTTTTGTTTTTCCTAACTGGGTGGATGGGTACAATTCTGTGAACTTCACGGATGACGGGTTGCAACATCCAAAGGCTGAACACACCGGCTTCAGCACTTTGCCCTGGTTCTCCATCTCTTCTCTGTCTTCCATCTTCTTTTTCACCTCCACCCCAAATCCCTCATGACTCTTCGCTCAGAGCTCTCAAGCTTTCTTTGGTCATTTTCCTATCCTAAAGGACAGTGTCCTGGGGGTCACTTTCTAAGCCTGAGATCATCAAGCCTACCCCTCCAGTATAGTACCAGTGTCTCTTGAAGAGCCGTTATGAGAATAGCATTTTCAAGCTGGGATCGGTGGCATAGACCTGTAATCCCAGCTACTCAGAAGGCTGAGGCAGGAGAATTAAAAGCTTAAGTCCCACTTATTCTGGGTTGCAGAACAAGTTCAAGGCTAGTGTGCACAACTTAGCAAGATGCTGTCTCAAAATAGAGAAAAAGAGAGGCCTGGAACATAGTTCTGTAGTAGAGCCCATGCACAGCATGTACTAGGCCCTGGTTCAATTTTAGCACCATAAAAAGAAAAAAGAAAAAGCCATTTTTACCATGTTACTTAATTACATATTTCCTAGAGAAAAGAAAAAGAAAAAATCAACAGCTTCTGCTAGTCTAAGAGAACAAGGCTTGGGATATAGCCCAGAGGTAGAGGGCTTGCCTCAGATGCACAAAACCTTGGGTTTGATTTCTAGCACCACAAATAAATAAAATAAAATATTATTATTTGTAAAGTTGAAAGATTGGAAAGTGTATTTTAGAATACCACCTTTTCTTAAACACACAATAGCTGAGCTACCAAACCTGGAACTAGGAGAGAAGTAATGTTATTTTATTTTATTTTTTGAAAATACTTTTACTACATGTGGTGACACACACCTATAATTCTAGCACTTGGGAGGTGGGGGCAGGAGGATCAGGAGTGCAAGGTCAGTCTCTTCCTGCTGCAATAGAGAATTTTCTGGGCTCCAGGAACCCCTGCCTAAGAAAAGGAAGACAAGAAGTAAAGTTAACTTCTTAGGGGTCCTGTGAAATTAAATGCTGAGATGGGGGTGTGGTTCAGGGGACATTGCCACCTGGTAGTTTTAAGAACTTGGTACCAGGCCAATCGCTTGCCCCATTGCCAAAAATGGAGTTTAATGATTTCTAATGTTTTCCAGCTCTATATTTAAACTTTAGAGTTTCCCAAACCTCTAGGAGAGCTGTGTATGCACAGATGTCCATGAGCACAAGTGTTTTTTTCCCACCTTTGTGCTCCAGTTCGATCGTCCAAAGTGGTTCATATTTTCCTCTGAGAGGGCCCTGATCACATCACTTGTGACTCCATCTTCTTAAGTCATTACAATTTTCTTTTGTTTATTTTGTATGTGTGTGAGAGGGCTCACACATGCTAGGGTGGTGAGAGGACAACTTTTCAGAAACGGAATCTACCTTGTGGGCCCCTAGGATTGAACTCCGGTTGTCAGGATTAGCGGCCTGTACCCTAAGCCACTGAGCCACCAGGCCAGCCCCTCCGGACACCATCTAGAGATTAGATGTCCTGCCTTTTAGCTTGTGTAGAAAACGTTCCAACAGAGGTTAGGTAAAGCAGATACTGGTGGGAGGGAGGTGGGTGAGCATTTAGCTTGTATTTTCCTTTTCTGGAAGGATTTGTGAACTCTGGAGAGTCTCAAACATTTTTGAGATAGCATTGTATTGGTGGCACTGACTGGACTTTCAGGGTGTGAAGGGGTTGGTTTGAAGGCTTTGCACAATTGCTTGTCAGATGTCAGAGAGCTGATGGTTCATAACTGTTCTCTAAAGGGCTTTTTGGAGAAAGGGGAGTGGCTGACATTTACCAACCTGAAAGGTTTCATGAATTCTTGCTTTCCTTGCTGGTTTTCCTTAGTGATTAAATGGGGCAGCATTTCTTTTTGAAATATTTGTGCTTCTTGGGTGATATATATATATCTCACATATTTAATAAAAATACATAGTGAAGCAGAGTCTCACTATCTAGTCCTAGCTGGCCTGGAACTCACTATGTAGATCAGGTTGGCCTCAAATTCTCAGGGATCCATTTGCCTCTGCCTCCTGAATGCTGGCACAACATGTATTCTTTTAATTCACCAATTTTACTGGGAGTAGACCATACTGGATCTGAGGAGATGGCTCAGTGAGCAAAACATTTACCTTGCAAACAAGATGGTCTGATTTGTGTGTAAAAAGCTGGATTTGCTGGTGTGTGCTTGTAATCTCAGGGTTAGCGGGGCAGAGACTGGATTCTTGGGACTCCCTGGTCAGCTAGCCTAGCCTATTTGGTGAAATTCAGGTCAGTGAGACAGCATGTTTCAAAAAACAAAGTGGACAGCTCCTGAGTGACTACACCAGAGGCTGATGTCTAGTCTCCACACACTCAGGCACACAAGCAAAACTGAACAGAAACACATGCACTCATACACAACAAATAAATAAATAAATAAATAAATAAACAAACAAATAAATAAATAAAGAGGAGACTACAGTCACACACCTCTTGATGGGACATTCCCCAGACCCAAGCAAGAAGGCGAAAGAAAATCAATAAAGATCATTTGCTAAATCAAGGTCACTCTGCTTGTTTTTTGTTTTTTGTTTTTTTTCTTTCTTTCTTTCTTGTCTCCTCACTGATTTATTCTCTTTCTTTGGGAAACACCTTTTGGGTAACTTCATATGATCATTATCGTCCAACCTTTCTTTTTCTTTTTTCCCATTTAAAATAAAAATCCCAAAGCTTGCTTTTCTGGTGTGTTCTCCCCCCTCCCCCCACCCCCCATACTTTTATTTCCATGGTGGTTTTCTCTGAGTCCTCAGGGCATTTTGAGATGAGATTTGTAAGGAAAGCTCAATGCAATATAAAGTTACCCTACACCCATCAGTGGAAAGAATACTTCAACCAGCCAGGAAGAAAACCCAAGGGAGTCTGGGCTGGTGGGGAGGAGCCCCACAAAGAGCATTTTGTCTTCTCTGATGTGTCTCTGTGGCTAATGCTATTGCCTTCCTGCCTGTTTTGTCTTCCTTTATTTATGACCCTCTGTTGCGTCTGTACTTCTGTCTTTCTATTTTGGTAGAACTGGGGAAATGCTCAATTTGGAGTGTGGGCCATGAGAATCCAGAAAGCAAATACTCGTTGTTTCGGAGAAGGAAGCAAATACTCGTTGTTTCGGGATAGAGAAGTTGCTAGAGGTGATGGTGGCTTGCCACCAAGAGATTTCTCACAGGCTTTGGAATTGTGGGGATGGGGGGAAAGGGGAGGATGTGTATCCTGGCTCATACGTGGTATTGTTGATCTATAGTTCATCAATAGTTGGGGACACTCACAATTTTCTCATGTCATTGCTATGAGGACTAAATGGCATATCAATGTCATATTCCTAGACCAATAACTAGGAGGTTACCAATTAAGATGTCAATGTCAAATTCCTAGGGATTAGCTCAAATATTTAGATATGATCACAATCTTGTTAGAGGCCATTCCCAGTTAGCTCTTACAAGAGGTTTCTTATCAAGGGCACTGCCAAGCCTCTTGGTTCTGACTCATCTGCCTCAAACCATCTCACGCTCTGCTTTCTAGTGATTTTAGTCTTCACAGCACCTGACCGAGCTTGGCTTTTCAGTTATGACCTCATCTCACTCCCCGGGATGGAGACCACACATTAAGTCACACTTAGGTTCCCCGTGGAGCACAGATAGGTGTAGTTATGTCTAATACTTGATTCTGTCCTGGAAGCAGAGGTAGGAAGTGGACAGAGCAGAGGGGATTCCTAGGAAGAGGGAACTCAAGGACAGGGAGAATCTCTGGGTGGGAGCCAAGCCATCTGGAGGTCTGAAGGTGGACCTAGCCTCCTCTGGGAAATGTTGCAGAGGAGAAGGTGAGGAATGAGGGAAAGTGGTTGTATTTACTATGTAAGATTCCTTGTGGGTTTTGAAAGGACTGCCCTACTGAAGAGGGCACAAGCCTGGCTGTAAGAAGCTGCCATAAACCAGATGTCCCTAAATGCTGGCCCACAGGCTTTTTATTGAGGCTAATAGAGGTGATATAAACAAAAAGTTATTATGGTGGTTTTAAATAAGCCTAATTTTATTTACCTTTAATAGCACCTTGTTGTCTGAAGTTATAGCCTCACTTTGTTGGTTTCAAAAGACCTTTTCTTTTAGAAAATGATAGTGGTTCTCAGTCCTTGCCGCTCATTAGGATACTTGGTGGGCTTTTGGAAACAATGAGATCCTTACCAGACAACTGAACTAGAATCTTAGGTCAGTCTTGCTCCTGGCAGTTGTCGGCAGCTGCCCGGATACCTTTCTTGTCTGGCGAGATTGTGTGCTTGTGTGTAAGATGGCAGAGCCGGGCTAGAGAAATGGCTTAGTGTTTAAGAACATGTAGGACTAGAGGACCAGGGTTTGATTCCCAGCACCCACATCAGGTCGCTTATAACCATCTGTAACTCCAGCTTTGGGAGATCTCATACTCTAGCCTCTGAGGGCACCTGCATTCGTGTGCACTGACCTCTCCCCAAACACATGATTAAAAATGATAAAAATAGAGTTTATAAAAGATAGTGCTGCCGAGTTTGATTTACTGGTTTAAATGAGCATCCTTGACAAAAATAGCAAACTGGAAACATGATTCATGGCTCAGACTTGCTTGGTTGCTTTGTTCTTTGTCATTTTCCATGTTTAATTTTCATCTTCTGGCTTTATGAAGTTCAAGTGACAGGGATTTTTAGCCGACAAAGGAGAGCTTGTTGTAACATCTGTATCATTTACTTTTCTTGTTGTTGTGACAAAGTAAACGACACAAGCAACTTAGCGGAGGGACGATTTATGTAGTTCATGGTTTTGGAGGGTCTTGTCCATGTTTGCATGCCCTAGTGTAACTTGGAGGGACACCATGGTAGCAGGAGGGTGTGAAGGAGGAGAGATGCTAACATCATGGTGAATAGGAAGCAGAGAAAGGAGGGGCACAGGGAGGGTTCCCAGTAAGATGCAGCTCCCAAGTTCCTCTAACTTCCTTTCACTGTCTCCCAATGATGCCATCATAGTACGAATCCATCATGGAATTGGTGCAAAAAGCCCTTAATCTGACCATCTCTGGACATACCCTCACACACTCAGAGGTGTGCTTTAACTGTTCTCCTGGGCATTTCTTAATCCTCCTAGGTTGACAATTAAGGTTAATTATCATTATGTGCCTTTGAAAGTAGCAGTTCTTAGGTGCCTTCTCATCATTACTCAGGTGTATTTACAAATTAAGGAACATTATAAGGCTTCCCTGAGTTCTCAGGCCAAGTGTCATTCAAGATTTCGGAGCACCAAGGCCAGAGGTGAGTACTTTGGACATCCTCCACTTGGGCTTCCTGGAACCTCTCTTGTGGGGGAGGGGCTCTTTTGTGGTCAGCTATGTCTTCTGATTTTGCTGATCACATAATTTCTAGAGCTGTCAGACCTTGGGGGTGAAGACTTTTTTTCCCCCCTGACACTTGGAGATCTGAAATGTAGGATGGTGGATGCTAAAACAATTTCACTTAGCATTGTGTTGCTTCTAGTTATTTTAATGTTTAAAGGTCACAGTAGGGAACACTTAATTTTCATTAGACTTAAAGGTTTCTAAGCCTGTGTTACAGCCAATAAAAATGGTGACGTTTAAATGGGTTAATGTTCTCTTTGTTATATGAATATTTTATATGAAGTATATAGGAAGAAAAAAATCTATGTTTATCCAGTGTCATGGCCACTGGCTATTGGAAACATGTCTTTTTTGGTTATTAAATGAATAACTGCTGTGCTGTGTATACAAATTGTGAGAAGAATTACATTGACTAAGCGTCCCAGCTAAATCTCCAAATTATTAGAACTCTCACAGACTTGCTATAAACAACGACATTGTGGGCCGAACTATGCACCGGCTACTTCGAGGCGAGAAATGGTGTTTATGTGCAGCTCTAGAGTTAGTGTGGAAAGGCATTTCGGTAGTACAGTCTAACACACTTGCCTGTGCCCAGCTCTCTGCATTAATGAGTGCTGGCCACTTGTTCCAGGACCGGTGGCATGATGTGCTGGTCACCCGTGGTGAGAAAGGCGGCGGCTTCTCCTACCAGGAGAGAGCAGCTACCTCTCCAGCTTGTTACTGCAACTTCTTAATTGGCTGAAATATAATGAAGACTGATTGAATGTTAGTTCATCCATGAACACATAGCGATTCATTACAAGATCCACAGCGGTGTAATCAGTCTCTCCTTTTTACCAACAAGGAAGCTGAGGTTCAGAGAAACTGAATTATCTTGCCCAAGCTGCCGAGTGGTAGTGCTGGGATTTGATGCTGGGAAGTCTGATTCTGGCTATAGTCCTAACCAGCATATCGATTCCACCACGAGGGAGTTACAGGAGCCTACAGTATATGAAGGCTTTCCAAGAGGCAATATTGCTGGCTGTGGTGATGCCTGCTTATCACCCCAATACTTGGGGCTGGAGGGATGGCTCAGTGGTTAAGAACACCACTGGCTTCTCTTCCAGAAGACCTGGGTTCAGTTCCGAGCACCCAGACTGAAGGTCACAGCTACCTGTAACTATAGTCCCATGGGATTTGATGACCTCTCTGGCCTCTGTGGGCACTGAGTGCATATGTCATGCCTAGACATACATGCAGGCAAAACTAAATACATAGTTTAAGAAATGCCAGCACCTTGGGAGCCCATGGAAGGAGAACGAGGAGTTCAAGGTCACCCTGGGCCACTCAGTGAGACCTGGTCTTAAAAACAAAAAGACAAGAGGGGACATAATAAAATTAAGATTTTTTTTTTTCAGAGTCAACTCTGGGGAATATACACCTTGTGAGCATCCCAATTGAAAACTTCTTTTTTTGAGATGGTTAAAAAAAATGTGAAGCAATTACCCACTTGCTGAAGAGGAACACCCCTGCCCCTGAGTCCAGCAAAGCTTGGCAGTTAAGAGACGTTCACTCAGCCCATCCCAGAGCTCCCAAAGTTTATTGCACAGCACAGAAGTATTTTTATGGAGAATCCATCTTTTAGGGGCTGGCGAGATGGCTCTGCAGGTAAAGAGCTTGCCGCACGCACAATCGTGAGTTTGTGTTCTAGGGGAGTTTGAATGGCAGCCCATCTGTGTGTAACCACAGTACACAGTTGGCAGAAACAGGGATCCCCAATCTAGTTGGCAAACTGGCTTTCTAGCTCTGGGTTCAAGTGAGGCCCTAACTCAACAGGTAAAGTGAACAATGACTGAGGGAGACACTTGATGTCAGCCTCTGGCCTTTGCATCTTTACACATTCAAACACACATCCACAGCAGTCATGCATGTACACACACACACACACACACACACACACACACACACACTCACACCCCTGTTCTTTGCGGAGTGATGTCTAAAACGCAGCTTTCGCTAGATTTGTAGTAATTAGTTCTAGAAGATGTGTCATGCATTCATGTAGCAAATCTGCAAAATTTAAATTTTCTGAGTTTTAGAAAAAAGATACAAGTCAACTTATGAAGTTCTCTTTAGTTACCTATCACTTAAGTGATTCTCATATCAATAGCCTGGGTCCTGTTTTCGGTCCTGAATACACAAAGAAAGAGACCCTTACAGAGAAAACCTTAATGTTTTTGGAGGTCGCTGTTGGTGTTATCCCTTCACCACATCGAGGCTCAGACACTGTGTCCCTCTCTGCCTTGCCCTTTAGTCTGTCTTGTTGCAGAGGGAGAGAGTTTTGAGTGTCCTGGGTTTCTAGGTAGGCTGTTCATATTCATAATATAATCTCTGGATCTGGGTGCTTATGGAAACAGAGACTTTTTAACACCCCTCCCCCTAAATGTCCTAGAAAACTAAGAGCCATTGGCAAAGCCTCTGTGATGTCATCATTTCTTAATTCAGCAAATCTACTACTGAGTATTTTTATTAATTGCCACTTTGAATTAGCCACCAGTCTAGGAGTCTATTAAATCATAATTCCCAGCCATGTGGATCATCATTATGGATTATTCCCGCAGTGTGCTTAAGTGCCTTCGGAGTAAAAGAATTAAACTGCGTGCCATATGGATCTAATGTGGAATCATATTATTGTATAATATGGTAATTTAGGAAATGAATATTCTATGGATGATCAATAATCTTGTAAAAGGACTTTTAGAACAATGACACACAATATATCTCACAGGCAATGTAGTTCATTTACCCTTCCTCTTATTGATGGGTTTTTATAGAGGACTTCTCTTTACCCTTACTATAAATAAGTACGTGATGGAAGCCTTTCACATAAATTGCTAGTTTTATTTCTGGCTGTTTCTTCAGGGTAAATTCCTGGAAGGGAGTCATTGGATGGGAGGTGGGGAGCATTTTTAAGGCTCCTGATCGCCTATGAAGTAATCAGCTGTGCTGTATATGCAGAGCGGAGCCCATTTCTACTGCTGGCTGTTGTTAAGAAGCAAGCAGTGAGGAGCTCACTAGGCCTGCCTCTCCCTGAGATCTACAGGCAGTTAGTGCTTGCTGGAGGAGGCAGAGACCTTCCCTTCAGTGACAGAGCTGGTGCTGACTTACTCATGCTTCTGTCCGAAGCCTTCAGTGGAATTCACTGGGCTAAACCGGTGAAACGCAACCAAAACCAAACCAAATCAGGCGGTAAAGTAGAAGAAAGGCAGGTTGGAAGGAGACAGGGATCAGAGCGGGGAAGAGGTCAAAAGAGGGCACCGGGGAGGAAAACATGCTCAAAATGTGTTCTGTACATGTGTGGAAACATCGTAAGAAAACCCATTATTGCATATAACTAAATGCATAGTAATGAAAGAACTGGACCCCTCCCACCCAGAGCACAAAAGGCCTTTCAATTTCAGTTGCCGGTCTGACAATTAAAATAATATTGTAATTTTGTTTTCACGTACATTTCTTTGATTGCAAGCGGAGAAGATGAAGTTTTATTTTGTGTTTATTTATTTGGTGTGTGTGTGTGTGTGTCTTCCTTTGCCTCTCCCTGCCTGCATGCACAGATCAAGAGCATCATCCAGGCCTATAACTAGAAAGAGGGCCGATGTCCTGCTGAAGTGGAGGGTGTAAGTGGGAACATTCCCCTTCAGATTTGACCAACAACTTCTAGATGGGCTGCTCCAGTGGAAAAGCCACGCCCCCAATCTGTCCTCTCTTCCTGGCTCACACTGCCCATGCTGGCATGGGTATTTTGTCCTTCGAAGCCTGAGGTAGGACCCTCATGTCCATGAATTTCTTTCTTTACACTGTTGCCATGGAAATGAGCCAAAGAGAAGCTGGCAGACACTGACTACGTCTGTCTTTAAAAGACCCCTTTCAAGCAGCAGCCAGCCTCAGATCCCAGAGGCTGAGTGGCCAGGCCTGAGTAGGTGCCCGGGAAACTCTCCATGTAATGGCTTGCTGCCTTCTTCTCCTGCAGGACATTTTCTGCAATGCCAGCTGAGTATCAGTGGAGTCCTACGGATTATTCTTTCCTTGGATTTGATTTCAGCTCTCGAGGATGGCCTGGAAATAAAAATTTAACTATCATGCGGTTAGACAGCTGCTCCCAACCTTCAAATGCTCTTCTTTGGGATCTCATAAATTTTCGTAGCCCCTCCCCACCCCCTTGGTAAATTACTCTCATCCAAGGTAAACACTGGGTGATTATTTGTTAATAGTTACCTTATGAAGAAGGAAATCGAATCGGAGTAGCTGTTACCAGCCACGTGTAGCCAGTCGATATGAGCGTGAGTTGGGTTCTGTCTGCAGCTGGATGCCAGCTGGGTTTTGAGACAATAGGAATCCATCACATTCTGTTCAGGAAACCCAATCATCTGCTCACGGTGGACATGCTTGTGATCCCACCAGGGGACACCAGAGGTCACACACTCAGAGGGAATGCTGTTGAGCTGCACTTCCGGAGAACTTCCTGCTGGAAGTAGTTCACTTCTGTTCTTCACAGAGATAGCCACTAGTAGGTGATGGCACTTAAATTTTTTAATATTACATTTTAGTGTGTGTGTGTGTGTGTGTGTGTGTGTGTGAGAGAGAGAGAGAGAGAGAGAGAGAGAGAGAGAGAGAGCAAGAGACTGTGGGTACGTATGTGCCACAAGGCATGTGTGGACAGAGGACCACTTTCTAGAGTGGGTTCTCTCCTTCCACCTTGACCTGGGTTCCAGGGATCAAATTCAGGTCGTCAGGTTTGTGCAGCCAGGACCTTTACCGCTGAGCCATCTTGCTGGCTGAACTGCATTTTATGCCATTTGCTTAAATTTAGTCACACATGGCTAGACACAGTGTTGGACAGCTCAGGCAGGCTTTGAGACTAACTTAGTTTCATGTGCTGGAGATGAAATCCAGAGCCCCTTGCGTGCCAGTCATGTTCTGTACCATGTGAGCCACATCTGTGGCCTGCTTACGATGTCCTGACTCCAGAGCTTGAGGAACACTGCCCTACATGATCTGCTCCTCAGCTCCAGCACGTCCTCCGTCTAGACTACTGCCTTCACATACAGCCTTTCCACCTTCTGTTCCCCTGCGCCTGGCCTGTGTGCTTTCTTCCCTGATGTCACCTCGTGCCTAGGTCTCACTTTAGGTTACTGTTAGATGCTCATTGGTGATTTTCTCCTCTGACCAGCTGTAGAGATCTCCCTGTCTCTGTTGTTTTATTTTGATTTTCTCTGTTGCAGCTCTACTACCTGACTTAAAGGTGGCTCTTATTATTTACAGGTTCTGTGTTGTGTGGATTGAAAAATATTTGGGGAAAAAAAAGTGTCTGTACTGAACATGTATATAGACTTTTTTTTTTCCTTGTCATTAGTGCTAATAGAATTCAGTAAAACAGCTATGTGTTGGTTAGTTTTTGCCAGCTTGTCACAGTCTGGAATCATCAGAGATGAGAGCCTCAACTGAAGAACTGGCTAGATCGGATTTGCCTGTGGCCATGTCTATGGGGGACTGTCTTGATTGTTAATTGATACGGTAAGAACCAGCCTGTTGTGGAGAGTTCCAAATTCCATAAGACAGCAGATAGCTAGCGAGAGCAAGCACACATGGGTGCGTTTGTCTTCTGTGCTTTTGACCATGGTGTGATATGATTGTTTGCTTTGAGTTCCTACTTGGGTTTTCCAACAGTGAGGGAACTGCCAGCTCAATAAACCCTTGTCTCCTCAAAGCTGCTTTTAGTCAAGGAATGTGGTGACAGCAACAGAAACAGAACGAGGACAAGCTATGTTTTAGCATTTTCATTACACTGAGTAAAATGTATAGTGTAGCTCTGACTCAAAGTACATGGGGGATATACCTAGATTATGTGCTAATACTATGACATTTTATATAAAGGACTTGAGCATGTACAGGTTTTGGTATCTGTGTGAGGCGCTGTGAAGCTATCTACCCATAAGTACCAAGGGCTGACTGTGCATTATTCATTTGTATTGCCTGATTATTCCATAGATATGTTAGTGGCTACCAAATCCAGTTTGAAGGCACAAAGTGTTTCTGTTCTTGGTCCATTCGTTTATTGTATGCTTTCTCAACTTTATCAGTCTCATGGGGGTGGGACAGTGTTTTGCTATGTCTCAGCTTCCCTGGTAGGCATTCAGTGTATATTTGTTGAATAACTGAGCAGACACAGCCCAATGATGAACTCATTGTGGCTTCATGCACTGAGAGACTTGTGGAATTTTTCCTTTGTTCCCTTGGAGACACTGATTTTGTATTCCTCCGGGCTCTGACGATGGATGTGCTTGAATAGAAGCTACACAAGTCTTTGTTGTCTCAGGACATTTAAGTAGCTTAAGTAGCTTAAATGTCCTTTGAGATCTCTGCTCCATCTGGGTCCAGAAATGCTGTGCCATTTATGTGCAGCAGGCTTACTGGTTACCAGTATGTCTGAGTCCAGTGGCCACCCACATACAATGCTTTATATGAATTGACTCATTACTTACAGCTAGGTGGTGAGGGACAACAGAAGTCTGAGACTCGTTGCAGAACAGTCCAAGGATCAGGCAAGGCTGGGAGGAGCCTCTTTCGTGCATGCTTAATTTGCACTGCAGCTGAGGGACTCTAACAAACAACCCACCCATAGGTTTATGTCTGCTGCTGTTTAACTCATGGTGCTTAAGCATTGAAGGCCAGCCTGTTTCTACACCTGGGATGCTATGGCCAGTTCTTGCCTGCTTTAAGATGTCTTAACCCCAGCACCTCTGCAGTTATTCCCGAGAACAGCATATGAGAAAGTAGGGGAAATGGGTTGGACTGAGATCACAGGGAGATGTTCCTACAATCTGTACATCATTGAAGTGGCTGGAGGAGCCTATGGGGGATTTTGTATCTTTCAAAGTCACAAACAGCTAGTGTAGGAAAACCAGTCATTTGAAAGTCCCAGGAAATAGCCTCAAATAGAATTTTACATGGAAGGATTGGCATGGTGGTGATACCTTTATCTTGGCTTACAGGAGTAAAAACGGCCAACCTCAGAAGTCATGTTGCTTCCATGCAGAGTAGCAAGCTTTATGACAATCAAGTGATGGGTTGGTAGATAGCTATTTAATTATAAATTACACCTTGAAATTTTTATCAGCCTATCTCTGCACCTATATACTCAGTGGTTTCTGTTTACACTACAGAAATGTCGGTGGGCTTCAGAGACATCCAAAGAGTGTCTATTCTCACCTTCTTTTTCTCATCTTTTCCTTAGCATCAGGTTTAATTTTTTTTTATTTTCCCTTCATTAGAGAACTGTCATTATGGCTCTCTCTTTCTCCCCTCTTCGTTAAGTGTACATATTAAAAATAACATGGTTAATGGCTGTTATTTCTTCCAACAGGAAGTCTCCAAAGAGAGCAAACTTCCGTGTGATAAACAGTGGCACTGGAGCCATGTGTCCAAGACATCAGATCTATCTCTTTCTATTGGGCGTTCGAGCATTTCGGCTGCATAAATTTTACAGTGCCTCGTCTGACACTATTTGTGACAAATAGACCCCAGCGATTAAGTCGTCGCTCTATGGTATCTCGAACAGCAAGAACATTTGAAAAGCTGCTCTTTGCACGTCAAACCTGAATGTTAAGAATCTGGATTTCTGTCTTTGAAATCTCTTATTAATTTTAGTTGAGAGGCGTTCTAAACAGCTTTATGTAATAACTATCTGGAGAGAGAGAGAGAGATAGAGAGAGAGAGAGAGAAGACTGAGTCTTTATGGCCATGTTTAGTAAATATTTACAGCTGGGTCTCGGGCTGCAAACCCTGCAGGTGTTATTCCCATATACATTTAATAACTGCATAGTATTTTATGAGGGCGTGGGGCAGGAGACAAGTGTGGCACATAGACCCCCTCCCCCATTAGGGATGCACTCTCCAAGCATCGTGTATTTTTCACTGAGTTAATGTGGCAGTCCCAGCTGGGATTTTTGACTAACCTTGATGGATGATGCTCACGGGAGAATGACAGAGGTCCCTGTAGCACCCAGGATAGCCTATTGATTCGCAGCCTCAGAGGAGGCTAAAGGTAACAGCTTACGCCTTAAATAATGGGTAGTTAGCTCGGCAAACAAATGAGGTGGATCTTTTCCCGCCTGGAAAAGTCACTCTGGAGACACAAGAAGAACACTCGGGGCGTCCATTAATCCTCCGTGCTGACGTCGTGAGCATAAAAGCCCCAGCACTGGGTGGATGAAGAGAGTGCGGGAACAGAAATGCCGGCTTAGGGAGAGGGTGTGGGAGTTGATGTTGGGAGTGTGGCAGTGGGGGCGGAGGGCAGGCCTGAGGGGAACATCTTCCTGGTAGGCAGGTGGTGTCCCCGTCACCCAGGCTTTTAGACTTCACTCCGTGGCTTACTGCTCACCATGTGATGACATGGCCTCCAGCCTGGCGTCATCACCTGAGAACGTGATAGACAGGCCCAGTCCTAGGCCCGTCCCCAGACTTGGAGCTCCGGCAATGCATCCTAGGAGGATCTGCGGCTGCTTTGCATGCCCGGGGAGTCAACGTGATGGTTCATTTCAATGCGTTTGCAGAGCTTCGGTCAAGCACTTGTGTTTTATAGCGTAGATGTGCATGGCATTGAAATACATGCTGGTTTGCAAGCACTATGGGGTGACTGCGGGCTATGGGCTGTGTGGAGCTAGCTACGGGCGCATGCGAAGAACAGGCATTGCCATGTGGGTCCCTTCCTGAGTGTCCTGCATTCCCAGTTTCTGGGGCCACAGCTTCCCTCACCTGAGGGGAGCAGTCTTGTCTTCCAAGTCGTCTTCTCTATGAGACTCAGCTAAGAAACCACCTCGTTTCCATAGCTGGGTGTCATCCTTTATGTAGGTCACGATTTTCTTTTTAAATTAGCTTTTCAGAACGAGAAGCCAATCTCGAGCTTCTTCTGAGTTGAATCTGCAAGTGCATGTGGCTTATCTTGAGCTGGTGGACTTTGCTGTGAAAAACAAGAACAAGAAATGTATATGAACATTTCATGTTGAGATTTTTCCTTATTTAAATATAATTACCTCACTTCCCCCTTCTTTATCTTCCCACCAGCCCCTCCCAAGTTCCTGATTATTGTTACACATAGGAACTCTCACACACACACACACATACAGCACACATAAACACACTCACACACGCATGCACACATGTATACACACACACACACACACACACACACACACACACACGCCACATGTACCAAATATATAACTACACCAGCTGAGTTCATTTCCGTTGTTTGTGTGTTTATGGTTCCAGAGCTGTCCTCTCTATACTGAACATCCAATTAAGGCACTGGTTCCTGGACGAGGCTGTCCCTCCCCCTCTTGAGAATTTTATGTTTGTGAGTGTTAAAATCCCTGTGGGAGATCAAACAAAGCAGTGCTGTTCCTGCCCTTCTCTGCATGTCGGAAGAGCCCCTACCGAGTGTGAGTTTCTGGCCCACAGCCATAATACCCTGAGTGCAGCCTTATCCAGCTGCAGCCTTCTGGACTGCTCACATTATGTCCTGTCCATCACTTTGGGTCCCTTCATACCTGGTTGAGAGTAAAGTGTTCATTAACTATTAGCTGGATGATATAAATATGACTTATTTATCTGTGGGTAAAGTTTGACACTCTTATTTTTTTAGTAAGCATACAGAGGGGTGGATTTCATTGTGCCATTTTCATACATATATACCATTACACTGTATTCCTTTGTAAAGTTAGTTAATTTGTAGCAGAGGACACCCAGGTCATGCTGCTCCAGGAGAGGCCAGGGAACAAGCCATGGGGTGCAGATGCTGAGGTGTCTCACACCACAGCAGGGAGCTTCCTGTTTTTACCTTGTGCTGTTGTTTTCATTGAGGAAACCCTGAGATTATGAGAGAGAGACAGACAGAGAGACAGAGATAGATAGAGACAGAGAGACAGAGACCGTCACAGAGACAGAGCAGAGAGAGGCTTGCTGTGACGTTTCTTCCTGGAAACCAGCTATGGAATGAGGAAGTATATGGAAGCCATCCAGGTGAAGTTTCGAGAATGTGGAAAAGAGAGCATTTGGATGTGGGACATGTGAATTAAAGTTCTTATTCTACACCTCTTAGGCTGAAAGGAGAGGATCATGTCTACCCGTTTCCATAATTCTTAGGGAAGGCTGGAATTCTGTCTCATTCCATATCCGACACGATAGACCCACAAACACCACCTCAGTCAAATAAGCAAAGGTTTTATCACCAGCACTGAGATGTAGCAACGTGAATTTCCTACTTTGGTGCCCTGAGCAGACCAACCATCATTTCTGGGGGACTTTTATCCAAAACATTACAAGTTCAATCTGATCATGAGAAAAAATCAGACAAATCTAAATCGAAATGCCTGGCCAGCCAGTCCTCTTCACAGATGCGGAGGTCTCAAAAGACAAAGAAATGCAGAGAGATTGTCTCCGACCAGTGGAGACTTGAGAACTAAGTTTGACATGGACTAGACTCTGAATCAGGAAAGACATTGGAGCAAAGCCCATGGAGGAGTGATTTGCGCAGTAAACAATAATTTGTCAACGCTGTTTTCTTGGTTTGGGCAACTGTCTTCTGGCTATGGGAGGTTGGAGGGAACATTCACACAAGCTGAGTGAAGGATATTGAGCTCTTTTTGGAACACTGCTCCTTGTAGCTTTCTGTAAGTCAAAGATTACTTTGAAAATGAAAACTATGATATATACATGCCTTTATGAAGTGCTCTGTCTTACCAAGAAGTGGAGTGGCTTCATTTGTTATAGATGAACTTAGCCTCTGGAAAGGCAAATTTATTCTTGGGCTAACACAGTCAGTCTTGTGTGTTGACTGATCAAGTTCCTGGCTACAAACTGAGAGCAAGGAGTGTGGACTCGGAGGTGGATGGGGGAAGATGTTTGGATGTCTGGAGGAGATGTCTAGTGTCCACCTGGATGATTTGCAGAGGTTATTGGCTAGTTAAATGTGGCTACCTCCTCAAGGAGCCTTTCCACGCTAGGAGCTGAGTGATGAAGCTTATCTGCACTATCCTCATAGCATCCTCATGGGATGGGAGATATTTCCCCCATTCAGTGTACCTCAGAGACTCATTTGCCCAAGGTCACCCAAGGGAAGTACAGATCTCACTTCTAGTTGTGACTCCAATCTGTTTCACAATCTAGTTGTGAAAACAATCTGTTTTCCTTTCCTCTTAGCAGGACACCCCAACATGACTACAACATATATTTCTCTATAGGGCTACCAACCCCACCCCTTCATTATCTCTTGACTAGAAAAGAGAAATTAGGAATCCCAGTATTTTCTCAATCCTTCTGCTCTGTGAAGTATAGATAGACTAGCATTTTATGCCAGCACTATGGGACTATTAGTAGTTTCTAACAGATCCCTGCATTTACTCAGGATTCAGTGTGGATTGAAGATGCCCAGGCCAGCCAATCTTATCCCTTGATTGCCCTGGCCAGCACTGGACTCTTGTGTTGCCTAGCACTGTTGCTGTATTTCCCTGGCTCAGCCATCTGCCTGCTCTCTGGAGACGCCGCCTTCAACCTTCCCTTCCTTCACAAACTCTCCCCATCTCCCAAGAAAAGCGAGTCACTCAGAGAGTGTCTCTGCAACCTCCCTCTTTTCTCCACTCACTTGCCCGGCCTTTTCTTGTTGAGAGGAGGCGCTATCTTTAGTCCTTATGTGGAGAGTCATCCCCTTTGTTCTCAAGGACTTCCTGCCAGAGCATCTCCTTCCATGGCTGCCCTGTCTCCCTGTCACAAATAGATGTATTAACCTACCTGTGATAGCAATGTTCAGTAAAAAAAACCCTGCCTCAAAAACCAAGGTGGGCCTGGCTAGATGGCTCACCTGGAAAAGGTGCTTGCTGCCAAGCCTGGTGGCCTGAGTTCGATCCCCAAAATTCACATAGAGATGGGAAGAGAGAATCAACCTAGCAAAGCTGTACTCTGACCTCCACACGTGTGCCATGAGACACGTGTTCACGTACACACCATCTGTACCTCCGTGCACTCAATACAACAATAATAAATGAAATAAATATTTTTAAAAACAAACAACCCAGGATAGAAGGAGATAAAGGGAAACATTTGACACCAGCCTCTGGTCTCCACACATATATATGCACCTCTACACACATATGGACAAACCCACATGTACACACTTGCTCTCTCTCTCTCTCACTTTAAATAGACATTTCCATTTCACAAAGTTTCTCTCATCAGTGTCTCTCCAGCTCTCCACTTTGTTAAATCCTGAGGTCCTTTTCCAATGCTCATTGTCTGCACAGCTGCATTTAGAGAAGGTGTGCCCATCTCTCTAGAGATATGCTTTCTTCCCGTGGCCTTCCAGAGACCACTCTTTCTTAGCTATTCTCACTATCTGTCATATATCCCTATTCCTCTCCACAGTCCCTAAACAGGAAACTTGTTGCTTAGAGGCTAGCCTTGAACTCCTGATCCTCCTGCTTCTACCTCCCAGGTGCTATGATTCTGGACATGTGCCATCACTTCTGGCTTTCAGACCTCTCCTCTTTCTATGTCTGCTTCCCTGGAGACCCCATCCATTCTGTTCTTCAGAAGTATCGAGACTGTCCTTGCCATCTCTCTCCCACTCTCCCCAGCTCTGCTTTCAAAGATGTCAGCTCTGATCCATGCTCACAACCTCCACTGTACCCAAAAATCACCATCAGTTGTCAGCCTGAACTTTTGAGTAGCCTCCTTCCTAAGTGGTCCTCTGTGCCTCCCTGCCCACCCCCCACCTATTCTGGGAACACCACAGCCACTAGAAGTTCATTTAAAGCACGAGTCAGATTATTGAGCTCTGTTCTAAAAGTCTTCAGTTGTGTCTTATTTTATTCACTTTTGAGATGAAGTATCTATCTCTTCCATCTTGTATTCCCATCATCACTTTGCTCAAACGACAGCAGCCAGGCTGACCTCTTTGTTGTGTCTTACACCTGCCAAATGCTCCTACCCCAGGGTCCTTGCACACACTATTCTGTCTGGAGTGTCTGTCCAACGAAAGCTGCATGTCCCTCTCCTTCCTGTCTTGGCCTAACAGCCACTTTGTCGGTTAGGAATCTGCTGATACCGTAGACAAAGCAGCAACACCTTCCTCCCGCTCTTGCCCTTAGTTTTATTTATTTTTTCCTCAGCATGTATTACTGATTGTTCAGCCGCATTAGAATGTCACTTAACGCCGCAAGACTCTGTCTGGGTTTTGTTTGTTGTTTTTTACTGTTCTAGCACCAATATTCACACCTATGCCTGGTAAAAACACTGGTCCCCAAGTTTCTCCTAGTTTGCAGTGGGCTAGTGTTCATTATGAATAGCTGAGGAGTGGACCTTTTTGCAGCCTTCCACCCACCCTCCCTCCTTTTCTTCCTTCCTCTTTCCTTACTTCCACCCATACTGCTATTTTTCATGAAATATTTCTGGGAGATGCTGACTAGAGTGTTATTTGCAGTAAGTCCCATTTGGGGTGAGGTAGGCGGAGCCAATGTTATGTAACTGGAGCCTTTTCCCTTGACTAATAAAACATTCCAGCACGAAGGAAAAGTGTTCACCCAGCAGGCCTGAGCTCAGCCCGAGGCTTTTCTTTGATGACTTGGTAGGTAAACCCTGGCCAGTTATTTCGTCTCTGAACTTAAAAAGTTGTCTTGCATTTGGGTGCTTTTGCATACTGTTCGTCTTCCCACGCAAGGCATAGTGAAAAATTTAAGGCTCTTTTGCCTAGAGCTGTTGAAATAGCTCATCTGCTTTGTATGTTTTTTGTTTTTTGGTTTTTGTTTTAATCAGTCCATTAGCATGTCAGCATCCTGCAGGGTTCGTTATGTGGCCATTATCCTGTTTTAGGACAAGACTTTGATTGACCTCATTGGAAGCAGCTCTGAGAGGCAGGGGAGAGTTTTGTTTCTTTGGCCACTGCAGGCCCAATCTCTAGCACCATGCTGTTTGACCAATGGGTGGCCAATTAATGTCTATCAAGTGAACTTTTGAAGTCACACCAGGAGGATCTCATTTGACTTGGCTCCATTTCACATTGCACTGTAATCAACCTCAGTGTATTTTCCTTGAGGTCAGTCCCAAATGGGGGTCATACATAGAAATTGTTATGTTTACTCTATCTAGCACAATAATAATTTCATAAAACTGCTGAGATTTTGAATGGAAATTAAAGGATCTTCTCCTTCGGTGTCTATTATTTAAAGCCCCAAACAATAATATGGACATTCCTGGAAAGATGCATCAGGGAGTTTAAGTAGATTACAAGATCCCACCGGGTATCTAATTTGAAAGCTACTGCAGCTTGTATAAGCAAAGTGTGTCATCGGTGTTCCCAGAAGAAAGTTTGCTGTGATGAAGCGTCTGTGTGTTCTGTTGAATATAGGAAGACAGAAGGAATGATATCAGCCCACAATGTGAACTGGGGTTTGATATTTCATTTCCTAGAAATGGTCAAAAGGAAAAGCTCTGCTATTTCTGGAACGTGGAAAAATTAAAGGTCACTTGGAAAAGCCCGAGATTTTGATATTTCAGCCTAGGGTGGCACATCCTTACCATTTAGCGTCTCCAGGGGGCTTCTTCGGTTTGCACAGCAAAAAATGACTGTATTGTTCGTGGCTAATTAACTTCAAGTACTAGTGTCTGGTTATTAGTGCCTTCGTTTGCTCCAATTAAGTTCAGCCAATTCGAGACCATCTGACTAGGGACAAGATGGACAGCTGCTCTAGAGAGAGGCAGAAAACCAAAGGTGGACAGCAAATGGGGCTGTAATCAGGCCCTGGCATCAGTTCCTTTTTCGGTAGCTTTTCTTAGGTGTCGCCATAGTTACACTCTCCAAGGCTCACATGGATATTATAGTGAGGGGAAAAAAATGAAAAATATGGTTGCAAATGTGGTGACCCAAATTATTACAATTCTGATGTTGTGTGTGTGGTGGGTTTTATTCACACTTATGTGTTCATGTGTATGCAGGTACACGTGTCCATCTGTGTGGCTATGGACACTCTGTGTGCCTTAATCACACTCTACCTTATTTTTGAGACAGGGTCTCTTCATTGAACGTGGAGCCTGCAGGTTCAGCTAGGCTGGCTGAGACTCACAGGACCTCACCCTCAGGGATCCCAGCTAAGGTTCCCATGCCTGCACCATGAGCACTTTAACCGGTGGATCATCGTCCCGGCCTGAATTTTATGGCTCAAACGAAGGTTCTGCTTCTTCCCATTTGATGGTCCTCCTTTTTTTTTTTATTTTGAACTTTTTCCTTATAATGTTAAAAATTGTGTGTATATTTGCACGTGTGTTCATATGTGCAGGGCACATACGTCTGTAGTTTCAGTGCAATATGTGTGTACGTGCGTGCGGAGGCTGGAGGACAGCCTTGTGTTTTGTTGCTCAAGTACTGTGCACCTTGTTTTTATAACATGGTCCTCAGCACCAGGCTGAGGACGAGGCTGGCTGTCAGCTGAACTTCAGCCTGTAGCTGCCTCTGGTGCTAAGATTACATCCAGTTTTTAAAAGATGGATTCCAGGGGATGGAGCTCAGCTCCTCATGCCTGTCAGGCAAGCGCTTTACTAACTGAGTTGTTCCCTGAGTCCCCCCCCCCTTTTTTTGAGACCCAGGCTGACCTCATAGTTGCTATGTAACCAAAGATGACTCCCACCCTGGAGACAGAAAAAAAAATTCTTCCTTACCTTAACCTTTTGTTTGGTATTCCATGGATTAGATGAGCCCACCAGCATGAGGCTTGCTCAGTTATATGTTAATCTCACCGAGAAGCAACCTCACAGATGCAGCCAGAGGTAATTTGGATGTCCCGGACTTGCTTTGGAGACCAGGCTGGCCTTGAACTCACAGAGATCCGCCTGCCTCTGCCTCCCACATGCTGAGACTGAAGGCTTGCACTACTGTGCCCAGCTTCAGAAGGTAATGTTTAATCCATATTTGGGCATCCAGTGGCCCAGTCAACTTGACACATAAAATTAACCATTATAGTATTTTTATTTTTCTGCAAATGTGAGGAAATGCAGGTACAGAAGGTTTAGGCATCTTGGCCAAGGTCACATGACCAGTAATAGTGGAGATAGCCCTGGTAGACTGGCTAACTGAACCTTCGCTCTTATCAGGAGTAGCAAACAGACTTTCAGGTGATGACGGGAAAGGAAGAGGGGAAGGAAGGAAGTAAAGGAGTCCTGATTGTGCTGAGAGTATCGACACTAGTCAGAAGGAGATCTGGGATTTGAATCTAGGTCGCCTGATACCTCACCCAGCTCCCAGGACTCCCTCAACTCTGACATGAGTGTCCCCTGTGATGGGGATTTTGTCTATGAAAAGACACATGGAGCTTTGCCTGAGCACCTGAGCCTGATCAGCATTTCTTGCTGCCTCGCCTTCTCCACATCAGAGCTGTCTCTACAGGGCATCTCACTCTTAGCTGTGTTAGCCTGCTTGGACAAGTATGCTAATTATTTTAATACTTTACCTTCAAACTTTTTAGAGTACTCTCCTATGTATGCATTATCTTGAAATGGATTAGTTCAACAAAGTGGATTTACTCTGGGGTGTATGGCCTTTCGTGGCTATGAATGGAATAAAAGGCTTTTACCTCCTCTTAGCTGAGATTAGAAAAGAAAAAAAATGACTTATTGGAAGATGCTGGAAGAAGAAAGAGTGGTTGTTCAAGCAAAGTGGTTGCTGGGAGGCAGCTCTGATGGAGACCGGAGGGTCCTGGTCCAGCAGCAGGTGTTGTTGTAGAAAGCAGACGTTGGAGTCAGACTGCGCTGTTGTATCTTGACTCTGTCACACACCAAAGAGACACACAGGTCATCTTTCTGCAGCTTTCCTCATGGGTAAGGTGGGAGCTGTGCTCTGTACCTTCAGGATGGCTGGGAGAGTGGGGAGTAGCTCATGGCCCAAGTCAGAGCTTTTATAGTCCTTGCCGCTCTGGTGAGGTTCCCAGTTAGCAACCCTGAGGAGCATGTTCTCGAGACTGTCACCTGCTCAGTCCTTCCCACCCACCCGTCTTTTGCATTCATAACAACCAGACTTGACTACTCATTAAGCTTCCTGCCCCTACCATTAGGCCGTTTGGGCGGTCCTCCTGGGGCTCCGAGCTAGCCGTGGATAGAGAATCGTGTGCCTCTTGCTCTGGCGTGGGGATTCCAGTTAGACCGAGGGCTCTCCTCCTCCTTGGCTCCTTGTTGGCAAGTTTTCAGGCGTGGGGAAGGATAAGAGTGGGTAATATGTACACTTTATACAGGTGTGAAATCAGCGAATAAAAAAAAAAAAACAAACCACAAGAGGGGGTTAGTAAAAATCTGTCATAGGGGGTTTGGTGACATGACCATTTCCTTGAAAAATTCGAGTTTTGGTATTTACCCTGAAGAGTTTTATCTGACTTGCATATAGCATTAGGTATCACGGGGGCCCTTCATTAATCACAGCTGCTTTCTCAGCCTCAGCCTGAGGCTCCCCCTGGCACTTTGTGTTACTCAAGTTCTCAGGCCACAGGCGGAATGAAGCTGAATTCCTGGCCACAGTAACACATGATGTTTTCTAGCCCCGTTTCTGATAGTCATTGTTCCCTTCCAGACATGGAGGAAGGAACTGAAGCAGAGACCACGGAGAAAGCTTGCTGGCTTACTCACCAAGGCTTTCTCAGCCTGCCGCCTTCTTCTCATATACTCTAGAACAACGCACTCAGGAGTATACCATCCCACGGTGGGCTGGGTCCTCCCATATCAATCATTAATCAAGAAAATGCCCCATAATATGTCCACAGGCTAAACTGATAGAGGCAGTTCCTCAGCCAAGGTGCCTTCTTTCCAGGTGACCCACACACCGTCCATCCATAAGGCCTGTGCTATTTCCAGAAAGACTGGTGGTGGGTAGAAGTGATTGCCTCTACAAAGAGGGCCTGAGATCTGTAAGGAGCAGGAGAGGCTGGCTGTTCATTATGTGCCTCTTTGTGTTTTTGGAATGTTTTGCCGTGTGTGTGCATTAGTGTTCTAATTAATTCATTAAAAACTAGCTGTCCCTAATTCTAGCAGCTATTGATGCTGAAATGAAGTGAGAGCATATACAGACTATGGGCTAATTAAACCTGTCAAATATTACATTTCTCTAACACACTATATGCCATAAGGAAATTCTCAGTAACTTGGTATGCCCCAAATAAGGCCCTCTGGTACTTGAGTTCAAGGGCAAAGACCTCCCAACCCCCTGAATGTTTTCTGGGACCTGTGCCCTTGCTCGCACACTGCTTTAGAGCTGTCTGTGCTCCCCTCTGTCCTTCCTTGGCCTGTGAAATTCTGGAGACAAGTTTCTCACATAGCAGCCTGCAATCAACGGTCAAATCACAAGGCTCTCCTGATCCTGCTAGGCATGAGGCCTAGAGATTCAGGCCCTTCTTCCTTCAGTAAAGCAGGTGGCACAGCCAGGCCCTGTGTTGATGAGGGCCTAAGGGAAAGGCCAGGGTGAGGAAAGAAGATGAAGGAGAGCCGAGTCTGATGAGGACAGCATACCTTGACAGCCTAATTTTATTCCCAAGCCTCTGCTGTGGAGGTGGCCGCTGGAGGAGGAAAACAGAGAGAGCAGCAGGTGGGAGCGAAGCAGAGAGGAGCTGGATCACAGCAGTTGTTCAGTGAAATTTCACAGTGCCTTTCAAGAATGAAACCCAATTTATATTTAGAATTTGATCTGAATCCAGAAGGAACAGACAAGCTGGTGAATCTCAAGACAGTAAGAAAGAATTTGTGTCATTTATTGAGTGGATTTGTAATCAAGTGTGAAGAGGATGTCTGATCATGCCTATTTACTTGGTCATTCATTCATTTACTCCACATTTATTGTCAAGGCCTCAAAGGCCCATGAGGGAGGGAAAAATAATTTGGCATAATGGTTATGAACATCTTAGGTTCGAAATTCTGGTTTCAAATCTAGGTGGGTTTCTTTACTTACTACTGAAAAGTTACTTCATCGGTTGGAGCTTACTTTGCTCATTATTGATGTGGTATGGTAGCATCTTCTCATAGGATCAGCTGACATGCCAGATATAAACTGCTTAGGACAGTGCCTGGCATAACCAGAACTCAAGTTTCAGCCTTCTAACTTAATTGATTAACTGTTCTAGTTTGCCTTGCTATGACAAGCACCATGACCAAAAAGCAACCTGGGGAAGCAAGGGTTTATTTATCTTACAGGTTATACAGTTCATTCTCAAGGGACGCCAAAGCGAGAATGTGCAGGCAGGAACCTAGAGGCAGGAACTGAAGTAGAGGCCGTGGAGGAATGCTGCTTACTAGCTTGCTCTACACAGCTTTCTCAGCTTTCTTTCTGGTATATCTCATGACCGACCCTCTGCCCAGGGTGATACCTCTCACAGTGGGCTGGGCCCTCCTGCATCAATTATTCATAAAAAAAAAATAACAATGCCTCAAAGACAGGCCAATCTGATGGAGGCAATTCCTCAATCACCTCGTCCCAGGTGATTGTAGTCCATGAGAACTAACACAGTCGTTGAACATTTTTTGGAGTTCCTGTTTTATCCCAGGAATGCTGCAGATCCCCGGGGACAGAAGAGATGGGGGAACAAACAGTTTCCTCGTAAAGAAGCCATCCCGGGCTGGGCGGGTGACTCAGTCAATAAAGTGCTTGTTGTTCAAGTAAGAAGAGTTCAGATCTCCAGAATCCACGCTTGCAGCAGGGTGTGGCATTACACATCTGGTAATCCTACTGCTTAGGAGTGGAGGAGGAGACAAGTGATCTCGAGAGCTTGCTGACTGGACAATGTAGCCAAATCAGCTAGTTCCAGGTTCAGTGAGAGACCCTGCCTCAGAAAATAAGGCAGGGGATATTAGAGAAAGGCACCTAGCAGTGGACCTCCGGTTTCCACACATATGATTCACGAATACTCAAAAACATACTCACACACAAGAATGCCCTCCGCTGGTTGATGTGTCATTTGTATCTTCATCTGTAACAAATTCATCAACACTCAGTGCCCTGGAAACATGACAGCCAAGTGTCTGTGGGCCAGGAATTCACGGTTCTCACAGACAAGCAGTTCTGTTCACAGTCTCTCATGAGTTTACAGCAGAACGTTGGCCAGGACTGCAGGTGTGTGAGGCTTTTGCTGGAGCGGGAGGATGCCTCTACAGGCCACCTCCCTCACAAGAGTGGGAAGCTGCTTCCCCACAATGGCGTCCTCCATGGCGCTACTTGAGTGTCCTAACAACGTGGAGACTGCCTTTTCCTCAGAGCAAGTGCTCCAAGCAGCCCAAACCAGAAACTACAGCGTCTATTATGGCCTAGCCTCAAAAACTACGAACCTTCCCTTTGTTTTTATTTGGTCTCATAGCTCAACCGACTCAATATGGGGGGGGGGGGCGTTGAGAGCATGGACTCTGGAAAGCGAGGATCCTTGTGGAGTGATGTGTGTGTCAGGCTTTTCATCGCTATGACAAACACCCCAGAGAAGGGACTTAGGATGCAAAATTTATTTTGACTCCCGTTTTCATTCCATGGCTACTGGGCTTCACTTCTTTTAGGCCCCGTGAAAAGGCAGAAACATGGAGGAAGGGTATGGTACAGGGAAGCTGTTCACATCACGACAACCAGGAAGAAAGAAGAGTGACAGGAAGGACCCAGGGCCAGTTACACACTTCAAAGGCCTGGCCTGGTGCCCTACCCCTTCCAACTAAGCCCCACCTCCCACAGTTCCACCACCTCCCAGAAGTCTGCTCAAATGGTGACTCTGTCACTGGATCAAACCAGGGCCCATGTGGTCTCTTTGCCTCTGAACGGATCCTCGGAGACACAGGCAGAAGTGTGCCTTACTCTTCTCCAGTGGTCTCTCAATCCAGACAAGCGAGGTTAACTATTGCCATTATCTTGGATCTTGCTTCCACAGCTAGGGAGGAAGATGCAAATGAAAGTTCGATCTTCCTGTGGAAGCCCAGTCTTGACAGCAGCGGGCAAAACTCACCTGGTTTTAAAGGGTGAGATGTTTGGCCTTAATGTGTGAGGAGAGAAAGCATTCTAGGCAGCACTGCAGAGAGAAGCTTGGAGGGCATCTGTGGGTGCGGAGTACAGGGTCTGGAAAGGCAGATGTTGTTAGATGTTGACTTCAGTACTGACTTAGGAATGTGATGATTAGAAAGGTGATCACTTAGAAAGGTGATAATTAAGACAGGTCAGGAGAGCCACGCTCTGCTCATCGATGAACGGATGATTTCACATTCTTTAAGTCTTTACTCTCTACAGCATTTGTGGCATTTGCAATACCTGTTATGGTTTGGACCATCAGTATCCTACAGAGCCAGATGTTAAAGGCTTGATCAATAGCTTGTGGTGCTATGGAAACGTGATGAAAAATTTAGGGGGGTCAGGCCCAGTGGAAGAAAGTTAGGTTTTTAGGGACATGCCTTTGGAAGGAATGTTGGAACTTTTTCCCACCCCTGCCCTCTTTGCTTCCTGTCCACCATGAGGTGATGCCCTTCTCCTTCTCCAGTGTACTCCCCCATGAAGTACAAAGTGACAAGGCCAAGAGATCAAGGAAAAAAACATCCTCAACCTCGAGCCAAAATAAATACTTCTTCCTTTAGGTTGACTGTCTCGGGCATTTGTCACAGCTAACACAGATGCCTGTGCCTCAGTCTATTTAGTTAATACACACACACACACACACACACACACACACACACACACACACACTCACTCATCCTAGCATCTATTGTTTTACTTTCCCTCCATAGCACTTAATCACTATTTGACTTTATATTGTACTTTATCTTGATGCAAACTCCAGGATGATAGGTGCTCACTCTGACACACATTAAGGAGCTCGATAAGCACGTGGTTGAATAAGAGTGGAGCAAGGTTGTAGAGGTACACAGAAGATGCTGTGGGATCTAGGGAGAAGAAATGCCACGTCTTCCTGGGGTGGGAAGGGAGTCAGTCGTTGGAGAAAGCTTTTCAGAATGCTTGCTGCATCAGCTGACTAAAGTGGGCTGATGAATTGGAGATGGGTGTTTGAGACAGCTCTGTGAGCAAGGATGGAGACATGGGGAGCCTGCCCACCATTCTAGATGATGCCTCTGTCTGTCTGTCATCTGTCCGTGTCTCTTTTGCTTTCCCCCTATGGATGAAGCCAAGAGTTTAATCACAAGACAAAAAGCTCATCTTTTAACAGCTGCTTTTCTTTAATAATTTACATTTAAGGAACTGCATCTGAGGAAGCTTTCTTTGGAGGTATTTCTGAACGTAAAAAACTCTACTGCTGATAAATGTTCTGTGCGCTGTAGCTGCGATAGCACACTCAGAAATGTGACTCTTAGCATCACAGGGTTTTTTTTTCTCCCCCACTGTTGATGCTTATTCTCAGCAGTGTTTTTATATTGTTCTGTAGTTCTTTGCGGCAAGGCAAGGAGTGGACGTGCGTTGTGAATGCTGACCTCTCTCGCGTGTGTATGAATGTTCACGTGTGTGGTGTGCTTGGGCACATATATACGCAAGGTATTTGGAGGTGAGAGGACAATTTGAATGTTCTACTCAGAATTGCCATTCATCTGTTTAAAGATAGGGCCTCTCACTGGCCTGGAGCTCACCCATTAGGCTACACTGGCTACCCAGGGGGCCCTTGGGGTCCTCTTGCCTCCCAGATGCTAACTTTTCAAGTGCCTACCATCGCCCTCAGCTTTCCCGGCATCTCCTTTAACTTGTAGTCTTCATTTGGATGTCATGTTGCTACTACTTAGTGACACAGCTTGGATGTTTCTCACTGAGGGAGGAGCAGGTCTGTGAGGAGATGGTTGGCGTCAGGTGTTGTTGATCCTGGTGGACCCCAGGCCAGCCTGAGATCTTTCCCAGTTTCTAGGGCTCTTCCTCAGTGGAGGAATGTCGAAATACGTGAAAGAGAGTGCTTGCTTGTGGCTCCCTGCTCACACCTTCTCTGTGAATTGCAGAGAACATCTGCTCAGAGGAAAGAGAAAACCTTCATAGATGTCCAAGTCTTGAAGGTATAAGATTCCTCCTTTACGGCAGCCACAGTCAGGTGATCTGAAATTATTAACGTAACCTTTGAAATCATCCCAAAGGAAGCAGCTTGCCCTGGGAGTTTTCCCTGGTTCCCACTTTTCCTTCGTAACTCTGGAGTTTTTTTCTTTGTGAACCACCTTTGCTCATAGATAGCAGTGTGCTGGTTAGGACAAAGGACACACTTTTAGATTTTTAAGAGGCAATTAATTTTTAGTTCTGCTGAAAAATAAAGAAGGACCTTAAACTTGATCTTAAATTTTGATGAAAAGCATTTCCAGGCATTAGGTTGCACACCTTTATTTCCAGCACGTGGGGAGGCAGAGGTAGATGATCTCTTGTGAGTTCGAGGCCAGCCAGAGCTATATCATGAGACCATGTTTTTGCTTTTGCTATATTTTAAGTCTGGTTGTCCTTTGGTGGTAAGACTATGGGTATTTTTTCTTTCTTCTGATTTAAAAAAAAATTTTTTTTCCCCAAAGAAATAAAATCAACATATATTGTTCTAAAGGAAGAGGCTTTTAGGACAGTTTTTCAGCAGGGTTGTCTGTGACAGCAGAGCGGGTTGCTTGTTTGTTGTGTGTGCTTCTGAACGGATGCCGCTTCTTTATCTCCTCTCTTTGTAGCCCACCTTTTTGGTGTCAGGCAAGGCGGGCTGTGCAATAGCTTCGGGCAGCAGAGGGTGGAACCCCCCTTATTAGCTGAAGCTTGCCTGGAGACAGTTAGAATGGTAAACGTGGAGGCACAAAAATGGGACCATTTAGGTCAGGTTCAGGTTCCCAAGGAGGAGACGTTTGCTTCCTAGTCCTCTCAGTTGCTAGCAGGGAATCCAGAAACCACTTCCCTCCTTTCCCCGGAACTCTCTGCTGTCAGCAGCTGTGAGGCTACCAAGCCCAGGCACATCCTGCTTGCTGCGTGTCTGCTCAAGCTGATACTTTTGAAATAGAATCTTCGCCGCAGCACAAAGGTCAAGTGCTTTGGGATGACACTGTCTGTGCCCGGCCCAAGACAATCAGATGACTACAGGACATGCTGCATAAAAATACTAGATCTGGAAGAAGAAGCGGGGGTTGGGGGGAGCTGGGGTGTTGGGTGGGGTCAGCCTTTCATGTTGGCACAGTGTACTAGTTTTCTACTCCCAGGCTCCAGTGCCTGCAGAAAGAATATCTTGGTGACAAAGAGGATGGAATCAGCTTTCCAGCCAACCTGGGTTTGTCCTGAGCAAAAAAGCCACCCGAGAAGCTGCTTCAGCTTAATGGTGGCTTAATGGTGGGGTGTACCAGCAGCTTTTCCGCAGAGGAAGACTTCACAGCTTATGTGGTGGGTCTGACAGTACTCACACAGGACTGAAGCCTTTATTGGGTTATAGCCACAATTACCTTAAAATTTATATATATATATATATATATATGAAAGTCTTCCCCTACCCCCATTGCAGCTGGACAGATGATTCAGAGCACTGGCTGCTCTTCCAGAGGAACTGGGTTTGACTCCTAGCACCACATGGCAGCTCAGAACTGTGTGTAACTCCAGGCCAGGGGATCCCATGCCCTCTTCTGGCCTCTTGGGTACCAGGCATATGTATGCATGGTGCAGTTACATACAGCAGACAAAACACCTATACACAAAATAATAAATAATTTTTAAAATAAAAACTAAAAACTTCTCTGACACCAAAAACCTTGGCATGATAATAGGCCAGAACAAGCATTTAGTACAGGTGCTACCAAGCTGTCTATAGGACACTCAGGAGCACTCTCTGAAGTATCTGAAAGCAGAGAACATGGCCCTGTGCTCTACCCCTACACTGGAAAACTCCCCAGTTCTGTGTAGACTGAGCCAACCAACAGGTCCCTGCCAGCTAGAAAGTACTCATGACAAAGATTGAAAAGGAGTCTTTCTAGCTGGGTTCTCATGTAGTGTGTGTGTGTGTGTGTGTGTGTGTGTGTGTGTGTGTGTGTGTATTTAATGATGAGTCTGATCATTTCCTGCGAAGAGCATGCATGTTCTGTGTGGCTCACACAAGATAGCACTGCTCTTTCGGGGTAAAGCGAGGCTCCTGTAAATGTGCAGAATGGACAAAGTAACCAAGAAAACGAGGGTGCCAATGAATTATGCACAGAGCTGTGTGTAGACTGAGCCATCCACCAGGTCCCTGCCGGCTGCTCTCCAGAGGTGCTAGGCAGATCTAACAACTACAGAGTCTAGGAGGAAGTGCCTAGGCATCAGGAATCCAGAGCCACTGCCTTCTCAAGGAACCAGAGAGACCCCAGTGCCTCGGACCGTACCATGAATAAGATTATTAGTGAATTCCGTAATGAGATTGGTGACATAGCTGTGGCCATTCCTACAATCAACTCCAAGGAATGCTTAATCTGCCTTCCAACATACCCCATTTCTCTCAAATGTCGTCACTCTTTACAGCCCACACATACTATGCTCTTAGCCATGGTTATGCCCTTAACCATAGCTCGCCCATCTGTCACCCTGTGCAAGCCACTTCTTCTAGTGGCAAAAGTATGGTGTGAGCTTGAAGCCCACTTGTGCATGTACACACGTGTCTGCAGATAATCCTCTAGGTTCCCTTTCCTTCATTTCTTTAGAAACCCTTCCTATAAAAGCCTGCTATGTGTATCTCCTTGAGGACTCAAAGAGGATGACATGGATTCTCCCTCAGGTGAGACATAGCCTTGACGTACAGATAAGGCTTACACTTAAGTAGATTTTGCAGAGTGGAAAATGGCTATTATCTCCAGGAAAGCATAAAATGTTAAGGACTTGAGTCTCAACTATTTACGAGATGAAATATAAACAACCAACCTGCATATCTTTATAAGCATCTATACACACATAAGTTACATGTTTATTTTCCTGAAGTTTCTCTAACATATGGCTATTTCCTCTGCACTATTTCTATTTTTTGCACACACTGTGTCAAATTTATCACCATAAAAGTGTCATTAAATTCTGCTCACTCTTCCTTGAGGTAATTTGTTTGTTTTGTAGCTGAAGGACTGTCCTGATCTTGTCTGGAAGACAGGAAACAGAAGTGTCTCTTTGCAATGACGCCTCACCCTCCTTTGTCAGCCATATTCCAATGAAAGTGTACTGAGCTGCTGAACTTATTCCATGTTAGGGAACAGAATCAAAAGTCCCGAGAAGACCCCTCAAAAGCAAGGACCTTCCTCCCCTTGGATAAGTCTCCCAAATGGCCAACTTCTGTTCCATTTTTATTCTTTTCAATTCCACTGGGGCTCTTCTGGAGTTCAAAAGCAATTACCTCTCATTTGCTGAACGTCTACCACAAGCCTTGCATTTTGTGTGTGCTTGCTTCAGATCTCTCCAAATCCCAGATGAAAGACTGACACCAAGAAGTCAAGTTATTTTGCCTACGTCACATAGCTTCCATTTGGATCGTAGTCTGGATGATGTCAAAGATGTACATTTTTCCTCTGCATCATACTGCTTCTAAGTCAAAGATTCTAAATAAGAGCTATCCTTTCTTTCAAAGTAGGCAACAACAATGGAGCCAAATGCATGGAGCCTTCTAACACCATAGTTTTTTTTTTAAGACGTGTTTATTTTTTTTTATTTTATGTGTATTTTTTTTACCTGCATGTTTGTGCACCACTTGCATGTAGTGCCAGTAGAGGCCAGAAGAGGGCACTGGATCTCCTGCGACTGGTATTACAGATGATTGTGTCACCATGTGGGTGCTGGAAGTCAAACTGAGGTCCTCTGGAAGAGCGGTCATTACTCTTAAGCCCTGAGCTGTCTCTCCAGCTCCCAGCATTACGGGACTCTAGAACCAATTCACTATTTCCTCAGCTTTCTTGCATTGGTTCCTTCATTCTCCCTCTTTTCTTTACTCAAGGGCAGGTGAACGCTGGGGAAGACGTAGGTTGTGTGTGTGTTCAGCCTCTGCTCGTACTCTTATTCAGTCCAGGGGCTCTTGCCCTAGGGAATGGTGCCATCCACAGTGGGTGAGCCTTCCAACCTGCATAAGACAGTTTCTCATAGACATGCCCATGGACCGATCTAATGTGGACAGTTTCTCACTGAGGCTCTCATCCTAGGTGACTCTAGATCATGTCAAGTTGACCCTAAAACCAACCATCACAGGCGCTTCTATTTTTTTGTTCCGCTAAAAACCCTGGCTGTTGCTAAGCTGGTTTAGCTTCTCTCCCTATAGTTTAGCTCATTAAGCATCCTTTTTATGCAATTGCATCTTCTTCATGTTCTTCCCATGCTCTTTCCACTACCTTGTGGATCATTATGTTTACCAGGGTGGGAAGGCGAGAGTAAGTCGGTGTAGATTGTGGGCCAATGCCTTTAACTAATCTCTTTATGAAGTCAAGGTTTTCCTCCTCAGCTCATGCTTCCTAAAGCCCATTATAATGAATGACACATGACTAGGATATACTAATACTAAATATTTAAAAAAGAGTCTTTCCAGCTAGGCTTTCACATGATGCGCGCACACACACACACACACACACGCACGCACGCACGCACGCACACGCACTCATACACACACACACACACACACACACACACAATGAGTTTGATCATTTCCTGGGAAGAACATGCACCCTCCGAGTGGCTCACACAGAATAGCACTGCTCTTTCAGCATAAAGTGGGGCTCCTGTCGATACATGTGCAGAATGGACCAAACAAGCAGGAAACTGAAGGAACTAGTGGATTACACACAAAGCTGTCACACCTAGAGATCTCGTGGAGTCGCATTCTTTCTGGAAAGAACTCTGAAAAGATGCAGGTGACAGAGGGTTCTAAGTATTTTCGGACAGTGTTTTAGTCTGTGCTCTTTCCAAATCTCTGGGTTCTCACTAAGGACAGGGCAGAGGAGAATGCTTATTAAAGCAATGCCGGGGGGGTTGAGTTATTGCGACTTTAAATATGAGCCAGCAGCATGATGCAGCCATCTAAATAAGTTAGTTGAACTAATCAGAATGCAGCACCTAACCCCAGAGCTCTGCTCCCTCCCTCGTACTTCGGAGTTCTGGAAGATGCTGCAAGTGTGCGGAGCTTATTCCTAGAACGTCACTGGTCTTGTTCTGTTCTGCTTAGAGAATTCTAGAATCTTTGTGAATCACGTTTCTGGGTTCAAAAGCAAGGATTGTAAGTGGGTGAGTGGCATCTGATTATATTATAAATATAATTCAAGATAGCCAAGGGAATTAAGTGCCAATTTGAATTCCTATCAAGTGAGACAAAAATAGCTAAGAAATATCGATGCTTAGTCATTGTTGAGTGTCTGCCGTTTCTGCTTAGAGTAATATTTCACTTTGGAAACTATTTTATTATTCAAAAGCCATACAAAAATAAATCCAAAAGTAAAACACATTATTAATTCACCCAACATTCAGCTGATCTTTTTTAGCTAGATAGTACCAGGCAAGATACTGTAGGCAATAGAAGTAAGAATACTAAAGTCTTTCTTCTTCTATTGTCCTAGGTTTTCACCCCACTGCCACAAAAAATGTTTATATTCTATTTAGGAGAACAAGCAATATCTAATAATAAAGGTTACATAATAACTAAGGGCAAGAAAAACTTCCCTTCCAGCAGAAAACCAAGACCTACATGCAAGCAGCTATTATGCAAGTTCTCTGCCTGTGGAATAAAGAAGAGAGGGGGCGATAAGCTCATGAAGTAGATGACAAATGATCCTGGTGTTTAAACTGAAGTTTATAGGGCTTAGGAGCAGCTCAGTGGTACAGAATCTGCATAGCTCTGCAAGGCCCTGGATTTGATCCGTGAAACTGCAAAACAAAGCAACAAACAAGCAAACAAACACCTTTGCAATTTGCTGATAACTCTATCTTTGTTTATAACCTACTTTTAATTTACGAACACTTCTAGCTAACCCCACATGAAACATTTCCCTAGCAGCAAGTCAAAAATAAGACAGGGCAAAAGAGGCTGCCATCAGTACCGGCAGCCACCTTTGTGAATCAAGGTGGACGATAAATAAATACAGACAGATATCCTGATGATAACAGAGCTTGGCATTAATGACTAGGTGACAGATGTGACACAGAGTTATAAAAATCTGTGCCTGGGGTAGGTCTAAATAGGCCCACCCCGCTCAGTGACCCTGAAGGATTCATTGCATTAAGGTGCATTATAGTAATTGATGTATTTCTTCTGAGTCTGATAGCCTTTGTTCGTAACAGTGACCCTGAGGCCTACACGAAAGATTCAATTATGCCCAGTGAATGCTATTTAAGAAAGTACAGGAGTAAATTGTATTTTAGAAAGACATCTATGCTAAAGTCTATTGCAGTGACATTGCTGTAGAAGAAGTGTGCTTAGAAAAGACAAGGGAGAGAAGGTGAAAAAGAATTGGTGCCTTAAAAAAAAAAAAAAGCCTGAAAAACCATTTAAAAGCAAGGGTATAACGATGCCTCATAGCTTATCAGAAAGCTTGACCAACTTTCTGATTGACCAAGACAATGCCCTTGGTTCCTCTCTATAACAATGATTTCAAATGGTTCTGTCTAAATTGGTAGCCACAGTCACATATGACGATGATTTGAACTTAAGTAAAATGAAGGGCTCAGTGCCTCAGATGCAGCAGCCACGATTCAAATGCTCACTATGCACTCAAGGCTCATGGCTACCATATTGGATAGTACAGTTATAGAAACACACCATCCCTGCAGAGAACTCTTTTGGACATAATCTTTAGGAAGTCAGGAAGGGACAAGGTGCCTATAGGCGAGAGTATGTCAGCAAGACTTCATGCAGGAATGAAAAAAGAATGTATATTTTCAGTCGTTTTTGGTCCGACTGATGGTGTGGTTCTGTTACAATTATAGGCAAATATCACGTCTGGGTGATTTTTCTGAATGCCACTTCGTAGTTTAGGACCAGCTAGAAAAGCTAGGTGAAATGTGAGGCTTTAGATTGCACAGACGTTTCCGGAAGAATCAGAGGTCACAAGGTTCTATGTTAATGCCATGCTAAACAACTAGCTTACTTCCCTACAGGGTTTTGTTTTTGTTGCAGCTTCATTTTATTAGATACATGTAAAAAAAGGGCCTTTCATTTGCCTGTTTCAGTTGTGGTCTTGGACGGTTACTGCCCGCTTCTGCTAACCTAAGCCTAGTCCTGGAAGCTTCTAGCCTCTGTACAATCTGAGGCCTAGATTGTTTTCAACCTCTGAGACTTACTGCTGAATAAGCTTACCCTTTCTTGATGTTAGCTTCACTGGGCTCTGGGCTCGTCGGTTCAACTCAGCTGTTCTGGCTCAAACACCTCTCTCAGCTGATTTATTCAATCTGGCTTGCTTCTCAGCCCCAGAATTGCTCTGCTTGGCCTCAAACTAACTCAGGCAATCTGCTCTAATCTCTTGATACCTTCTCATTCTCTGGCTCATTCTGTCTTCACCTGTGTTCTCTCTCTGCAACTCGTCTATTACTGTCCTGGTAAAACTGCCTCCTTTCTCTCTCCTTGCCTTTTAAATAGCTTCCCTTACCTTTCTTTTCTTGTGAGAGTTGGGCATATCTTGTTCTGTTCAGTCCTTCTCTGATTTGTCACTGTTTATGTCACTTTCATACATGGGTGCTTCCTCCTATAAACTAACTTTACCTTTATTGTTTGGGATTAAAGGCATGTACCACCACACCTGGACGTAAGCTTTTCATTACCAGAAACTTGCTCTATACCAGGCTGGCCTTGAACCCAGATCTGTTTGCTTCTGTCTTCTGGATTAAAAGCGTGTTTGTATTCCAGCTGGATCACATAGACCTAGAAGATCTTTGGGTGTGATTTCTTGCTAGAACAGCCATGTTCTGAATTAAAATTCCTCTACAGATATATGTTATGAGTTTTGGGAAATTTTTTTTAACTAGGTCTTTCCAAGAAACGTAATCAGAGGAAACTCATGTCTTAAATTACCCGGATAAGGATTACCAGTTCAACTGTGGACAGATCTGTAAGTGATGGTCAGGATAAAAAAGTCATTTCTCAGGAAAGGTGGGAGCTCAGCGAATTATGGGGGAGATAAAGGTATTCAATTACTGGCCAAAGGGACCCCTCTTTAGTTGGCTGATAGGTTTCATGATGGATGTGGATTGAAAATGAAGAGAGGAGAAACTAAACTCAGTTTAATAGGTGACTTAGAATTTGAGCAGGGAACAAAATGACTCTTTTGGTTTTACAAAACTCATATTGATGGCCTAATTTCCTTTACCCCAAGGGCAGCTGATGCTGTGTCGAAGGTGGGGGTTGTGAGACTCTCATAATGATCTGTGTGCACCTTCAGCCGCCTAGGTATTTCATGCAAGCACATTAAGGAAAGTGTAATTGGCTCGTTGAATGGACTGAGCTTGGCGGAGCTCAAGCAAGGAGGCTACTTTGCCGTTCTCTTGGGCCCCTTTTCTGTTTGTGTATGTGGGTGTGCGTGAGTGTATGCATGCCTGCATATGTGTGTGCACGCATGTCTGGGCACGCATGTAGAGGCTGGGGTTGATGTCAGGAATCAACCTTGGCTCCTCCTCTACCTTGTTCTTTGAGACACAGTCTCTTAAAACCCCGAGCTTGCTGACATGGCTCGTCTTGCTATCCAGTCTGCTTTAGGAATCCCCTTTCTCTGCCTTCTGAGTCTGGGATTATAGGTGGGCTGCCACATCCACTTGACATGGGGTCTGGGGATCTGAACTGGGTCCTCACACTTACACAGCAAGCACTTCAGCCACCGAGCCATCCCCCCCAGCCCCAACTTCGCCCTATTTATGTCCTTTCCTTTCAGTCCTTTCCTTTCAGGTAATAAAGGAATACATCTCTTTCCCAGGTCTGACATGTCAGTTTAATGCAATGTCAAAATCAATTTAACTCACTCATCTGATCTAAAACCTCCCCATTAGCTCCCCCTTGAGCTGGAAATAGACCCTGGGGAAGAAACGTGTGACATACTTGACCGCTGCTTCTTGTTCTGCTGTGGTGTGGGTGTTGGGAGGATGTGGGAGAGAAAGGTCATAAGCCAAGGATAAGAAATGGTGCTATCAGTCCTAAAAGGGTGGGGTAGAATTGAGAGGTTCTGGCACCTGTTGAATAGTTTTCCCCCATGGCTCTTAATAGCTCTGAGGCCACAGGACAAGTGACTGTCAACATTTAATAACCAAAGCATCTGGACCTCTCAATGAAGGGGAGACCTACCTAATCTAATGGCTTCTTAGTTATGAGCTGCACTTCCCACATACCTGGACTCTGGCATTTTAGCTCATCATGGTCATTGCCACAGGATCTAAGTCTGTTGGGAGAACACATGGATGCATGTTCTTTCTACACATGGGCCATCCGTGTTCATCAGGTTATCTCTATGGCTTTCATTTCATAAGCACTCACTGAGCTTGCTGTATTGATGGGAGAGACCATTGACCAGTGAAGACTTCCTGGAGTTGATGGTGGCTTTAACCTTGGTTTTAAGAGAAGACTAGATATGCCCACACAGGGGAATGGTACTATCCCTCGACTTGGAAAATAGGTCCCGATGCTCTTTGGTTTGTATGTCTTCAGGGGACAGGAGATTTTCAGGGCCATTGGACCAAGCCAATCCAAAACTCATGCCTTCATGGTTAGACTGTAGAACATGTGTCATTTGTCCAGGTATCTGGAACTCCAAAATTGCCTATCCATGTCTCCTTCACGGCTTGTGTGGGCCTCATGTTCTCCTTCCTGCAGCAAACTACAGCATCTGTGTGCATATTCTTAGCCTTGAAGGATGAAGAAAAAGTGCCTGAGAAGGCTGATGCTGAAAGGGGTTGCATGCACAAACCCTTCCCATAACGCCTTGTGGTGCAGGATGGAACTGGGAGTGGGATGAGAAGATGAAGTTAGGAAAGGGACAGGGCCAAGAGCCAGAGTCTGAACGCTGTATTTGACACCCGACTTTCAGGCCGTTATCAACATCAAGCCAGAATAGAACATATTTTAACCATTTGTATCAATCGTAACTTTCCCTTATGGTATGTAGGATGCCATCTGTACTAATTCCACCCAGGTTCTACGAGGGTTAGGAGTGGCACTGAAGGCAAACACATTTATTCATTGCATGGCTTGAGGTCATAGGGTACAGACGACGGCTCTAGGTTAATTAGCAAGGAATCCAGTCGTATGCGTAGGAGATTGGAGGAGGGCGGTGTCAAGTAGGGCTATCTCGGAGGCTTGCATGGAGGAAGACTTGGGGCCAACTGCTGGTTGGATGTCTGACGGTTCGTTCACATTGTAGGATGGTAGCAGTGAGAGACGGAGCAGCTGAAGAAAGACATATCCAAGAGGGTAGAACGAGTGGGTGGCCCTTATCTACCATGTGAGCTTTCCACTGATGACTGCACTAACCTGCAATGTCTCATGTCAGCCCGAGAGCCCATGTGACCTCTGGGATGGTCTCCCTTTGTCTCCCGTAAGAAGCCCTTTGTAGATGGAAGGGGGGCATAGCATACCGAGATGGGTTTCATTATGGCACCTTCATACATCCGTGTCGTTGTAATTTGTTCTCTTCCTTCACAGCCAATCCCCCAGACCCTTTCTTCCCTCCTGCTGATGTTCTTTCTTTCTCCAGTTGGTCTCCTCTTATGGCTTGTTTTGTTTGCTTGCTTGCTTTCCACCAAGAGGTTCCCATGCAACCCCGGCTAGCCTTGAAATAATTGTGTGGCCAGGGATGACCTTGAACTTCTAGTTACTCTCCCCTCTCCAAAGTGCTGGGATTACAGGTGTGTACCCTCAAGCCTGGTTTTCTTTTTAAGTTATTCTCTCATACATTGCACCCCGACCACAGTTTCTTCTCCTTCTCTCCGCCCCCCACCTTTTCCATCCTCCCCGTCCACACCTCCTCCATTTCCCTTCAGAAAGGGGCAGGCCTCCCAAGGATATCAACCAAACATAGTATGTCAAATTGAAATAAGATTAGACACCTCCCGTCTTAATAAGGCTGGACAAGGCAACGGAGTAGGAGGACCAGGGTCCCAAAAGCAGGCAAAAGTCAGAAACAGCCCCACTCCCTCTGTTAGGAGTCCCACAAAAACACCAAGCTGCACAACCATACAAATATGCACAGGGGCCTAGGTCACACCCATGCGGGTTCAGGCTCAGTGAACCCCTATGAGTCCAGGGTAGTTGTTTTGTGTTCTCTTTTCTTTTCTTTTGTGATGTCTTTGACCCCTCTGATTCCCACAATGCTTCCTTCTGCTCTTTAGCAGGATTCCCTGAACTCTGCCTAATGTTTGGCTCTGGGTCTTCGACTGTGTGTTTCCATCAATTGCTGGGTGAAGCCTTTCTGATGACAGTTGGTTAGGCACCAATAAGTATAGCTGAATATCATTAGGTGTCATTTCATTGACCCTCTTTTTTGTTTGTTTGTTTTTTTAGTTGTGTTTGATTCCATCTTAGTCCCTGGGCCATGCAGCCTCTGGTTTCTGGTCCTCCAGGCAATGTCAGGGGCGGGCTCCTTCACAAACTCTAGGGGTGCTGCCTGGGTTGGTATTCACCCTCCACTGGAAGCCGTGTGCCAAATCAAGCCCGTGTGTGCCGGGGAGGCACTCACCAGTTAAGCTACACCCAGCTTGGTCCGTCTTCTAAGAAGCAATTTGTTTTCTTCTGTGAGGTCAAGGCTGGAACCCAGGGTCTTGTGAGACAGGCATGATCCCAAATGAGTTGTCTCCAAAAGTACAGAGTTAAGAGCTAATATTGAGAGTCTAAGACAGAGAACTAGGGGAACGGTGGCTCTTTAAAGTGACAGCTGGCATGGTAGGAATGGCAAGATAAGGATTTAACAACACAGTTATTCCTTACACTGCTTTTTATAACCCCAACTCCCCCAGTTTTGATTGCCAGCTGTTATGAGATGGTTTTTTTTTTTTAATGTGTAAATTTAGGCATTCGGATGGTAAGGCAGAGGGTGTGTCAACATGCCAGCGACTGAAATTGATGATCATGAAGAACTGTCAGGCTTCACTGGCCAGTCCGTGTGCTCTGCTTTCCCCTTGTGTGGGGCTGTGCTGTGATAGTGTCACATTTGTATGGATTTGGGTCTATACACTCACGCATAGATACACACACATCACACATACACATCCCACATGCATCCCATACACCACACACACACACACACACATAACACATACACACCACACACACATCACACACACATCACATGTATCACACACACACCATACACACATCACACACGCATACAAGCACATCCACACACGCCACACACACACACTGCTGCCCCCCTCTAGCCATCTCCTTTATCATGAGTTTGTTCTGAGAGGACAAGGCAGGTCCTTCTGGAGCGTGGTTTGTGGCAGCTACTCTGGGAATGATTACACATTCGATGCTGCTACCTGACAGATCTGGCCCCTAATGTCACGTTGCCTCTGGCTACTTTGTTGCTGTCTTACATGAGGCCTGTGCCTGATGTTCAGCCCAGGAGGTTTGCTTGGTACAACAACATCCTATTAGTAGTGTAACACAGTACTTCTTATTTGTCACAACTGTGAAAGGAGAGGGGGCCTGAAGCAGCAGCGTCCTGGAGGATACGGGGACTGTGATTCATGGCCAACCCGAACTCCACACCACCCATCAGCCCTTTCCCTACCTTGGCTTGTAGCAATAGCCTCCATCCTGCCTGATCCTTTCATCTTGGTTGTGTCTCTCCCTCAGCATCTCCTGTGCTCCTCACCACACCCTCTGCTCGTTAGAGTGGTTCCTTTCAAAGGAGATGATTAAAACAGTTCAGCTCTCGGTGATCATGGCTGCCTTGGGTGGGACTTACACATGACGCAAACAGAGGGCATCAGGCAGCCCCGAGTGCTTGCTGGCTTTGGAGAGGCCGTGGCTCTGCAGGAGTAGACGTAGGAAACTGACTTTTTGCTGGAATCTTTTGGTGGGAGAGAGTGGGAGCCTGAGGCTGAGGTGAGGGGGGAGGGGAGGCTGGTGATCCTGTGTGGTGTGTACCTAGTGTTGAGGAGACTGATCGATACATGGCGATGGAGCCCAAGTCTGACGTCATGCTGATGGGTTTCGGGTGCGAGAAGGTACTGCCTGATGGATCTTACATGGGTGTGTTCCTGTAGATGTGGGGGTGGGAGGGTTAATGGATTCCTGGTGTATCAGAGCCATCTGCTGGTTCAAAACATCTGTATGCTGACCCACGCAGTGCTTGCTTGCTTGATCACGTGCATGTCCACTGGTTTGATAGACTCGAGCATGTGTTTATGAATGTGAATGAGTGTGTAACTGTGGTACCTGTTACATAATGTTGGTGACAGGAATTCTGATACATACAGGAGGGGCTGTAGCCTTGGGAAAGGATAGCTAAAGAAAAGGATTTTCCTTCCCTCTGTGCTTCTGCTATATAAGAACACAAGCAAAAGTCCCCTTTAAGCATTGACATCAGTGCTTTGCAGAGACTGGTGAGGGTAAGGGAAATGAGGTTCTTGGTTTTTGTTGTGTGCAATGGTTTAAAAGGCATGCTTACATGCAGAGAAAAATGCTCTGGGATGCGTAGATACCAAAATGTCACATGTGGTTGTCTTGACAAAGTGGGGTTATTGGACACTAATTTTTTTTTCACTCATTTATCTGTATTTTTAAATTTTTCTGCAGTGAAGTTGCTTTGTTAAGCACACATATATAAGCGGAATAGCATTAAGCTGACTTAGAGGGTTGTTTATATTCATAAGTCTCCATTTCTAGAGGATAATCAGCTCTACTTCATGTTTCCACAAGAAATGCAGGTTTTTAGTGAAAAAGTATAGGTCAACTTTTCAGTAAAAGGAAAGTCAGTATTTTTTAAAAAATGGTCAGGCCGGCGTGACAATGTCTATTATGTAACGGAATCTGTGGTGCACCTGGTGTTTTCCACACATGCTGAGTTTCAGTACCATCACATCTTCACTTATAAGTGACTACAGAGAGCTTCACCCCAGTGCTCCAATCGCCGATGCAGGTGAGTGGTGAGCTGGGGTTTGAGCAGTGAAATTACCTAACTCTATAGTTTGGCTCTCCTTCCACACCAGCCTGCCGGCCATGGCACACGGGTGTCTGGGAACACTGAGCTTGTAGGTATCCGAACCTGAAGATTGCTGCTTATCCCCAGACGTTTCATTCTGTCTCGTGCCTAAATGGCTTACACCTGTGCAGCCTCTGCTCCCAGAGGGCCCGAGTGTCACTATTGCTGAATTAATTACATGGTAAGAATAATCTACCCAAACAGTAAAATCCACCAACATTTAGAGAGTGCTCAGCATAAACCGGATGTGCTAAGTCTTTTATGTGGACTCTTTATGATTTCATACCAGCCCTAGGAGGTAGACATGATTAAACCTCCCATTTTACAGACACGTTTCTACTGAGAATTCAGCTTGGCTGGGGTCACCTCCTAGAGGGTCTTCCAGCTGGCCTCGGCCAAGCAGCCTCATCAGTCTATAATGCTGAAGAAAATCCGATTCCCTCTCATTGGTTCGCGACGGCCAAGCCTCTCCCAAGCTGGTGTGCTTAATTCCAGAGGATAGCGGAATGGTTTACCATGCTGCCATTTCCTAGTTTAAAATCAGAAGACTGTGTAGACACTTCATCACTCAGCTGAATATTTTGTTAGAGAGTATTTTGAACCATCTGATAAATATATTTCTAGTAAAAAACAAAACAAAAAACTAGATAGCTATCAGTAATATGTAGGGAAGGCAATTTAAATAACATATTATCTACTTCTTTGAATATGCCCACTTCCTCCATGGGTCCGATTGAGCTATAAGGTGGTGTTCTTGACTATGACCTTAGTCATGGAAAGCTGTCTTCTCTTTATACATTAGTCTCCTGATCACTCCTTGAAAGTCTCAGCAAATCGTCTGTATATATCTCTATGCAACATCCCAAAGAAAATTGACTCAGGTTTTATACGAGGGCCAGCTTTCAAGTTCCTGAGAAAATAGGTTTCTTTTCCCTAAAATAATAATGAGCCTATTTCTGTCCGTGCATATTTTCCCGAGAGAGCAGCAGTGGGGAGCCAGTGTGCTCAGTGGTTAGAGGCCTGAGCTCTCTGAGAACTAGACCGGTTAGGTACAAAGCCCAAATGGACCTGTTGCACTGCTCATTACTATACCAAAATACTTAGCAAAAGCAACTCATGGAAGGAAGGAAGGGTCTGTTTTGGCTCAAGGTGTGAGTAGAAGGAAGGCCTGGTGGTGAGGCAGCTGAGCACACTGTTTGCAGAGTCAGGAAGCAGAGAGAAATGCATGTGGGACCCTGTTCACTTTCTCCTTTTTAGTGGGTCTGAGACCCCAGCCCACGGGCTGGTGCTGACAGGGTGGATCTAAACGGGACTCCTCCAGTTTAACCTCTCGGGACACACTTCTGTGAGCCCAGAGGTGTGTCTCCCCGGTGGTTCTAAATACGGGTCAAGTTGACAATGAAGATTAAACAGCACACGAGTCTTTTCACTCGCTGACCTCCAGCAGGGTCCTTCTCTGTTTTCTTCCATATATGGTGGAAGTAATACAACGTCTGCTTGATTCTCAGACCTACTTTAAAAAAAAATTAACATCTCCAAAATCCAAATGCTCATCATGGTTTAATTAACACATCTTTTTTCTTTTTAATGATGCTTTACATTTATCTAAATGCGGTACCTCCCTCTTTGGGCTATTCTAAGAACCATGTGAGGTACCATATATAAAAATCGCTTGGCACATGAGCGTCATGAAATGCCATGCCTTCCTTTTTCACACCTAGTCCCCGGAACCACAGTCAGCCCTGATGTTGACTCATTTTCTTTTCCCTCTTAGCCACTCTCTCCTTTATATTTAAACTTAACTCAGTTGGTTTCAGTCAGTATAAGTAAATTGTAGCCAAAAAAAAAAAAAAAAAAAAAAAAAAAAAAGTGGATGGTGTGGTCAGGTGCCACACCAAACCACCAGGATCATAATTAATAAAAATGCTAACTACCAACCCCTACTGAAAAGGAACAACCAAATCCACCCCCCATTTGCCTGTGTTGTACCGGAAGGGAAAATGACATCTTCCTTTGTTCAGGCTGATCTACAGGCCACCACAGAAAACTGACTCCATTCAAATCAGGGATTCTTCTTCTGGTTGATAATTGTAGAATATGGAGAACCTGACCCTTTTTCTACCGAGATAAGCATGGCAAAGGAAGACTGTCTCCTGTAAGCTTGTATTACTCTCTATGACATCTGGATTAAACAGTGTCTTTTCTCTTTTAAAGCAATTACAGTATTCTTATTTAGTGGCTAAGTGGCTGCTGGTAGGATTGTTATTCCGTTCTACCTGTTTTGTATGACAATGATGACAACGATGATGATGATGATGATGATGATGATGATGATGATGATGATGAGACGGAGTAGTGTGTGGCAGAAGACCTTGAGGTTCTGATCCTCCGACCTCTACCTCCTGAGTGATGGGATTGCAGGCACCACCATGCTTGGTTTATTTGGTGCCGGGAGGTGGGAGGTTGGGGGGGTGGGGGGGTGAGGGGTGGGGAGGTGAGGGGTGGGGGGGTGGGGTAGGGGGTGTGTGTGAACCCCAGGCCTTGTGCATGTCAGGGAAACACTCTGATAACTGAGCTACCTGCCCAGCCCCTGCCCGTTGTGATAAGTAGGAATTTTTGAAAAGTCTCCACTTTGCTTCAGGGACAGTGTTGGAATTGTCATAAATTTTCTCTCTCCCTGTGCTGTATTTCCGGATTTCCATGCTAGCACCAAGTGGAAGGGGCTGAATCAATGCGAAGGACAGAGAAATGTTTACTTAGTACACACCCAGTGCCAGACACTTGCTTGGCACTTGCAACACATCCTCATATTTGATCCTTATGACCGTTTTTTTTTTTTTTTTTTTTTTTTTAGCAGACACCTTCCTTCTAAAAATGAAAAAACAATCGCAAAGTTGCCTGGTCACTCGTTCATCCAGCTGCCAGCTAGTGCAGGGTCTCTGGTTGAAATGAAACTGTCCAGATTCACAGTCCCTCACCTGGCCCTAGGCACACATGCTCACCTTTGGTCTATGTCCTTTGCCATTTTCTCACTCATCTTTCCATCTGTGTCCTTGGGCACCCATTCATTCATTCAACCAACCAACCAACCAATCAACCAACAAGCATTTATTGATTGTCCTGTGTGCCAGGCATCACGCTGCCCTCAAACATAAAAAAAAAAAAAAGAGCTAGATTCTGTCTCCTTTTACTTTCCAGTGGAAAACAGACCAACCACTGGTGATGTATGATAGCATGAAGGACTGCAGTGTGCTCTTTTTCTCTGTTTGTCCCTGTGTGTGTCTTTCTCTCCTTCTCCCTCTCTCTCCTCATCCCCCCCAACCCGCCGCAGTGTGCAGCTGTTTCTCGGAGAGCCGTTCACCTCTTCACATGTTAGCACCCCGGCTCCCTTGCCCCTGCCATTTTCCTTTACTTTCTACACTGCAGTAAGAGTGGTTTCCTGCCTCAACTTTCCTGATGACAAAGCCTGGACTTCTTACCAAGGCTTTTGGGTCTCTTCTGGGTCCCCTGCTTTGGAGGGCTCAACTGTTTTATGGAATTTCCACGAAGCTGTCATGTTTCAGCCCAGCCTTCCCAATCCTGAATTTTCTCTGCTCCCAAGTCTTTGATCCAGCTCTATTGAACTTTTTGCAAATCTCAAACAACCATCCCTAGTACACTCCATGTGTTTCTGAGATGTGGTCCTTTGCCCCGTGTGGTTTGGCTTGAGACAGCTTTCTTCTCCTCCCTTTCCAGCTCTCACTTGTCTTCTTCTCTCTGTCTCTTCATGTGGGAAGAGTTCTCTGATGCCAAGCTTTGTCAGGAAATCCTGCTGTATGTTTCTGTCTCTGCGTGAGTGACTCAGGTAGAACATTTCTTATGGACTTTTCCAACCTCTCAGAGAGTCATCTCCTATAGATGACTAATGGGCAGCTGCTTGGCCTAGTCCTGCATTGAATTCTTAGCAGCTGACTCCTTGACACCACAGATAATAGGAGCTTGATAAACATCACTGGATGGAAAGATCATAAATTCATACAACAATATGGAGCAACCAGCAACTCCTTATACTTTTGTGCAATTATTCATTGAAAAGTGATTAACTTTTTTTTCAGTTTTTTAAAATCGTTAAGTTGCTTTGCTTACTCCTAATAATCAATGCATGCAAGAGTGCTAGGTGATGAATCTGGAGAGTCTCAGCAATCAGAGGAAGAAGTGAGGGGCAGGGAAGGCTGCCTTGAATTTAGCGAGATGCCAGTGTCTTATAATAAAGTATGTTGTGGCACCCACACTAATGAGACAGTTCAAACACTTCTGTGAAAAAGCACAGCCCATCAGAGAATGCCAGGGTGTCAAAGGCAAAGCTTTGACACACTGTAGGAGGTTTCAGTGTCAAAGGAGGCAAAGGAGTGGTCCATGCCGGGGTAGGTCAGCCACAGCCCAAAGTGAGAAGGCTGCAACAGGTTGGTAGACTGGCTTGGCAGTTCTAGGGCTTGTACGTAAAGAAGTGGGAGGGCAGCGGGGAGGAATCTTGCCTGCTGCTGGAGTCATTTTTCCTGGGCATACAGCAGCATGCCCAACATCGGATCTCAAAGCGGTGTTACCACGGTGCTTCGTCTTCATGGCTTTCTCTGGGCAGCGGCAGAGCCAGCACTTGTTTCTAGAGCACCTTTAATGAGAATCTAGGGTGGGACAGAGCATCGCCTCATTTCTCTTTTTTAAGAATCAGTGTGTATGTGTGTACGTGGATGCACTGATGCCGCAGCCCTCACGTGGAGGCCAGGGGATGACCTCTCGTGTACATTCCCCTCTTCCACCCTGTGTCCACAGAGGTTCTCTTTGTTGTGCCTGGCTGCCTGCATCAGGCAAGCTGGCCTGTGAGCGTCTCATGGCCTCCCAGCTCACTGTGGGAGCACACCGCCCTACCCGGCTTCTACAAGTGTTATGGGCATGCAAACTCTAGCCCTCACACTTACATGGCCGGTGTTTTACCCACGGAGCCACCTCCCCAGCCCTCGCTTTAGTTTTAGAATGTGGGGGGGGGGAGAGTAAAATAGTGGCCCACAGCAGCCACAAAAGTAGCACTCTGAAAGTCTGGCTAACTTGTCTCGTTTCCTTCCTGGAGTTCAAGAAGACGGAAAACCTTGCAGTTAAAACACACAGCACAACAGACACCACCTCAAAACGTGCTTGTTGAGCTCTCCAGAGCGGGGGCATTGCTTGCAGTAGCTCTGCCATTAATTCCCTGCATGCGTCTACAGCCTTTTCCAGACAGCCACACTTTCCCACTGATAAAACATTTGATTCTCGGCGACATTTCTCCATCATTATAAATAGCAGGGAGTTTTAAATCATTTTTTAATGGCCAAAGCCCCCCCCCACCAGCCCCACACTACCGAGTGGGGCTATGGACATTTGAGCAAAGCCATTTGGATTCTAAAATGGATCAATTGGCTCAGATTACACTCTCGTACTCCAAGAACTGCTGATTTTAGCACATTCGGAACTTTCATGAAGGTGTACGTTTTCACCTATCTCTCCTGTCTGGAGTTTCCATGGCACCAAAGTGTTTGTGTTTCAGTGGGTTTGTGCTCCACAGTAGCTCCAGTCATCTTTAAGGGTGTCTCGAGATAGTGAAATAAAAATTATCACAAGGGAATTAGCCTCACTTCACCCTAGGTAACGATGAGCAAAATAATAAGCTCCAGCGAGGAACATCACCGAGTCACATGGCTAGAAGTCCATGTGGCGTGGGCCAGGACAGACGGATCTTGTCCCAGACCTGGAACATGCCTGTAGACTCTGTCTCGGGGTCTGCAATGATGCTGTGTCAGCATGAGTGTGTTCTAGCATCTGGATCCTGCATCTCTCCCCGTCTAATCACCCTCTTTCATGCTCTCTCTGGTGAGTGGTGTCGGTTATTTATAAAAATGTAGAAAACATCATGTATGCAGCGAGAAGATTAAATTTTGTGAGTGTTGATCAGCATTCTCAGCACTGATTTAAAAATATATATTGTAATGAAGCCTTCTCTGCTGAAATATGGCTTTCCATAATCATAAGCCTGGCTTTGGTGCCACTGTAATTTCTGTAAGTATACTTTATTGTTCTTTGGTTCTGAGCAGAGTGAAGAGAGTGGGAAAATGTAGAAACATCAACAAATAGTTTTGTTTTTTTTTTAATATGGTTAAGGTTTTTATTGTAGGAGGGAGAGAGAGAGAGAGAGAGTCTAGAGCAGAGAGAGAGAGAGAGAGAAGTAGACTGAACATGACTCGTGGGCCTGACATGATCAGGGCTAGGGAATCGGGAAAGAAGGAGAGAATAGTGGAGCTATCAAGACAGCAAGAGATGGAGAACAGAGCATAGCGAGAGTAGACAGCGAGAGATAGAATAAGTAAGTGACGGGAAAAGAATAAGTGTGAAAGAGAGAGGGAGAACAGCGAGAGTAGCCAGGCACAATGAGGATGAATAGTCTGTGGGTTTGAGGGAATTTAGGGCAGAGGAGGAGGTGAGAAGAGCTAAGATGCCAGCATGGACTCTGAAATGTGTAACAGGCGCTTGTGATGTTGAGAAGCCCTGGAGGCCAGCATGAGATTTGGTCACAGGTAACCATATGTCCCGTCTGCCAGAGGGACGGGAAACAAGTAGTTTTTTAAAAATGTCTTCGGAATGGTAGAATAGCAAACACTGGAAGAGGGTACACAGAGGGTTATGTTGGTCCCGGGCAGAAGTGGGTTCTAAGGGGAGGGCTTTGTTGATAGAGTCCTTAGGAATGTTTATAATGCTAGTGTAGCGTTGAGTTTATAGAATCTTTGTGAGGAATGACTGGTGTGGTATTAAATTTAATAAATTAAATTAAGTGGATACAACTCATTGTTTTTAACTGGATCCACACAATTATACAACTGTCACCACTCTCTGACTTTAAAATACCATTGCAAGTCCCCAGATAAACCCCATTCATCTACCTTCTTTTTTGTGGTTTGCTGTTCTGGACACACACACACACACACATGCACACACACACGCACACGGAATCACATAACATATGGCTTTCCATACATCCATATTTTAGCAAGTATCAGTAGCACTCCATTCCTGAGGACTAGGTTATTATAGAGGCGTGACACATCTATTCATCGGGCTGTGCATGGCTGGGGTTCCCCGCACATTTGTCACTCTAGTAATAATAATTCCACGAGTGCTCATGTGCAAGTTGTTGTGTGGACACAGGCTTTCAACTCTTCCACACACATTTCTAGCAGTGGGATTGCTTGGTCACATGGTAACTCTGCATGTAACCCTTTGGGGAACCACTAAGCTCTTCTCAGTGGCTATACCCTTTCTCAGTGCCACCTGAAATGCACGAGATTTTTTAGCTGCTCCACAGTCTCTTGTTCCTTTCTGTTTACCCACCTTAGCAGCTGTGCCGTTCTGGTTTTGATTTCAATCTACCAGACAACTAATGATACAGAATGTCTTTCCCCAAGCTTGTAACTTCTCTGTTTTCTTTGGGGAAATGTCTGTTCACCCTCACTGCCCATTCTTATTTATTTCCTTTTGGGGCTGGGAACGGAAGCCAGGGCCGTGCCCATATCGAGACCCGATACTGAACTGTACCTCCAGCTCTCTCAGCCCATCTTAGACATTAAGGTTAGTTGAAAAAGCACAGTGCGAGATAATTCTGACTGCCCGCTTGGTTGGTCTGAGTAAAGTACACAGCCGGTTGTGTCCGTGAGGGCTCTTCCAAAGGTGACTGGATCACAAGGTATGTTACAGTCCACTGGTGGGTTCGAGGTTTGAGTAAGTGATGGCACACAGCTGGCACTGTGGAGGTGGTGCCTTGTGTGGGAAGTGGCTCGTGGGGTTCTCCTGCCGACATGGGGCTCTACAGACCCACAGCATCGGATCTGGCAGACACTGACTGAAACTAGGAGACAAAATACATCCTCCTTCCCTTTAAGTTATTCCCTCAGATATTTTTCCACGGCACTGAATGTCTGACCCAAGTTTTTTATATATATATATATATATATATATATATATATATATATATATATATATCACATATATACACATACATGTATATATATGTATATATATATACATATATATATATATATTCTGTTTCAGACACCAGTTATTTATCAAATATACTGTTGGACCATATTTTCTCTTATTCTGTCCTTTGAAGAAAATCCTTAAAATTTTACTGAAGTTCAGTTTATTATTATTATTATTTTTGTTTGTGATTTTGGTGACATGCCTGAGAAACCATTTCCTACCCATTCTCTTGTAAGAAATCCTAATCAAACTCATTGGGTCATTTTTTTAAAATACGAAATTAGAAGAGGAAGGAAGAAGGGGATCAGTAGGAGAGGTAGAGGGAGATCAAAGAGGGTAATGGAGTGAATGTAGTCAAAATTCACTATGTATTTATATATTTTTATAATAAAACTCATTGCATATAATTAACATGTACTAATAAAAATAAGAAATAAAAACCCATTTCTGGGGCTCAACAGTTAAGAGGATCTGAGGCTGGTTCCCAGCACCCATGTTAACATGCTTACAACCACTGGTAACTAGTTCTGGGAGCTCTGGCGCTCTCTGCTGGCATCCATAGGCACCTGCGCTCACGTGCACATACTCATTTACTCCTACACAAGTATACACTAAACAAAAACAAAAACCACTGCCTAATTCAAGATCATGAAATTTTAATTATATATTTTCTCCTAAGATTTCTGTTGTTTTAACTCCTACATTTAGATAGATGATGCATTTGGAATTACTTTTTTTGCATATGGTATGAAGTAGGGGCCTATCTTTCTTGCTTGAACACATGGGTGTTCAGTTTTCCCATCATCATTTGCTGAAGAGATGATTATTTCCCCCATTGAAGAGTCTTGGTGCCCTTCCTTGGTGATAACTAGCTGGCCATAAATATAAGGTTTTGGAGGTGGGCTACTTCACCACACACCTGAGAATTAGGTTGCAAGATATTGAAGATTTGGGAGAAATCAAGGCTAACCCTGCCTGCCCTTTACCTTCAAGGACTGTCCACCTGATAGGCAGCAGAAGCAGAAAGGGCCATATAAGATGCCAGGCTCAGCCTGGAAGCTGAGGAGGTACTCTGAAAGGGCATCTAACCTAGTCTTGGTGGAATAGGGAATACTTCCTGGAGGAGGCAATGACCAAGACGAGTCAGTTAAAATGGTTGCTCAGGCGTCAGGCAAGGTTCCTTGATGGATGGACACCACCAATACACAGTTCCACTTGGACCGAGTATAGGCGTCTTCTCAAAGCCCTTGTTTTAGCATCTTACTTCCTAGTCTGGCGAAGTTTGTAGCTCCTTTTGACTAAAGATGTGGTTCCTGTGTGAGTGCGGTAATCAGAAGCTGTCCACCATTGGATTCACCCATTCCCCATTCTAGTCGTGCTGGATTCTTCTCTGCTCCCTGTGCGTGTGCCTTATCACCTTGGTCAACTGCATTACCTACCGATAATAGCTGGCCCTATTTTTTTTCAAGTCCTCTTGTGAAGTCCTAACTGATAGGCACACAAACACGCACATTTATCCCGAATTGCACCTGCTTTGCCAGCCTCTGTGATCCCAGAGCTCATGTCTCTCATTGTGAAGCATCCATCAGAGCCAGGCACATATTTTAGTCATCCACCTGTTTTTCCTCATTTCTCTTTTGTGAGAAATTTGAGGGTGTGGATACAAGGCTAACTCATCTTTACATCCCACACACTGTCTGCCACCTATGCGGTTGTAAGAGAGCTACTTGAAAAGGCAAAACTCGAGCATGGTTTGATTCTTTGCCTTGCTGTTAACACTGCCTCTGAAAAAGCCTTTATCCCCAATAAGCACCCCCCCTCCAAATTCCTCATTTATGAAAGAGATAATGGCAACATCCGCTTTGGAGACGGTTTTGACAATAGCTGAAATTGCTCCAGTAAAACATTTTGCACAGAGACTGGCTATCAAAGTCACTCAGTCAATGCCTGCCAGGCGAGGTGTCTGCAAACCTATCACTTCTCAGGTTCTCTGTAGCCTCCACCCTCCAGCCAACAGCCCATCATCCTTGCTGTAGAGAGAGAGAGGAGGTAGAAATTCTAATTATTTGGACAATTTTTTTTTGTTGTCCATGAAGCAAGGTTGGAGCATCTGGGACGCCCGGGAGAATATCGGAGGGATGGGAAAGCCTTGCGGAATAGGTATGATCGGGAAGGATGGTGTCGAAATCCTGGCTGTGTGGTTTGCCAACTGGGCCTGGGGAGCTGTGAACACAGACATGGAAAGGGTACTGCTCTGTCTCCTGCAGAGATTTGTTGAACAGTGCTGGTCAGGTTACGATGTACCTGCCTCCTCACTCAATGTCTCACTTCCTCCTGGGGAGGCCCAGATGTACAGAGAGGGGAATGTTTTTAACCCTTATGGGTCCGTGGCTTCTTGTATATAAATACGTACGTACGTTTTTGACCATGTTCAAAGAGTTCGCAGTGATGAGCCCATATATACGGCCCGTTTCTCACCAGTTTGGTATGGCTTAAACAGAAGTGCGTAGCGGAGTTGACTGAGGTAATTTTTTTGTTTGTTTTAAATATAGTTTGGGGGATGGGGAGATAGACAGCTCGGTCAGTAAAGCGCTTGCCATGGAAACACGAGGACCTGAGGTGGATCTCAGAGCTCACACAGAAAAGCTGGGCATAGTGGTGTGCACTTGTAATCTCATAGGGAGGTGGAGACAGGCGGGTTGTTGAGGCTCACTGGCCAGCCAGCCTGCTTGGTGAGCTCCAGGCCAGCGAGAGATCCTGTCTCAAAAAACAAGGCTCCTGAGTAAAGACATCCGAGTAAAGACATACAACACACACACATGTACACACACAGCACACCACACCATATATACCACACATGGACACACAGACACTAGACATACCACACACACACACACACACACACACACACACACTATAGTTTAGGCCCAGTCTTTCAGAAATTGTCCAGATGTGCCCACGTGCACCAGGATTTGCCTGTGGAGTGTCCCCACACCATCTTTTACAGAGTAGAATCCCCACCCAGCTTGCCCTGGTGGGGGCAGCCTGTGGGAAGCACAGCCAGTGTGAAGGACACTTGGTTACTGGGCTGAAACGGGAAAGCTGCCAAGCCAGCACTTTGAAGGGAAAGAGAATCTGCAGTTCTGCGGAAAGACAGGTTTACTCTGCAATCAGGGACGGGGCTAATGAGCTCAGAGGCTGGGCTGTTATGGAACTGGGCATTTAGCTGAAGAATGGGAGGGTCATGACGGTCAGGGTTCCTCTCTGTGGCTCACCGGGAGCTGCTGGGAAAATGGGGAGAAATACTCAACTAAAAGGAACCTCAGTTTTATAAGTGAAGGGTCCAGGCCAGAGCGGCCATCTGAGAGGAGGCCATAAAGCTGATCATGTTGCCTTTAACTTGAAACTTCCCGTCCATTCTTATTGCCCTTGGATTACCACCCAACACTCCATGCCGTGCCTTCCTGGCACCTACCTGTCTTGGCCTTGCTCACCTCTCTAGCTCACTTCGCTCTAGCTGCCTTCCCTGGAGCTCACCGAGCTCAGTGTCATCTCAGGACCTTGCTATTCCCTCTTCTAGGCTCACTTTCCTTACCATATGCCCATGGCTCCTGCTTATCATTCAAGTCTCCGCTCAGATGTCATTTTAGTGGCTCCTTGCTAGTACATCCTATAAAAAAAAAGAGCTTCTCCCAGTGGCACAAAGAAACACATTACCTGATTATCTTTGCTTTTCCATAGAACTGATTACTCCACGGTCGCCTCTCAGTTATTGACTTACATATTCACTTGCTTATTACTTGCTGAATGGATGTCTCTTCCATGGGAACGAAGGCCACAAGAGAACAGAGCTGTGGGCCATCTTTGATTCTGTATCTCTGGTGCCTACAAAAATGCTAGGTGCAAGATGGAAGCTCAACAAATGATGGAATGAATGAATGAATGAATGAATGAATGAATGAATGAATGAATGAAGAGTCCAAATCTCAAGCCAGCTAACTAGAGTATAGAGAACCAGGACTCTACCCAGAGGAGTTTGGGGTTTCTTATTTTGCTTAGTTTATTTATTCATTTTTAGGTTTTGTTTTGAGACTCTTGCCAAGAATTCATTATGTAGCTGATGGTAACCTTGAACTCATGGTGACTCTTCTGCCTCAGCCTTCCAAGTATTGGGATTACAGGTACTAGCTACTGTGCTAGCTCAGGCTGAAGTTTTAGTGACCCTGGGCCATTACCAGGCCAATGACAGGAATCTCACAGGGTACTGGCAAGGACATTGTGGCTAAGTAATAGTTGGAGCATGTAAGATGAGCGCTAAGCCACCTCCTTCTCTGGAGGAGTCCCCTGACAGCCTCTGAGGGAGGACCTGAGCCCAAGGGGTGGACATGTGTCCACCGGAGAAGAATGCCACCCACCCACAGTTGGCACCCTGGGGAGTGGAGCCAGGCCGTCTGTTTCTATCACATCAGAAAGAGCGAGCGACCGTACTGTTAACAAGATGTAGAAATCCACCGAGGTATGACTCACAGAAATGTTCTCTCTGACCTTCTACCCGCTGGGATGGAACACAATAAATTTCAAGATGTAGTAGACATTTAATGGGAAGTTTTCCGAAAGGCACAGTGATGAATGACCAGTGACGGGGTACGGCTGTGTGGAATGATGGACGGGCGCACACACACACACACACACACACACACACACACACACACACACACACATTCACTGGGTGGCTGGTGTGAGAGCTGTGAGCTATAGGTAAGATGAGCGGGCTGTGTTTGTACAGAAGGTTGTGGTCCAGTCTGGGGTGATGTTAGCTTAGCACAAGGTCAGGGCAGAAGTTTTCTCTAAGATTTAGTTACCTACAGTAAAATAAGCATGGGGCAGGGTTCCCCCAGGAACATGGAAATCATTGCTTCTATGACCTGTAGGCTCCCCTGACCTTGAACTCACTGGTGATGGTATTGATTGCACCACCACCTTCCATTCTGCAGCGGCTGCTGCCATCAGCTTCCCCTGCTAACAGCTTTGGAGAGTGACTCTGGTTTCAGCCTCCCAGGCGCAGCTGGCTGACTTTGCGGTCCTGAGAACGGGCAAAGGCTTGCCAGAGCCTCGTCTTGCAGGGATTTGGGTTTGGGGAAAATCAGATTGGCCTGCACCCGGCAAGGGAGGAATGCAGCGATGGATGGGTTTGGGGGCTCTGCAGGGCTGCTAGAACCGCGTGGAGCAGACTTTCTGAGCTGAGTGCTCTCTGCCTGCAGAAGGCTGCCTAGCAACAAGGGAGGAGTCCTCCAATCGGTCCTCTTAAAGAGCTGGCCACAGACAGCAGCGGCTTTTCCTCATCTGATTTTTATGGCGTCCTTCGCGTAAAGGGCAATCTATGGTTTTGTCTTATGCGGACTTGAACTATCTCAGTTAGTTCTCAAAATAGCAGCAGTTTGGTGCTTACAGTTCATATTTTCACAAATAACTGAGACATGGATAGGCACATTGTTCCCTGAAGTCACTTGGTTAGTGACAGGGTGGGGATTTGAACCCAAGGCAGGTGAAGACCTATGCGGGTGTTTATAAAACTGTATAGCCTGAGAGCTTTTCAGTAGCCAGTGTACCTGCACCTGTCTTTTTTTGCCTTTGTTTGGACCAAAGAGGCAGAACCAGGGGCAAGAGTGGATTTGCCAACTGGAGCCTGGCTAGTTGGGTAAAAAGCTTCAGCTGCGTGCATGGCGATCAGGAAGAAGGCTCTGAGGAGCAGCCAGAGGGCATTCAAGTGGCACACAGACCACCTGGAAGCCACCACCTGGCCTTTGCTCACCAGCAGTTGACCAGGATTGGAAAGAAAAGTCCAGAATGTGGAATTTACAGCGGGCGTGTAGAAGAAGGAGCTTGGGGGACATCCAGGCAGAGAGAAGCTGCCAAGGGTGGTCTGACTCTTCAACCAGAAAGCCGAGCAGCAATGGGCAGGGGGTCTGGACTGCACAGACAACAAGCTGGCCCTTAGGTGTGGCTGAGCCAGAGAGCAAGGGTAGGAAGTGCCAAGAGTGGGATATCAGTGGGAAATTTAAATGTTCGCTTTGAAAACCCAAACTGAAGGCAGCTTCTATCCGTAGCTAAGTCTCAGCTGTGCTGGCACTGAGGGGCGTGAGCTTGCACGGCTTTCAAACCTTCCTTCCATTGTGATGGTTATAACCCTAGGTCTGGAGAGCAACTCAAGGTGTACGCTTTTTTAGCAGGAGAAAAAAATAGGAGCCAATGCTGACCACATTTTGTTAGAGAACTTTAAACTGATTTCCAAAGAAAGGGGAAAAGGCAGAGTTTTCAGGACCGAGCAAAAGGAGAACTGAAACTCCATTTCAAGTCGACATGTGTTTAATAGGCGGGAGCCTGTTCCAAAAAGCTGGGCTGCAAGAAACAGACTGTTGGCTTATTTTCCTAAATCAAGTTAAGCTTGGCTCCAGGCTGCGTAAGAGGGCTGGAGAGAGGTTCGTGTGAATGGTGTGTACACATCTAGAATAGCTTTATTGATTTGTAATTCGCACAGAATACGACTCACCCATTTAAAGTGTGTGATTCAATGACTTTTAGCATATTTGCAGGGTGGTGAAGCCATGGCCACAACCAGTGTTACATTTTCATCACCCCTATAGAGGCTATATGCCCTTTATCAGCTACTGGATACCCTCCGTCTTTGTTCCCTAAATCTCTGCCAGTCTGCTTCCTGTCTGCATGGAGTTGCCTCTTCAATTAACCACCTTTACTCCACACACTGCTGCGTACAGGGTTCATTTCAGACCAGGCCTCCCCGTGTAGTTCAGGCCGGCCTGACACTCGCTGTATAGCCCAGGCAGATCTCAGACTTGTCAGAAGCCTCCCGCTTCAGCCTCCAGAGTGCTGGGATTACAGGCCTATGTCACCAGGCCCGGCTTCTTTTTTTTTTATGCCTAGTATTCCACTAAGGATATGTCTCCCCAAATTCACCCATCCTTCAATTTGGTGGGCATTGGGCTGTCCTACCATTCAGCTCTTTGGTGACTGCGTAAAAGTGTAACTCCTGGCTAATGTGCTAACTCTGAGTTTGGGATGTGGTTTTTATTATCTCAAGATTGTGACAGAGTTACAGGAGTTTGTTAGAAATCTAGGGGAAGGATCTTTTGTCTTCGGTCCACATGTACAGCCTATAATGCTCAGTTTCCAGGTCCATACGTTCCATTTGTGAGTGCTTGTCCTTCCTCCCTTTCTTCCTTCTTTTTCTTTTGTCTTGTTTTGAAACAGGGTTTCTCTGTGTAGTCCTAGGTGTCCCCAAACTCGCTCTATAGACCAGGCTGGCCTTGAACTCAGAGATCTGCCAGCCTCTACTTCCCAAGTGCTGGGATTTAAGGTGTACGCTTGTCTAAAATGGTGGTTCTACTAGCTCTGCGTCCTCTCAGGAGAGGACTGGTCTCCAGGCCAGTCTCTGCACTGAAACTGCCATTGTTTGCCGAGGCTGAGGTCCTCATGGCTTTGCTCCCTGGCAACAGCGTGCCCTGTCAGACGTCCATCTCCCTCCTACGTTGTTGAGGAAACAGAATGATCCTTTGGTGCTTCGTAGGTCGTGGTGCCTTGCCCACCTCCACTTGGTCTGTCACCCAGAAAGAGCGTCGTACCAGCTTTATTTTTGTGTTTATTTCAGTTTGATATGTTTTTTAAGTGTTATTTCCTTTTCATTAGCATATATTAATTGTACACGATGGTGGGTTTATTTCATACATGTGTAGAGTTTATTCTGATCATATCCACCCTCCTTCACTACTCTCTGCTTTGTTCCTCTCTCTCTCTGCTCTCCATCTTTCCAACTAGTTCTCCTATTTTCATTTCTTTCTGACTGGATGAGTTGCTTACAGGATTATGGGCAATTTATCAGAGGTGATCCTGGTCTCTCCCAGCAACTATTAGTTTATCAGGGAATAAGGCCTGTAGTTTTTCTTTTTCATTGTCTCTTTTGCTTATGGTATATGTGTGTGTCCACATGTGAGAGTGGACACACTCAGGCACATGGGAACACGGGAAGGCCAGTGTTTGCCTTTGGATGTCATTCCTCAATTACTTCTCCACAGTATTATTACATTTATTTATTTATTTTTGTTCTTTGTTTTTCAAGATGGGGTTTCTCTGTGTAGCCTTGGCTGTCCTGGGCTCACTTTGTAGACCAGGCTGGCCTCGAACTCACAGATATGTGCCTCTCTGAGTGCTGGGATTACAGGCGTGCACCACCGCACCTGGCTATCACTATCATCATCATCATCATCATCATCATCATCATCATCATCATCATCAT
>NW_026585504.1:30364134-30377318 GCF_907164565.1 Psammomys obesus
ATCATCATCATCATCATCATCATCATCATCATCATCATCATCATCATCATCGAGGATAGTTCCTCACTGAATCTGAAGCTTTACCATTTCAGTGAGATGGCTAGCCAGCAAGCCTCTGAGGTTGGCCAGCTGCTGCCCCTGCAGCACTTGGATTACAAACACGCCTGCATTCCTGGCTCTAGGGGGTGGGTCACATGGGAGGCAGAGTCTTCAGGGGTTGAAGTAATACCCAGAGTGGAATGGTGAGCGCGACAGATGAAGTAGGAGACGTTGTGGAGGTCGAAAACACCCATCACAACAGGAAGCACAGTGTTTTGCTTTGGGGTTTTGCTTTGGGCTCTTCCACCCCCTGCTGCTGTCTTCCCACCCGAGAGGTTTGCTTGGCCATTTGGTTTTGGTCTTTTAAACTTGTAAATGGTTCTTTTGGCCAGATACTGTCCATACCTTGAGGTTGACATTCGGCTTCACTTTTGGTGGCTCTTAGCAAAGGCGAGGTCTTATTTGAGTTTCTATAACTATTTTCTGTTGTTTTTGTTATTACTTTAAATTTCAGTTTTGAGGGCAGGTGGTGAATCTCTTTGAGTTAAGGATTAAGAACCTGATTGAGGATGGGCAGTACTGTCATCATTACCTAATCTTTTATTCACTGCACTCAATAAGCTTTCTTTCTTTTTTTTTTTTTTCTATACAACAACAACAACAAACCCCTGGTAAGAATAAGCCTTTTCAGAACTCTCCCCCTTTTATTTTTTATTTGATTTTGAAGCTAACCCTGTATAGCTATTCATGGATATCTTCTGACTTTCAGATGGGGAGTGTTCTCTTTGGCCACTGCCTTGTTATATAAATGTCTGGTGCCTTTCTTTCTTTCCTTCCCTTAGCCACACAGGGTAGGCTTCGTTCTTTTTAGTTATGGCTGTACCTTCTCCATCAAAGGCAGTGTGGCGTGGCTATGAATAAGGACTCTGCAGTTCTAAAACCAGAATGGCCTTGTCCAGCCCCTTATGCCTCTCCAGTGTAACCTGGCTTCTCCAGCGCTGAGATGCTAATGATGCCATCTCTCCTGGAAGAGTTGTTGTGAGCGTGTTGTACAATGCCTGGCGGAGGCGGGCATCCCATCAGCATTAGCTGCAGAGGTAAATGAACGAAGAAAGAACACGTAGTGTACATATGCCAATGGTCTTCTGCTGTAAGGAGTGAGACATTGGCAGGAAAGCAGATGGAACTGGTCATCAGGTCAAACTAACCCAGATTTAGACAGGCAAGGATCACTTACCTCCTCTCACATGCCGAATGTAGACAATAGCAACCCTGAACGTGGAAAGGGTCCTATTAGGCAAGAAGAAGAGGACCAGAAGAAGGGGGAAGGGGAGAAAGTAAGAGGAGGGCATGATCAAACTGTTATTATATACATATATGAGCATGTCACACTCAAACCCATCTTTTTGTACAACTAATGTATACTAATAACATATTTTAAAATGTTAGCTTCGAGTGTGTTGTTGAGTCTTCTTCTGTGGGGAAGTTGTGAGTCAGGGCTTTGTGGGTCATGTCTTCCTGCTTTCAGCCTTGCTCTAGGATTTAGAACTGTATTATGCATTTTTTACTTTGTTGCCTCATCTCACTTTGATAATTTGTGTTTTGTTTGGTTCTGTTTTGAGACAGGCTTTCTCTGTATAGCCTTGGCTGTTCTGGACTCACTTTGTAGACCAGGCTGGCCTTGAACTCACAGAGAGCTGCCTGCCTCTGCCTCCCCAAGTACTAGGACTACAGGTATGCGCCACCCGGCTTCTCGTTTTGATAATCTATTTCTCCCTGCATCTTTAAACAGGTATGTGTCCTGCTCCTCCTGGCTGTGAAGAAGCAACAGCCTCATATTCCAATCAAGGCTGTTGCTTTGTCCTCCTTTTACTGCTTTGACTCTGCTATGCTTGGGGTCTTTTCCCATCTCCCAGGACAGGTGGCTTGTTTTAACCCTTTATTTTGATGTTACCCTTACCTGGTGCAGATGTGGACTCTTTTTTGTTGCCATTCAGAGTCTAGCACTTTAAACTGTAGGATCCATGCTGAGGTTTAATTTTCTACTGTGGAGCCCTTGGTGCTTTCATGGGGAAAGACTTTCTGTCTTTCTGCAACCTATCCATTGAAAGAGTTGGACCAAGGGGCAAGTGTGGATCATTTTGTCCCTTTGTCCTGTGCATTATGAAATTCTCTAGAATTTGTATCTTTTAAGCTTGGCTTCTTTGCTTTGCTTTATTATTGGTTCCAGTTTGGGGGGTTTTGGGGGGGTGGGGTGGGGTATCAAGTTCCCACTCAGCATGAATGAGGCTCTGCAATTCCTGTAACTTGCCAGAGAATGCTGGGGGTAGCACTTTGGCTTAGCAAATTTGGTTCAGAAGAAAGCCCCCGTGGGTGCTGCTTGGTGACACAAAAAAATTACTTACGCAAATAATTTACATGTTAAATTATACTACTTACAAGCAGTTGCCTTTGTACAAGAAATGTATTCAGAATAATATTCTATTAGAGTCTGTTACGTGATCTTTGATGGTGAGGTCACCGTGGAAGCTTCCTATTTGTCATTTCAGGAAGGACAAATCATCATTTGAATCCATGTCCATGTCTAGCAAGTCTTCTCTTATATTTCAAATGTCCAGGCCTTTCCAGATTTATTTTCTTAAGTCTGAATAGCTCAACTAAAGAGCTGCCTGCTGAACTCAGTTTCTGATGGTGTGAGGCATATTGTAAAATCTGATTATGAAAGACAGAGCAGGTATTTTCAGCATCCTTTGAGCCAAGGCTTCCTTTAGCCCATCAGTTCCTAACAGTCTCATTTATGTGAACCACTACATTACCGTCAAATGCTTTATAGACCCATGAAAGCAAGTGGCTCTTGGCCTTTTCAACTGATTCTGTACATGATGAATATCCAGACGTGTTATACGGATCTCCATAGCGATTGATTATTCACTCAGCCGTAATAAACTGCACCTCTTTGCTTAGCCTTGGTCCTTAGAAGGTGTGCTGCTGGGGTGGGGGAGATAATATCTAATCACAAGTAGGTTACTTGTTCTGCTAAGTGTCAAACTTTAGCTCTCAGCTTTCAGAAAGAGTGGTTGCATTTGAGAAGCTCGTTCAACTATTGTCACTTCTCAGCTCCACCTGTGGATCATCTGCAGCGCGCTTTGTGGATCTGGTTGACACTTGGCAGGCGTCGGGGCCTCCTGGGAAGGTGTAACATACTGAACTAGTGGCCTAGTCCACTACAAGGAAACCACTTGTAAGAAAACAAGCCCTGAGTCAGGAGCTTATAGTCCAGCACTTTTGCACACTTAACACCTAGCACTGACAAGACTTGGATGTTTACTGACTGAATGCACGCTAAGGAAATTTTGGAGACTAGGCTGTTCTAGCGACACTCTAGAATTTCCATTATGGCAGCTGTTTTTCACCCTCAACTCGGCTCTCAGAAATGAGCTGAGCATTGATTTTAAAGCATGAATGCTTTTTTAAAATCACTTGGGAACTCTCAGGAAAGTACCAGGTGGGCTTCACCCTCCTATATTTTGGGTTAAGCAGTCTGACTCAAGTATCACTGTTTCTCATGAGTTTCCCGTGTGTTTCCCCTTCTACTATCAGAATTGAGAACTCTTTAAAGGAGTATGGCTTGAGGGGTGAGAGACTGAGACACAGTGTGATGGTCCACACATACGTTAGGATTGAATGAGGAGATTTGGTGATTAAGTGCTTGCAGATAAGACTTGGAAGCTGAGCTTTCTAGACCAATCTTCCAAATCTTTTCTTTTTTTTTTTCTTCCCTTCTTTCCTCTCCTCCCTTTTTCTTCATTAATATTTCCCTTTGCCTCCCATCTTTCTTTTGCCATCCCTTGGAGGAGGAATGACGGTGCAGTCCATCAACTGGGTACTGAGAGACTTAGATTCTGACCCATCTTTATCAAATGTGATCTTATGGACTGTGAGCTTGACCAAGCCTCTTAGTGTGTCAAGACCTTGACTTTCTCATTGGTAAAGCAAAGATTTTGACTGCTAGAAAACTCCTGGTTCATATGTGGCTTGGTAAGTGTGGGCTTTAATTCCCCTTTCACAGTTGTAAGTTTATGAGGTTTGTAACACGCAAATTCAAACACAGTGCTAAGAAAATGAAGTAGACTTATAATTACTTACCCTCTTCTGGCGTACTCCATGGAAAATTCCAGAATATGACACAAAACCATGAACGGTACATTTTCCTGAATTTTCTTGAAGAAAAGACAGTTAATTTAGGATATCAAAAAGAGCGAACCTGATATTTTAGTTGTCAAAAGTGAAATCAAATACTGCATGTTTAATGGGAAAGGAGGATAAGATGGGCAAAGCAGAAAATAATGAATAACTATGTCCTGCTGGATATGAATAGTTAACAACATATTTTAGTTACCAACTTTGCATCAAATGCTGTTTTAGAAGCCTGTGCTAATCTGTTCATCCCAATGCAAGGGAGAGTCTGTCATTGTCCCAGTTTGATGGATATGGCAGTTGAGGAACAGAAAGGCAAATTAACTTGTCCAAGGTTACTAACCAGGGTAGAGGAGATCTGAGATTTCAACTCAGAAAGACTGGCTTCTAATCACCAAGTCATACCCACTGCTTCAAGAACAATCGCTCTTACTTTTAAAACAGGCAAGAATCTGTCTTGCCTGTGTTAGGTGCTGGTCATTCTCATCTTGAGAGAGTAGATGAATTATACAAGATCTCTCAGCTTACCTGCTTCACTGTTTGGATTCCAGTTGGACCCTGACTCCTGAAACAGGTGTTCTCGTCTGTTTCTCCAAGTAGTCACACAGCCTTGAAAGTTTACACTTTCATATTAGTGATGTTATTAAATCCTCACAAGAACCCTATAAGGTGAATTGTGAATAATTTGGACATGTACTGGCCGGCTGGGGTTATGTGATACAGGCCATTATAGCAGGTATGTTCTGAAATTTCTGACTTCATATCTCACTTTGAGCTACCATAATTTTTAAATATCATAGGCTGGGTCCTCAAGCAGCGGGCACTTATTTTGTACCATTCTGTGAGCTCTCAGCACGATTGTCTTCTGGTAAGAACTCTGTACTGCTTCTCTCATTGCTGTAGGAAAATACCTAAAGGAGGGTGGATTCACTTTGCCTCACAGTTCCATCGTGACGTGGCTACAGGAGGCAGGTGGGGGTCGGGGTGCGAATGGTGACTTAAGTGGCTTAGCCGTGACAATGGGAGCTTGCAGTTAGTCACCTCACAGTGTTCAGGAGAAAGCAGAAAGGCTGAGCCAGAACTGGAGTTAGGCAATAACCCTACCCAGTGGCAAATGGTCCTTCTTCATGAGCCATGCCTTCTGTCTCAAAAGTTCTACAGTTTCTCAAACCATCACCATCACCACTCTTCCCCAGCTGGGACAAGGTGTTCAAGAAGAAGAGCAAGTGTATGTGTGTGTGAGGAGGGGTTATTTCACATTCACACGTAAGGGATTCTGCCCCGACAATGGTCTGTTTGCTATGGGGTTATATGAGCTTTTCCCGGCACATAGCAGATGATGGCTTAGGTGAGGGGTACATCTCTTTCTTGCTTCTTCCAAGCTGCTAATCCTATCACGACAACCCTACCCTCATGACACAATCTCACTCTAATTGTTTCCTGTGGGCTCTCTCTTCTAACATCATCACAACTGGGAGGGTAGCAGCATATGAGTTTTGAGAGGCACAAACTTGTGTTCCCTCACAACACACAAGGAGCTTATTTCCCACATTACAGTAATGACATTTCCCAGGTAGTAATGACAGTGAATATAATGAAGGTGACATAGCTTTGCTCCACATAGTTATTCATGGTCCAGGCTGATGGAACTATTGTCATCGTCATCCCATGGTACTCAAAGTGACCCTGGATACTGATGGCAAGTGGAAGAAGAGAATGGAGGCTCCCGTAGGAGATTTTGTTAGGCCAGGTCTGGAAATGGTGACTCTGTCTTCTATGTTTCAGTGGCCAGGACTTTCCATGGAAGTCCTGGAAATAGAAGAAGCCTGGAAAATGAGGTCTATATTTGTGCCCAGGAAGGAAGGAAAATGGATCTGGTGATTGACAGGTCAGGTTCTGCTACCATAATTAAAAGTAACAAAACATTTAGCATTGTTGGTTATTATTAGGTTAGTGATGTAGGCGATGGCTTAGGGGAGGGGTATATTTCATTCTTGCTTCTTCTAAAACTGCTAATCCTATCGTGAGGGCCCTATCCTCATGACACAGGCTCACTCTGATTGTTTCCCATTGGGCTCTTCATGCCCAGAAAGAAAAGCTGAGGGACCCTGAGGAAGGATATGACTTGCCGTGGATTTCAGGGGCAAGTGGTAAGTACCAAGGCTTGAATTCAAGGCCATTACTTGGAGTCAGTATTCCTAACTACTCAATAAGTTCCTATCTTTCCAGGCTAAGCCAGGAGAGTAGGGTTCCAGGCTTATAGCTTGGCCATTAACATGTTTGTCATGAATACTACAACACAGGACTTGGTCGTCTAGGCTGTAGAATGGGGTGGAGAGGGGGAAGGCAGATGGGGTGAACATGCCTGTAACCCCAGCTACTTAAGAGGCTGAGGTAGAAGAATCAGTTGAGCCCATGAGTTCTCTGACCATCAACAATGACAGAATGCTTTTGATTCTTTTGGGTGCTATGGCGCCACAATATGTTGTATTGAATGGACTGGATAGCAAGACTCTGACTTATTTATTTATTTTTATTTTTGGAGACAGATTCTCACACAGTCCATGCCAGCACTGAACTCATAGACGACCTTGATCTTCTCATAGTCTCCAGTGCTAGGATCACAGGTTATGTACTATCATATCCCCAGCCTGAGACACTGGTTGAAAGGGAACGTTGGGAGGGCCGATTGTCTTTGTCTCTCTTCAGCCAAAGCTTACTCTCTGAAGGAGTTCCATCTCCTCTGGGAGTTCCTAGAATTACTTAGTTTACTTATAAGTAGCCAACATGTCTAAATCCTGCATCTATGAACATTCATACAGATGTAAAATGGCTTCCCCCAATTATTCCTGGTATATGTTAGTGGCCGCTGCCATTAGGGATGTTAGCAGGGGACTCAGGTGTTTGCTTTATCCTTCCCATTTAATGGCATGCTTTTCAAACTCTATTATGCCCACGAATCAGCAGCATTCAATTTCATTAAAATGCAGATTGCCCTTCTAGGATGGGGCCTGGACTTCCCCATTCCTAACAGGCCTGCGCATTGTGCCCACAGGTAATGCCATGCTCTACATGGCAAGAATCTGGTACTGTGTATCAAATAGAACCAGCCAGCTCCTTTTCCGTGGTTTGGGTTTTCTCACACTTCTTGTATTGAATAGTAGCTAATGGAGTAAGTGCCTGTCCCCTCAACTGGAATCTGGGATTATGGAGGACTGAGACCATTTATACTTAAAGCTTTGATGTCTGGCTCAGTGTCTGATTCATCATGGTCACCAAATCCATGTGATTTGATTAGATGAGCAAGGATCACAGGTGCAGAATTTTGAGGCACTTGCTGTCAAGAGTAGGCACATATAGGATGTCATGTTCCCTGACCATCAACAGTGACAGGATGCTTTTGAATCTTTTGGGTCCTGTGGCACCACAGTATGTCATGAGGCCAAAGAGTAGGGGGGGTTATAGAAAAGCGTAGGGATAACATTAACTTGGGAAGTTGGGGGGAGGAGGATTTGACCAACGTATTCCATAGCATTCCAACCAGAAAAGAGTGAGGAGTTGCATTCCTTGTCGGGTTTTTCCCAGGTGTGTACCAAGTTTCGAATGTGGATGTTCATCTGCATCACAACTAAAGAAAGCAGGAGCCAGGGCACACGCTTTCCCCCAACAAATCCTTTTTGTGTACTCAGCATAACAAGTGCTGCTTTGCTTCTGTGTGTGTTTGCGCACACATGCACAACAAAATCTCTTGGAACTGTGGCACCTCTGATGAGGGAGACACATGCATGCAAACTTTGGCATGACCTTCACAAGTGTAAGGTTTCTTTGATCCTCAGACTGAGGACCCTTGCAGTGAAGACTAGGGTATGGGTAAGATGGAAAATTATTTAGAGAGCTTTGCTCTGCCTCTTTGTCCCTTGCCTGTCAAATGGATTTGACACAGGTGCCTGCCACAGACTTAACCTGTTGCTCCTTAGGTGGTTCAAAGGAAACCTATTCACTTCTTCTCAAACACAGAGAATCTCGGCAACAATCAGTGATGTCAACAGGTCACCTGCCTAGGTCACCATGTTAGTTTTGCTTCTTTAACAAAATTGTTTTATGTCAGTGGCTGGTTCCCAGCGCTGGTCAGAGTAGGTTTTCTGTTTATCAAAGGACTGTTTTATGTAATGGGAAGGGAGGCCGTGGCATCCTTCAGAAGACAGAGTTTTCTTTGAAGGTGATGTCATGCCTTTGTCTTGATTTCTAATGGAAAGGTAGCAAAGGCAGGATCGCTCATGTGTGACCTGCATGTCTAGTTCCTGAAAGTGAGGACAGAGGCCTTAGAGACTTCCCCACGGCTTGACCCAGCACAGCCAACTGTGAGCTCTTCATCTGAGCTCGGCTGAGAAAATGGAAAACCTGACTATGCACATTAACCCTAGGTTGAGACATTTCACGTCTATTGGCAGAGTCCCTGGTCAGCTGAAAAATATGGTCTTGATAAAACAGAGTTCTAGGATGGTGAGAGCCATCTCCGGTGGAGGGGAAAGAGCACCATTTTTGTGTGTGAGGCAAATTATTGCGGTTAGATTGAATGGAGGGGGTAATTGGCGTTTTATCTACTGAGCATCTGCTTTCTCCCCCAAGAGCATTCAGTTTGTCTCATTTTAGGGGTGTTAGCTCTTCCCCCATGCCTCAGTCTGGTGGGCCTGGAGTGAGGTGCTCTGTCCTCTAGCCAGAGAAACCTTATAAAACAAATTCAGCCAAGATGACCCCACCTCCCTGAAACGTACAACCTGAACAGACTCAGGGACTGAAGATGTTTGGAGTGACCACAGGAGCAGCAACCTCCTGGGCCAGTGACAGCAGCCGTGGTGGTTTGAATAAGAATGGCCCCATAGGCTCATGGATTTGCTTGCCTGGCCACCAGTGAGTGGCACTGTTTGAAAGGGAGGCCTTGTTGGAGAAAGTGTGTCACCAGAGGTTTCGGAAGCCCTAGCCAGGTCTAGTGGCTCTCTCTTCCTGCTGCCTGCAGGTTTAGCTGTAGAACTCTCCGCCACGTCTCCAGCACCATGTCTGCCTGCGCGCCCCATTCTTCCTACCGTGGTGAAGATGGACTAAACCTCTGAACCTGTAAGCAGGTCCCAGTTAAATGCCTTCTTTATAAGAGTCGTTGTGGTGACGGTGTCTCTCCACAGCGATGGAACACTAGCTAAGACAGCAGGATCTCCTAGCAGGGGGTCAACACATCAACATTCTCCAGGAACTTTAAACTCTTGACTGATGTTTCCAGTGTGCCACGCGTTTCAAGCCGATGCTGACACGGGGCTGCTTCTGGAGTCTGGAATACCTAATTTCCATGCCTAACTTTCTGCTATTCCTCTTGGGCTTCGACTCCTTGAAATTCTTCCTTGGAGTGTTTGGATTGCTTATATTATTCAGAGGAGCTGGTTTTATTCCTTGTAGCAAATGACCTGGAATTGAAAAGAAAGTGTGTGGACCCGTTTCCGCTCTGAGTAAGCTGCCGTCCCAGGGTAACCCAAACGAATGGATTTGGAGGCTTCAAGCCAACAGATATTCTTCCTTTCCTCATAGGAAGGCCAAACCCACTCAAGGAGGGTAAACCTATTATTCTACTGGCACAGAGTGGGGATTTACATGATATTAGGAATTGGGGGAATAAGAATCCCTGGAAGGCTTAACCCAAAGAATTCTAAATCCTAGCATTTCCTTCTCTAGACCTGCCAGGCAGTCAAACAGCTGCTTCCAGGCAGCAGACCCTTGTAAGTCAGCCTTCCTCAGAGAAGGCAGCTAGCTGATGGAGGGCTCGCTGGGGCCTTCCTGGAGCTTCCTAGTGACATAGATTTTCCCTATTGGCATTGCAGGAAATATATATATATTTTTTGCATTGTAAGTGGTCAGTGAAAAAAAATGCAAAGTTTTCTGAAAACCCTATTTCTTCTTGATTGTGTTGCAGATGTGGGGAGGGGCCCTCTTTGGCTGGATGCTTCTCTCCTGGGTGTTGGTTTGAATTTCAGGCTCTGGGCAGAGGTGGAGAGGAGCTCCTGCAGCATCGCTGTGAGCAGAAAGAATGTAATCTGGTAGACCATGCTGTGAATAATTTATTTGCATTTACAGTCACATCACTTTTAATCATGGTCAAATGTGAAGCAGAGTGATGTCCATAGGGAAGAAACACATTTCCTCGTTAAGCGCTAACACAGGACAGCTATACCTTGCTGGGGGAAAAAAAAAAGATTTGCACACATCCGGGCCTTGGGGATTCGTGTTAAGTGTGTTAACCTCTTCTCAAGCCACTTTAGAGATCAGAAGTTAGGATGGCAATTGCCACCTTAAAACTGTCAGTTGCCTCCACCAACGTGAGCACGGTCCCTGAGGCCCTGAAGGCACTGGCCTTTCTCCTGAGAGCTGAGATGCAGGAGCTTTGGATGCCAAAGTCTCTCACTGGGAGGCACCAGACGGGACGTCTGAGCAGCCGCTTGGGCAGGGCCCATCCCTTCTGCAAACATGGTTTCTAGACCCAATACGCGTCTCAGATTAGCACCCAAAGCACAACGCTGAAGTCTATGCTGAACTCAGGCTTGTTCTTCCTGTCTCAGTCTGACTAGCTCCCAAATCCATCCCACAGTCAGCATCTCCACCGCGGCCCAGCATGTTATCACCGTAGATCTTTTTATCACCATACATCTTGGCAGACCATAACTTCCTAACAGCTTATCTAGAGTCACTGGTGAGTGCTGGGTTCAACTGAGAGACCCCATCCCAAAAAATAAGGTGAAGATCAATCAGGGGAGATTTCCAATGTCAAGTCTGGGCCCTCCACATGCATGAACACACACACACACACGCACACACTTGCAACTGCACACGTGTGAACACACATGGAAACACTCACTCACACAAGCATGCATACCATATGCATACACATGTAAAAAAAAAATTCTATTCCGGCATTTTTACAATAGATCTCAGAATAAAATTGGGTGTCAGCAGAGTAAGGGCCATTGTACAGCTCTGACCCTCTGTAAGTAACTTGAATGGTACATCCAAATACGTAACAGTGTTAAGGAACAGGTACGTGCCTTTGAATGAAACTAAAGGTATTACAGCCTAGACAACACCCAGTTGTTTTTGTTTTTTGTTTTTTGTTTTTTTAAAGCAGTTCTAGGCTTGACGTCACATTCAGGAAACTTCCTTGGTTGTGTGTGGTGGTACACACCTTTACCACCAGCAAGCAGGAGGCAGAGGCATGGATTTCTGTGAGCCTGAGGCCAGCCTGGTCTACATAGAGTTCCAGGACGGCCAGGGCTGAGCAGTGAGACCTTATAAAACATTAAGATAAAACAAATGAATTAGAATCTTACTGCATATAGAAGAAAAAAAAACCCGAAGCACCATAAATTTTCTTAAATAATCTCTGTTTTGTTCTTTCTTAGTATTAATGAGGGCAGAGGATTATAATTGTAACCTACTAACAGTTTCTCATCTCCATACATTACAAAAACATACCTCTAACGCTGTAAAGAAGAATGCAGCACAACAAGCTCATATATGCCATCAGCATGAACACATTTTCATCTGTTTAACATTTCTTCAAAATTACCCACGGGGTATGTGTTGAATAGATACGTGTGTATGAAATAAACACCCATTAGAACTTATGTAATTAAGGTAACAGCTGTCGCCTGACAGTTGCCAGACCCTGATGCTCATTTGAGCTGAGAGCCAGACTGTCGTGGGTTCAAATCAAGCTCTGCCATTTGCTGCGAGTCAGAACTTGACAAATCATATATGTTTCTGGGCCTCATGTCCTTACTGCACAACGTAGGCCAACCTTCTGTCACCCTTTGTGACGATTAAATGAGCATCTATACAAAACAGGTTTAATGCAGTTCTTGGCTTCTGGGAAGTCCTCAATCACGGTTAATTTTAACACAAATTCCTCATTAATGGGATTAGGACTAATGTCAAGGCACACTGGTATTATCCAGAGACTTCCCAGGAAGGTCCTCTATAGCCCTGGACTCCAGAGTCTTCCACAGAGCTCAGACTCACTCTGTCTCCCTTCTTTCTAAGCTTTTCTCTTCGTCTGGCTGACAGGATGGTCTGTGGTTCCTGTTCTGCCTGGAATGTGATGTGTGGTTTAGCTTACTTAGATCCAGCTGGCTGGGCTCTTTTTACCCTTCTGATGTATTTAGTTCCCCAGGGTACAATAGAAAAGGATAGTATATGCTCTATCATGTATGTCTATATGATTTAAGCAGCCGAGGGCCAGCTTAGATGGTTCAAGTAAAAAAGTAGGGTCACATAACTGAGTTTCTCAAAGCTTTTTTTTTGAGACAGGGTTTCTCTGTGTAGTCCTCCGGCTGTGCTGGAACTCTTTTTGTAGACCAGGCTGGCCTCAAACTCACAGTGATCCAACTGCCTCTGACTCCCCAGGGCTTAAAGGCATGCACCCCCACACCTGGCTGAGCCTCTCAATTCTTGTTCACTTGTCTGTCGTCACTGCTAGCCTAGGCTTCCTCATAGTGTGGGGGTCTCAGGTAGTTGGGCTCCTTATGTAGAAGCTTGCTTTCTTCCAACAAGAAGGCAGGAGCTGCCAGGACCTTGAAAGCCTAGCTAGCCTTGGGCATACTGAAACATTTTACCCGCCATATTTTACTAGTCTGAGCTATACCAAACCTAGCTCAAATTAAAAGGAAAGGAAAGGGAATATGTGCGTGTAAGGAACGGAGCAACGAAGGTCAGCCATCTTTGGGAGTACTCTAACCAGGAAAAAGTGTGTGTGTGGTGTGTGTGTGTGAGAGAGAGAGGCTAGCAATTGTTATTGGATGTCTTCATCAGTTGCTTCTCCACCTTATATTTGAGACTGGGTTTTTACTGAACCTTGACCTCTCTGATTGGCTAGTCTGCCTGGCCAGTCAAACCCAAGCATCCAGGGATCT
>NW_026585504.1:30377328-30446606 GCF_907164565.1 Psammomys obesus
ACACACACACACACACACACACACACAAATAATAATCTGACCACTAGAGAAATTTTTTTAACCCTTGGCATATTTGAATATTTGGTTTGGCTTTCTTGGTCCTCTGGAATTTGGTTCTTGCTTTTTCTCCATCAGCATATTCAGTTCTGCTCCCCTGTCTTCCCCCACCCCCATCTTCTGTCTCTCTCCTTTCACTGGGACCAGCATTATCTACCCACTCATTCTTCCCTTGGTGCTGGGTTACCTCCTGCCTCCTCCCACTCAACCTACGGGAAGCAGAAGTCAGCTGAAACTGACAGGTAAAGCCCTGGAACTTCTTGTTTTAGTCTGGGTTTCCCGGGCTGAGAGGAAATGATGTCATGCTTAGTAGATTTCCCAAGGGGACCTGAATCTGCGGTGCTGTGACTTTAAATCCAATGCCACTGCATTTACTAGGGGTGAGGCTTCTGGGTTTCATGAATTGATATTCATCTTGCTTTCCTTCTTGTTACATCAAGATTTTGAGGTGTGTGTGTTTTATAATATAAATATATCATACAATAATACACAATTCAATTCCTCACACATAAAGCTACTCGAAGCTATTAGTTTTCTTAATAGAGAAATAGAATTCATTACCCTATAGTAAGGCAAGTAGAAAAAACACACTTCTGACTCATTCTCCTTTAAAACTCAGTATGGTCATTAGCCAAGTAAGGGAATTTGTACAGATCTATTTGAACTGCATACCCGGTCCTCCCTCTCCATCCCCCAGAGAAGACCACAATCCCATCGCGGGCCGCGTGCTGCTGTCCGTGGTGCTGAAGCCTGAACTTTAAGGATGTGATCTAAGTGTCAGGGTGCACAGAGAAGACAGGGCTGGGGATGTGGGGACAGAGTGAGTGGAAGCTACTGGGAAGAACGACTTTCTCACAGAGATTCTAGGGAGAAAACAAAAGCCTTTGGCATGCTTTTCAAATAAAGACATCCTTTGACCCTTTGTCATTCAAACCAGAAAGCAAGCAACTACAAAATTCCTCTTCAGATAGGTCCCCTGTTCTCCCGTCTGGCTATTGGTGTTTTCTCAGAAGGAGAGGCTATACATACTTGGATAACACAGTGTCTCTCCCTACCAAGTCTTGCTGCTCAGTCACATCAACTTGGGTGATAAAGGGTGGTGGTAACAGCAGTTCACCTGTTCTGGTTATGTTTTAAATTTTCTGTCTTTCAAGTATGTATTCATTGGTCACATACAGACTAGTGAGGTCCATGTTGTCATGGAGACATTTTGTGGGAGAAGAGCAAGGGTAAATAAGTGTAAATACTTGGAGATAAGCAATGAGCGCTATGAAGAAAATAACCAGCAATTATCAAGAAAGAATATTACCTTTTTCCTTGGAAACTGTATGCACAGAAAATGTCTTACATAATTAATAATAGCAGCAGCCGATAACATCCAGTTAGTGCTATGTGCTGGGCACTGCTGTGGGTGTCTACCTACAATAACTCATGTAACACTACAACTCTGAGGTGGCTTACTACTATGATCTCTGATTTGTAGAAGAGGAAACTGAGGGTACTGCTTAAGATCATGTTAGATTTTAGTGGTAGAGCACAGACTGTCTGGTTTCACAGGCCACTCCAGAATCTGAGGCAGTCAGGAGCGAGGGGGAAAAGGGGATGAAGAGGGCATGGGAAGAAAGAATAAAAGCAGCACTCTTCCCCCACCCCACCCCCAGACACGGGCAGAGGACTGTGGAGCCTGAGGAGGGGCTCAGGGAAGCTCTTTGATAACTTGACATCTGTTTTTACAGAGGTTAAACTTCTGGTCTTTTGAATCAATCTTCATTTTTCCTTTTGTTGCACCAGAGGTCCCCTGGCTGGGCCTGATCGCTAATGAGATTCAGAACCCCAGCCCCTGGACAGAGCCATACCCACCACTACTTCCAGCCTTACAGAGAGATGGGAAAGAGACTGTCAGTTTGGTTTGTGGAGCACACGGCATTGAAAGCTTTCTGTGCTACTCTGGCTTATGTTTCTTTTCTGTGAAGGAGACTTGGAAATAGGATACTTGTTTCATAGCCCTTCTCTGTTTTTTGTTTTGTTCTGTTTTGTTTTAAATTGACCAGGGATCCATTTTATTGGGGAATATTTGTCATAGAGTTTTAGAATTTTATTCAAAATACCAAACGCAAAATAACAGCTGGAAAAAAAAAAAACAACAACTTGATGAGAATAGAGGCACCTCTAATTTTATATAATAAAGAACAAATGTGGTTTACAGATGTATCAGAGAAGTACTTAGCTTTTAAGGTTTGATCCTCCCCATTGGTGTATAATAGTTCACTGTGTGGGTCATCAGGGCATTCTGCTATCAACTGAATGGCTTCCTTCGAAGCTATTAGGAATTTTGTTGTTAATATTTTAGAATTCCTTTTTGGCGAATGTGGCAGTCATTTCTATGGATATGTGTACCTTTTCTAAGCATGTTTTTAAGAATGAGTTGCTAGGGCCATAAAACATGCATCTGGTTGGCTTCAGAAGACGCTGTTGAATACTTTTTGTCATGTGATCTGTTTCTTCCTTCTTCTTCTTTTAACAAAGGAATTTGCCTCAAGATTCTGTTCAAAAGTGATTTAGAATCTGTTTACCAAAATTTTATTGAGAGTCCACACCCTCGGCAATATCCCCACTGTATGAAGGGAAGTGTGCGAGCTGGGAGAGGGCTCTGTAATGGCACTCACTGCTCTTGCAAGGACCCGGGATTTGATTTCTGACGCACACACGGAGACTCGTATCTGCCTGCAACTTCTGTTCCACGGGATCTGAAGCCTTCTTCTGACCTCCATAGGTTCCTGCATACATCTGGTCTCCATGCACACACAGGCACACATACACCAAACAAATAAACAACAAATAGATAACAAATAAGTAAATAAGCAAACAAAATGATGTGTGTGTTTGTAATTTTTATTTTTTCTGAGAGTTCTTTCCCTGAGAATTCCTCTCTTGTCTACCAAAAGAATCATTTCACATCTTCAAATGTGGTGAAGGTTTGAAGCTGTTTATTCCAGGAATGGTTTCAATGTTGATTTAGAGCTTTCCTGGATGCTTTATTCTGTGCGTTGAAACCCTTCAAGTATTTACTTGTTCTCACTGAGTCTGGGCTTCTAGTTCGGAAACGTAGGAGGCAAAGGCCATAGGAATCACCTTTCATTATTTAGCTCCGACCACAGTCTCTTCAGTTTTCCCCTCAAAACTACCCAAGGAATTGCTATTTTAGAATTGCCATAATCATCATGTCCTTCTGATTTACCTCAGTGTCTTCCACCTCTACGGTTCCTTCGCGATGGCCTCCAGTGGCCAGAGCATTGTGAATCATTGTGACTTCATCACTACACATGTATTATTTCCCTCGATTGTCATAGCAAGCTTCCTGCAAAAGGTGTCTCTTAACTTTTCAGTCCAGAGTGCGAAGGAGTTATGTAACTTTCTACAAATTCCATACCCTGTAGGTGGAGGGATTGAAGGAGTCAGAGCTTCTTCCTTCGATCCCAGATCCCAGATCACAAGCTGTGACAGCACTGCCTCTTCAGAGCAGACGTATCAAAGAGCGCCAAACCCTGCAAAGGGAATCTTCACATGTGAATACTCAGTTCCTTTTAGCTCATTAGTTGGTTGTCAGGAAAACCTCCAGGGAAAGCCTCTTATCCGTGCTTTTCAGTCAGGTACAGCTGCACCTCTGTAACTGTTAGTTGGTCTCTCCTCCTTTCTCTCTAACCAGCTTGACAATTCTGTTGCCAGCACACCTGTTGCATGAGAGCCCCTGTGCTGATTTACAGCTGATTCCAACTCAATTGTGTGTGTGTGTGTGTGTGTGTGTGTGTGTGTGTGAAATCCAGGCTATTTCCTGCTACTGCCCTTCTCATTTCTCTCTGATTATCACCCATATCCCCTTTCTCACTAAACTGAACCTTCCCTTCCCTTACTGTACCTGCTGCTTCTTGTGTTATTATTTCGGGTCTGAGCAAAGCAACAGAGAAAATTCCTTTCCCTGGACATCTGTGCTCTCTGGGAGGCATTAATACAGCAATATTCCTTACGATTAGTGAGAAGGCGTGTTGGCCTTGCTTCTAACCCCGTGGGTACAGTTCTCCAGTTGTTTCTTATGGCCAGATTCTTGGCATCTGGGAACATGATCTGAGGACTACAAAGTTATTCCTCCACAATCAGAGTGGCTCATATTTGTTGAGTACTTACCATGTGCTAGGCATTGTTCAGAGAGAACTGCATGGCATATTTTCAATTTACATTATTTATTATTATCTGTATTTTTTTGTAACTATTATTGCGTGGCTATGACTGCCCAAGCCATGGTGCATTTGTGGAGGCCAGAAGACAACTTTCGGGAGTCCATTCTCTCCTTCTTCTGTGGGTTCTGCCCCTGAGCTTGGGTTTTCAGGCAAAATTCATAGAGTTACTCCTAGCTATCAGCTTAAAGATGGCATTCAGGTTATCTAACTCAGCTTTCTCATTGTGCTGTCCTGCCTGGCCATAGCTGCAGTGGTTGCAGATGGTTCCAGAAAGCGCTCCATAGCTGCCGTTAGGGGAGTTTGGGGAAGACCCTATCTTCTTTCATTGCAAAATAGGGACAAGCTGAGTTGCTGTGACCTTGAATGAGAGTGCAGAGTGTTGAAGTGCTTTGTGGGCTGTGAAATGCTGGCTGTGTATGACATTACAGGCGTTGTTTCTCGCATGACTCTTCTTGAGACAGACTCAGTCTAGAGCTGACCTGAAGGATGGAAGGGTTTTCAAGGTGCTGGAGTTAGATTGATTTTCACTGTCATTTTTGCCCCGGTAGAAGGAGAGAATAGGTTCCCCAAAGTTGTCTTCTGACCTCCACAGACTCTAGAAACACTCAGATTCAGGCCCATTGAAAATGACATAAAATATATGCAGGGTCTCAAAGAGTCCAGGACAGTCAAGCCTCAGTCAAGAGAAACCCTGTCTTGAAAAACCAAAATAAATAAACAGATAAATAAATAAAATGGGCTGTTGGGAAATTACTGAAATAAATAATAAAATATATGGCCCTTTAAGAGGAGGATGGTGTCTGAGAAGAGCAAGGTTGCTGTGGTGCGAACATCAGTAACTGAAACCAAGATGACTATAGAAATACCACGCAGGATAACCTGTGAGACCACTGTCAGATATAGTCCATTACTGACCCGAACATCACTGGGTAGCACATGAGTACATCTAGAACGTTTCTTTTCTTAGCCAGTGGTTGCTTGGGAGTAGGAAAGTACTGTCCTTAAAGTCAATTCAGTGGTTATGTTGGTGAAGGCAGGTGTGTATGGGTTGTGTGTGTGTGTGTGTGTACATTTTCTGGGGTATCTTGGCAGTAACTTGCCAGCTGTGTAACCCAAGTATTTATCTGTGATCTAGACAATACTCATGCCTGCCTTCCCAGGTAATTTTCAGCCTTTAGTCATGTGATACCTTGAACAGAGTGAGAATTCACAACTCTTATTTCTTTATCTCCATTTGTTTTCACAAACTAGAGCTTGCTGCAAACAAAAGTGTTTTGCATTGTTAAAGGGCACTCTTAGGGTTTGGCTGCAGTCAGTTAAGTCTACTGTGGGGAGTTTGTGCAGGAGCGGGAAGGATTATAAATACTAACACTGAAGTTGGTCACTAAATTATTGGGAGAACTGAAGAGCAGAAACAAAGATGGAGTTTCAGAAATAACTTTCAAAACTGTCTTGCAAAACTGTGCTAGCCCAGCTGCAGCCATGTCTGTATGATCACGAAGGTATTCACATAGCGGGGACCTCCAGAATGTGCTGCCGCAGTGGTGATCCACAGGAGTAAGATGAATGCATTGAATCCTGCATCTCTCTACTCCACTAGCCCTGAAACAAAATCTTGTCCGTGGATCTACTGAGAGAATTCAGTCTGTACACAAAACCTCTACACTTCCCAAGCTTAGCAGCACTCGGTTGCTCCGGGCTGGTTTTCCAGTTTTTACATGCTACAAGGGGATCACATTAGGTACTGGGTAAGCCCGTTCCCACAATTTTCCCATCCAAGCACAGTGGCTGCATGGGTAGGGAGCCGCCAATACTGGCTGCTCCTCTTCTCCCTGATCATTTTACTGGCCATTAGACACCCGACCTCAGAGGGAGCAGAGGCAGGAAGAAGAACGGAAATAAATTGCTATACTTTGCTCTTCACAGATCAGAGAGGAAAGGTGAATGTTAATGGCTGCTGGTGTAATGTACTAAGCATCAGGCTTGAGAAATTACACTGGAGTGTGTATTCAGGGCCACCATCCTTTCTACCTCTCCCAGGCTTTGTGAAAAGTGCGTTTCCTCACAGCCCAGGTACAGCCGACTTTGCAACTCTGTCATGCCATGCAGCAACAGGAAAAACAGATGTGTCTGTAGGAGACCCAGGACATCTCTTACACCCTCTTTAAAAGACTCTGGGGACTTCTTGTGGTCTAAAGGAAAGAGAGAGCGTGGTATTGGAGGCCTGGGATTCTATCTTAGGCTAGCCCATTTTCATGCGCTATGACCTACTCTGCAAGTCATTTAACTACGACTTCAGCTCACTTCTGTATAAAACCAGAGGATCAGGGCACACGGTCCCTATGGTCCCTATCTCTTCCTTCCAGTTCTTTGGTTTTGGTGGGAAGGGACTGGTCCAAAATGTCCATTAAAAGGGGGATGACTTGTGTTCTGAAGTGATGCCAATGGGCTGAGCTCCCGGCTCTGTCACCTTGACGGTCCATGATAGAGTTTCTACCTATTTGTTCTCTACAATCTTCTGGAACATTCTGCACCCACTGCACTGTATTTGAAGGGACCACAGTCATTAAAGACAGGCCTCTTGCCTTACCATCTTGTTTTTATTTTTTTTTCTAAAAAGACAAATTTCTTATTTGTGACTTATAGAAATATTTATAGAAAAATCCCCAAACCGTCTTTGCCCCCCTTCAGTTTCTCCCATCCAAGTGCTAACTAGACCTCACCCTGCTTAGCTTCTGAGATCAGACAAGGTCATGCACACTTAGAATGCTGTGGTACAGACACCACTTTGGTTTCTATACACGCCTTTGACATCTAGAGAGCTCCCTCATATTCTCAGTCCCTGCTCTGTTACTGAAAAAGACTGTTTTATTTCCAGCTCCAACGGGGCCACATTAGGTACCCTTGAGACACAGGGGGAGTGCAAAGTCCATCCAGCTCACATGCTAGCACACAGATGAACTATTGTCTTTGTTAGCAACAGAAAGGAGCCGCCGCGGATATAAAGGTTAATGTTCAGTTTCACAGTGAGGCATAAAAAGGTCGGAAGGATCTGTAAACCGTTCACGGTGCTTACGCTGTCTCTCCTTGCTCGGCCTGTGTTCTCCCTTCCCTCTGAGGCAGGATGTTTATGATTTAAAACCTTAGCTGATCTGCATAATCCATTAAAATGTCACTTTTTTAATTGCAGAAGCTAGTCCTCCGAAGCGCGCACCTGCTGTTGGAGGAATTTATAGCCAGGACACCGCATGATTTCTGTTTGGCATGACTGTAGCCACCCCTGCCATCCTAGGCTGCCCTCAATAACGTCTTCCCAACTGACCTCAGAAGCTGGGGGCCAGTAGAACTGACTCCCCAGCTGGCTCTTCTGTATGCTCCTCCTAGCACCTCTGGAGACTCATTTCTCTGGCTCAGCAATTGCCCAGATGATGCTGTGTTTGTGCTGGGGAGGGTTCTACATGCAGCCTCAGACAGGAGTGGATTGGAGAGGGCGAGGGACTGCTCACGGTGTGGTGCACGAGGTGGCCACAGTGGGCCAAGAGAATGCCATCAGGGCCTTGATTCCCACGTGCCAGGAGACCTGGCTGGGGTGCCACAGAGCAAGGCAGGCTTCTCGTGCTAGGCTCCTAGTACCGTTTATCTTCGATATGGTCTGTCATGGGGGAGAGTGGGATTGACCTCAGGGTTTTGGGGATGCTTAAGCAGAAGGCTGAAGGCTCCTGGAATTATGGGGGCATCCCTGAAGACGGGCTTAGAGAAGCTGATAGGTTTAGGAAGTGTGTGCAGTGTGGTGCTGCGGAAAAGACACAGGCTGAGGAGCCACGGTTGATGGCAAGCCACGGAGGCAAAGTCTACCAGAGGAGACTTTGCTTTCTCTACTTACCTAGTGTGTCTTCTCTGAAGTTTGAATGCCAAGATTCTTTTTATGTGGCTTCAGTATGATAAGATTTGGAACTGAGTGAGGGTGGGCCAGTCTGATGCACCTCCAGCAACGGAGTCTCACCTTCCACGCTGAACTCTCTTCCGAAAGCCATGGGCGTGGCTGTGTGGCAGCTCCTCCTCCCATCTGCCTTCCCCTTCTCCTCCTCTTCTTTCTCTTTTCTTTCTTTTCCCCCTTCTCCTCCTTCCCCCCCCCATTCGTTTTTTACATAGAGTTTCACTGTAGCCCAAACTAGCCTTGAACCTACAACAGCTAACAGGTGCTGGGACTACAGATGTGTGTGCCACCACTCCGCCCACGTGCGTCCGCTTGCTGTGGTGTCTGTGGTATGACGTTAGACGTGTTCCTGAAGCTTGGCCTCTACAGGATATTTTTCATCCTCCCAACAAAGTCCTGAAGCCAGGTGCTATCCCTAGTAAACCCCTTCCCACTTAAGCTTACTGGCTTGTCAGCGATGGAACTGTGGCCAATACCTCTGGATAATAATATCTTACTCAAGGTGTTCCTGGGAAATTAACAAGATAACATATCAAATAACTGTAAGTACTTGTGACTCGGTAGCTTTGATTTTTTTACTTTCAGAACATAACCAGAAGCCACCAAGAAATATCATATCGATTGCTCTTTGGTATCATACTATATCAAATGCTTGTGTGCTGATCTCAAAAGTGGAAACCCCTGGTTGCACAGGTGAATCTAAGCTATCTGGTCATGGATGCCACAACATGCAAAACCTTAACGCTCAGAATGAAAGATAGGGGACGGGAGGCTGGGGAGATAGGGAGATGGCTCAGCAGTTAAGAGCACTGACTGTTCTTCCAGAGGTCCTGAGTTCAATTCCCAGCAACCACATGGTGGCTCACAACCATTTATAATGAGATCTGGCTCCCTCTTCTGGCGTGCAGGTGTACATGCAGCTAGAGCACTCATCTACATAAAATAAACAGAATGAAAGATTGTAAAGTCTGTGCTCACACTGGCATTTGGGATGCTCAGAGTGCATGGCCAGAAAGCTTTTTCACAGTTGACAAATGTCTAGAACCTGGCTCTTCAATCTCTCCATGCAAGCACAAATGTTCCCCTCTTGAGCCTAGGTTACTAACTTCTTGTCCCATAGCCTCCACTTTAAAATAAGACCTTAAGGGTCCCTTCTCTATAGTGTCGCTATGAGTTTTGAATGCAGTGATAAATCTGTAAGGCTCAAACTACCCTGCCAAACTGGGGAGCTATTATTAGCCTGGGATAATCATTTATTTAAAGCTTGTTTTGTGTGAGAAACTTGCCTTAGGCCTTTTTCACAGCTACTTTCCCATTTCCCCAGATGACTGTGAAAAGTAGGGCTGTGGCAGGAAAGAAGGTTCAGTGGATAAAGACATTTGCTGGAGTTGGATCACTGAGACCCATATGGTGAAAGGAGAGAACTGACTCCAGCAAATTGTTCTTTGACCTAAGCACGCGCATGAGGCACAGACAGGTGAATTGACTTGCCCACACATGTTAACATTGTAGAGATCTGGGGTTCAAACCTGTGTTCTGTTTGTTTCCCAGGTTCAGCTTTCATAAGCACTTATGCCAAGGAAGGAAAAGAGTAAAAGAAAACTGCAAAGTAGGGAAATCTGAGCCTGTGAACTTTTATGAATGTCACATCCACTCCAGTCCTTTGCCTCTGAGGCTCTTTGGTTGTGTGGTATCACTGTCCTTAGGACACACAGCATGAAGAGCAGACAATGCCCTCCTCAGCTGCTGCCCCACAGTGATCAGGTGAAGGCTGCCAGACCACCTGAAATAAACCACATTTAGCATCTTCAGGAGAAAAACCTTATTTTTTAAGTTACGGACTGTTTGGGACTGTACTGAACAAGTCCGCTACAGCAGAGGAAAAAAAAAATGAAAATGAAACAATGAATTTCAATCGAACAGACAATCCTGTGGTAGAGAGGAGAGTCCTGCTACAGAGAGATGGTTTGCAAATGTATCAGCTTCCAATGGATGGTGTTCTCTGCAGGGAGTCCTTGGTAGCTAGCAACAGTCAGGCCAGCTCTTTCTTGCAAGGGGTTTTACTTGAAGGCTGAGGTATACAGTGTGTGTGTGTGCATGTGTATGCCATGGTGAGCGTGGAGACCAAAGGACAGTTTTTGAAAGTAATTTTTCTTCTTCCACCTTGATTTTTGAGGCAGAGTCTCTCTTATTATTTCTGCCTTTCTGCCTGTAAACTTCCAGGCAATGGAGCCTTCGCTTTCTATCTTGGCATACAAGATCTGGGATTACAGATCCACACCACCACAACCGGTTTTTTAAAATGTGTTCCAGGGGATTGAATTGGGTCATTAGGCTTACATAGCAAGTAAGTGCCTTTGATCTGCTGAGCCACCTCATCAGCTCCATATATCTCTTTTGAGACAGCTGGTCTGCTTAAAAATTGACAACCTGTGGCCTGGTAAGGCTGCTCCCCACTCAGGGGGAGGTGATCGAAGAGCCAGCCACTGAGTTCATGTCAGAGTCAGCCCCTGTCCCCATTACTAGGGAACCCACTTGGACACTGAGCTGCCATGGGCTATATCTGTTCAGGGATTCTAGGTTATCTCCACTCATTGTCCTTGTTTGGGGTATCAGTCTCAGAAAAGACCCCTGTCCCCAGATTTTTTGGTTCTGTTGCTCTCCTTGTGGAGTTGCAGTCCCCTCCAGGTCTTTCTGTCTCTCCCTTCTTTCATAAGATTCCCTGCACTCTTCCCAAAGTTTGACTCTGAGTCTCAGCATCTGCTTTAATATTCTGCTGGGTAGAGTCTTTCAGAGGCCCTCTGTGTTAGGCTCCTGTCCTGTTCCCTGTTTTCTCCATCTTCTGAGTTCTATCCCGTTTGCCTTTCTGAATGAAGATTGAGTATCTTACCCAGGGTCCTCCTTCTTGCTTAGCTTCTTTAGGTGTACAGATTTTAGTATGTTTATCTTAGATTATATGTCTAATATATACTTATAAGTGAGTATATACCATGTGTGTCTTTCTGCTTCTGGGATATCACACTCAGGATGATCCTTTCTATTTCCCACCATTTGCCTACAGATTTCATGATTTCCTTGTTTTTAATTGCTGAGTAGTATTCCATTGTGTAAATATACCACAATTTCTGTATCCATTCCTCAACTGAGGGACATTCTGGGTTGTTTCCAGATTCTGGCTATTAAGAATAAAGCTGCTATGAACATGGTTGAGCAAATGTCCTTGTTGTATACTTGAATATATTTTGGATATATGCCTAGGAAGAGGAAGACAGTCCTGATGAGACCTGATAGGCTAGGGTCAGATGGAAGGGGAGGAGGACCTTCCCTATCAGTGGACTGGGGAAGGAGCTGAGGGGAGAAGAGGGAGGGTGGAAGTGGAAGGGGATAAGGGAGGGCTACAGCTGAGATACAAAGTTAATAAATTGTAATAAATTTAAAAAAATTGACAACCTGGAAGGACGCCAGAGGCGATCTTCTTTTGGAGAGCAAGCATTAGAGGTGGTCTTGGAGCAAACTGGAGGAGGAACAAACCAAACCAAAGGGATGCTTTGCGCAGAAATCACTGGAACACCTGTGACGATGGAAGGAAGGACAAGTTGTTTCCCGGGATTTGTGAGTTTGTGATGGAAGCCGCAGACGCCAACCCTTGCGAGCCACATTTGCCCACCTTGCTTTTTACTTAAGGGACTTAAAGAGCACCTCGCCAGTGTTCCTTCTCAGTGCGCCCACCCCCACTTTTTTTTTGAGTCCAGGACCTATTCTATGTCCCTTGTTAGTCTCGAAATTGGCACGGACACTAGGCTGGCTTTAAACGCAGCAATCTTTTTGCCTCCCAAGTTCTGAGATTGAAGGTGTGAGCCAGTGTATCTGGTCGCCTCCTCTCCACTCTCTCTTCCTCTCTTCTTTCCTTTTCTTCTTTCTTCTCTCCCTCCTTCTCCCTTCCCCTCTCCCTTTCCCTATCCCAGCCTGCTTCCTTTCTTCTTTCTCTTGTGGTATTAGGATTAAATCCAGGGCTGTACACATGCCAGGCGAGTCCTGATCTACTCATCGATTTCCTTAGTTTAAGACTTACACTTACTTTAAGACAGGGTCTAGCTAAGTTGTCCCAGCTGGCCTTGAACTCACTCTGTAGCCCAGGCAGGTCTTGGATTTTTCCGATTCTTCTGTGTTAGCCCTAGTGTTCTCATTTTCTGTGCCGGATTCAGAGGACTTCAATGAAAATCCAAGCCCTACAAAATTCCTTTGTCTCTTCAAAGCATTATCTCTCCTGACTTCCATATCACTTTGCTTTCATGCTCGGAGGCTCAAAGCATGAGTTTCAGTGGGCTTCCCCTGAGCGCTTCCTGGTGTCTTTATTTAATCACAGTTTTATGAACTCTTCATATGCCAACCAGACAATTTTGCAGCCTTAGAGTCATGCTCAGGAGACAGACACTGGCATTTCCCCCCTCTTGCAGTCAATTTTAAAGGCTTTCCCGTCTGAGATTTTTAGTGATTTGTGAAAAGCAGATGGAAGCCACATTTTGGGGATTTTGCGGCGCAGACTCCAGAGCGGCTGCGTGTGAGATACAGGGGCTGTGATGTAGATTCCTCTCTTGTTTGTTTATGCAGCTATCATTAAGATGGATCTTAAGGAACCAATCTTGTTTTATTTGCATGTATTTCCATAATGTTTGTGTGGTTCACAGAAAGAAATATTTTCTGAAAGGGGTTTGCATGTTAATTTGGACTCTGTGGAAACAGTAAGTCTCTAATGGACCACTGATTCTCACTTGTCCGTTAGGATTATCCCCTGGGGAAAACAACCACGTTCATGTGACTCAGTCAGGATCTTTTTTTTTTTTTTTTTTTTTTTTTCAAGGAACAGGGCCCATCTGAAATTATTGAAACATAAATTTGTGTGTGCCAGACATGAGCACACATTGTTCTTTCAGCTCTTTGGTTTTTAAATTTTATTTATTTGTTAGTATGTGTGTGTGTGTGTGTGTGCGTGTGCGCAATGTGGGGGCACAGACATGCCAGGGCATATGTGTGGAGGTCAGAGGACGACTGTTTGGAGTTGGCTCTCCCCTCCTGCCTTTATGTGGGTCCTGATTGACAGCTCAGGTGGTCAGGCTTGCATGGCAAGCACTTCACCTGCTAAGCCCCTAATGGCTTATACTGTGGATAACACACAAGGAAGGGTATCTCAGGAGGTGTAAACTATGGATAGGCCTTTCAAATATGGAAGACACTGGATGCGGGAAGATACCTGTGAGATCACTTTCTGTAGGAATGGCAAATATCTGTACATTTTTGCTGCTGCCTTGCACCTATAGCATCCTCGAAAACATTGTTAACTGATGCCAGCACCCTTCCCTGAGGACTTGGGATCCTTAATAACAGCTCAGGCAGCCAATACCAAACTGTGGGAAGCAGCTTTTGAGATGTGATTAGTGTCTGAGCAAGAAATGAAGGCCCATGTATGTGACAATGTTTCTTCCTTGCATTTTCCTTACAGGGATAGCATATGTGAACCCATTTCACCCCAAATTTCTTGAAATGATGAAGGAAAACAAATGTTATCTGCCCCTTTCTTCCTGATTATTCATAAACAATATTTCTAAAATTAATAATTATTTTTAAAAGCCTCACTTATGGATTTGGGGAGATGGCTTTGCAGTCAAGAGCGCTGGCTGATCACCCAGAGGACTCAGGTTGATTCACAGCACCCACCTGGTGCCTCACAACCCTCCGTGACTCCAGTCTCATGGAATCTGATGCCCTCTTCTGGCCCCATCAGACCCTGCATGTACATGGTACACATACATACATGCAGGCGATATACCCATACACATTAAAAAATAATTTGGAAGAAGAAGGAGGAGGTGGAGAAGAAGCAGAAAACAAATTTAAGACATCATTTACTTCCTAACCTCCATCCAAGTTATCGTATAGTTTCTCCCGTGGATAAAGAATTGTTTAACCCACGATGTGAAATCAGCCGTATTTGTCTACAACCCCCAGAAGTAGACAGGCTCACTTTGAGACTGCGTGCTCATGAACACAGGGTGTTATTTTACTTCTTGAAAACGTGTTTTCTGCGTCTATATTTAGACTAGAGAAAGAGCCTTGAGTGCTCAGCTCAAATTATATTCAAAGCGTCTAATTGCTGTTACGCTCAAATATGATATTGAGCGAGGTTGCATCTTCAATTCACATTTTTCCCCTTCTAGATTCGCAAATGACACAGCGTGGAGACACCTGCTCTGCCTGTATGGCACTCAGGGTTGCAGCTGATGCAGCTGTAATGGCTAGTGGCAGGGCTCTCCCTTGCCACCTTTCCTGCTAGATGTGGATGCTGGTGTGTGTGTGTGTGTGTGTGTGTGTGTGTGCGCGCCCGTGCGTGCGTACGTGTGTATGGGCACATGTATGTTTGATCTTGCGAGTGAGTCAGGTCTTCCTGTTGATGGAACAGGTTACCAACTGAGCCATCTCTCCTGCCCAAGGTGCTCTTTTTTATTATTTGTTTTTCTAGAGTCACGTTTTAAAAGTAAGATTTATTTATTATTTAGATTTCCATGTATGCCCGTGTGAGCTCAGTCATGCCACGTGAGTGCAGGCAGCCCAGAAATGGAGTTACAGGCGGCCTTGAGCTGCCTGATGTGGCTGCTGTGAACCGAGTTCAGATCCTCCTCAAGAGCAGAAAGTGTCCCTAACTGTTGAGCCATCTTTCCGGCTACTGGATGCTGTTCTCAAGGTTTCCATCTGCATCGCTGGGAGAGACAGGTCCATAGTCAGGAGACAGTACGGCTCTCTGATTTCTGTGGGAAAGCTGCTGCCTGGCTTCTCCCTATGGCAGCTTCCATGCGGCAGGTCACCTCAAGCAACGGCGCTGTAGGAAGGGGAGCCATAGGTCTGCAGAGAAAGGAGGGAGGGAAGCAAAAGGGAGGGAAACTTGCAAACAGCAGGCCTGGGGTTATGCACATCTCTAACACACCAGAGCCCAGGGCTGGGCTTCTAGATGACTCTTGAGGTAGGCAGAGATTGAAGCCATTGTACCTTACTTCCCTCAGGGAAGAGGCAGTGTTCAGGAAAATGAAGACAAATGGGGACACGGCTCCAGCGATCTGAATAGAAATGCCTGTTGCTGTGTGTGTTCCGTTTCCATATGTCATGTTAATAAAAAGTAAAGACTCGAGCACATCTGTTTCTGGAATGAGATGTCCATTTGCTGGAGATTATGTGAGGCTCTGTCATGAGCAGCCACCAAGCATGGTTGAGATCACAGAAAACCCCATTTAGGAGCCCCAAGTTCTTCGTCAGGTACATGTAAGAGGAAAAAAAAATGGCCATGGAGAACCCATAGAGTTAGAGGGACTTAAAAGACACAGCAAAGAAAAAAAAACCCATTGAACAAGATTAATCTGTGTGGAAGGTAATAAAACTACCTCACAAAATTGCTTGCTAACTGTGGTGTCATATGCCTGTACTCCAAATACTTGTGAGGCTGAGTCAGGAGGTGAACCCAGACTATGGAGAGAAATGCTGTCTCAAACAAACAAACCAAACCAAACCAAACCAAACCAAACCAAAAAACAACATAACAATAGCAACAAAAGATTCCTTGTTGTGGAGAGAGCTCAGCTATCAGCCATATGCACAAGGCTGTAGGTTCAAGCCTGAGCATCGGGGAAAAAAGACTTCCCGATTTAGGTCACAATAGAATTTGAAACCTCAGTGAGGCAAAGTACTTTAAGATGGACAAGTGCAGTGGCCATTGAGACAAAACCCGGACCTTCCAGCCCAGGAGCGTGTGTTCACTCACTATTTTTTCTCAGGTTAGCTTTATCTTTGCGCTCACTAAGGTAGATAAAATCACTACAGAATTGACTTCACGGTGGAGACCAGTTTGTGTCAATCTGTTCTGTTCGTTGCTTTTCAAGCAGGCCTGGCTATGGCTCTGCCTGTGTGTTGTGGCTGAAAGCCCAGGACCTGTGGCATTCTCTGACTTTTGGATCCACAGAATGAAGTCATTCTGTTGCTTTCCTCTTTCTTTGACTCATTGTTCAGTGTTATTAAGGTGCTCTGGAGTTTCAATTAAAGTTATTAAATAATCTTCACCATTATTATTAAATTTCATCCCCTCCGAACAGTTCTTTTGGAATTAAATGACTTCTTTTTGTAAGTGTGGAACTTTTTCTTGGGGAATTCAATCCTAAATAGACTGTGTGATCTAACGATGGCAGCGATGACAGATGTCTATGTGAAAAGGAGCCAGGTAAGTTCCCAGAATGCTGAAGAAGGACACATTCATGCTGCCATGCGAACAATTTAGCTAATAGATTCGTCTTATTGAAGTGAATTCAGGGTTAAATTAGTCAGTGTTTCAATCTGTTTATCTTTTTAAGAGAGAAAGTCTATTGTAAAGAAAGAATCATTATAAAAGTGATGATTTTTCGACATTATAGCAATATATGTTTGTCATTAATTATTTTTTTTCTTTTGTGAGAAGGGCCAGGATCTCAGGCTCAATTATACACAGTTAAAAACCAAGCCAGTGTGCCACAAGAAACATTCAGTTGCTCCTGGTATTTGTAAGAAATCAACAAAACATGCTAGCTACCATTTCACTGGTGAATGGTTCTAACCATTATTTACTGTGAAAATAATAGTTAACAATTACTTCACGGTGGAAGGTAGAATTGTCGGTTATTTATCCCGGGGGTGATAGTTTGTTTTCAGCTTGAAGAAGCTGTGCATATATAAAGCTACGGGTGTAAGAGTGGAAAACCAAAAGCTGATAAAACCCTGACCTCAGGAAAGCCGTTAGAGGAGAGAATGTGAGTTACATCAAATAGCATAAGTTTTACTTGATCAGTAGGTGCTTCTGCAGCCAGTCCCTCCTCATTTTTTCTCCTAACCTTCTCTGCTCTAGTGATAAGAAGTGTGAAGTGCTTTCTCAATGGTGCCTTCCCACCCAACAAAATCATTACTATAGATGAATACAACCTTGCCCTGCTTTATGTACCTTCTTGAAATTAAAACTCAGGTTTCACCCACCGAACCATTTTCCTGTCCCAGTCATAGTTCAGAAAAAGCTACCTTATCAATAAAAGCTTACTCAAGAAGATCAATGCACAAACACTGAAGACACTTAACCCATGACCATCAAAGCAGCATCATTTCAGTGCCCTAAACGTATCCATCATCTCCAAAACTGTCTTGCCACTCACCTTTGCCCCACCTTTAAGGTGAGAGAATGTCAGTTTCCTTTCTGTTGCTATGACAAAGCACCGTGACCAAGGTGCCTTATAAGGCCTTATAGCGGGAAGGCTTTCCACAGCTTACGGTTCCAGATGGATCGAGTCTGTCATGGTAGGAAGTGCGGCAGCAAGCAGCAGGCGTGGCAGCAGGATGCTGAGAGTTCACATCTTGAACCACAGCAGGAAGCAGAGAGTGCAAACTGGCTTGAGGATTTAAACTCTCAAAGCCCACCCCTAGTGACACACTTCCTCCAGCAAGGCCCCACTGCTTAAGCCTCCCCAGAAAGCGATATGAGTCAATGGACATATGCACATAACCACGCATGTATGTGTTTGCATGCACACACAGCAGCATAGATTTGTTTGTCTTAGTGGTGTGAAAGCATGACTTTAAAGACTGGTATTTGGACTTGTAGGTAGAGACCTTGTCCTAAGCAATGTGTTTTTTAAAAAGCAACATTTTAAAGGTGGGGTCTTTTCAAATTCCTTAAGGAATGTTAACTGTGGTGAGACGAAGAAGGTTCAGTTGCTCTCTAGTGAGGCAGGGCCTGGGGCTAAAGCCTTGGCTGTACCCCTGAAGCTGAAGAACTTTATATTAATTGTTTCTCTCTGTCTCTTTTTCGTGTGTGTGTGTGTGTGTGTGTGTGTGTGACAGAGGTCAGAGATTGCTGACTGGTGTCTTCCTTGATCATTCTTCACTTTATATATTGAAACAGGTCTCTAACTTAACCCAGTGCTCATCAAATCAGCTAGCCTAGCTAGGCAGCTTGCTCTAGGAGGACCCCAGTTCCTGATCACTAGGATTACAAATGGACCACCACAGCCACCTGGCACTCCCATAGGTGCTGAGTATTTGCACCCTAGCCCCTAGATTTTTAATTTTTCTGTACCTGCAGATGAAAAAATGAAAATCTAAATTAGCATCTTCCTGGTAGGCAGAATTGCTGGGAAGTCTCCTGTGTTCACCTCTGTGAGCCTTCAAGAGATGCTGAGCTGCAGGAAACAGAAAGTCTGCCAAGAGGTAGATGCTCTGCAGGTTTGAGGATGAGTACAGAAAGGATGTGTTCACAACATGGCAGATGCTTTGACTGGGGACTCCCGTCACTTGAGGACATGGCAGTTAGGCAGACATCCTCTTCCAGACCCTACCAGATGGTGTACAGGCTGGCCTAGCCTTTACAGGCGAAGAACGGTGTCTGTGCTGGTTAAGCTGAGTCATAAAAGGAATCCCAGTTTCTTCTCTGTGGCCTAACCCATCCCCCATTGTAGCCAGACAGTTTAAGACTGAGCTGCTAGTCAAAGATTAGCCTGGAGGAGTCTGAAGGAAAAGGAAAGTCCATGGCTGTTGTGGGTTGGAGTGTCTTCTCACGGTGACTGATGGTGTTTGTTATTGTTTGGTAAGCTGAATCACTAGGAGACAGAAGTGAGCTTAGACACTAACAGGTTTCCTTAGGGCATTTCCACACATACTCTGTTTGGGTTGATCCTGTCCCATCCATATCCCTCTCCTTCCCTCATGGTTAGATGCTTTGAGTTTGGGGGCTTTTAGTTGGGGATTTAGCTCAGTGGTAGAGCACTTGCCTGACGAGCACAGGTCTTAGGTTTAATCCTCAGCTCTGAGGTGGGAACAAAAACCAAGGTAACCGACACACAGAAAGGTGATGGCGCACACCTGTAATCCCAGCACCCGGGAGGCAGAGGCAGGCAGATCTCTGAGTTCAAGGCCAACCTGATCGACAGATTGAGTTCCAGAACAGCCAGGGCTACATGGAGAAACCCTGACTCAGAAAATAAAAGCAAACACACAAAACAAAAAGAGGGTGGGGGTTGGGTAGCTTTATTCACCTAAAATAACATGTTCTTTTCCTTTATTTTAATCATATTGGGAATCAGCTCAGTCATGATTCAATGCTAATAAAGCTGGGCTATAATTTCTTAAAAAAAGAAAATCTGAAATAACACATCTTGAAATACTGCTATCATCTTAATAGAGTCAGACTTCTGGAGTAGAATGTATGCTTGGTCAGTCATTGACTAAACTGGTGGTGAATGCCACCAGTTTCAGCATTCAGAAGGCTACAGGTTAATCAGAAGGACTGAGAGTTCAAAGCCAGCCTTGGGTACATAGTGAGACCTTGTGTCAACAAAACAAAACAAACCCCAACAAACAAAGAAACAAAGAATGATGTTTACTATTAATATTAGTACACTTTTGCTTCTTGGCTCCCAAATAGACATCCGTCAACATCCATGTAACATCCCTAGCTGGAGAGGAAGACGCGCCAGTATTTAGATTGTCATCTTCACTCTACTGAACCCGACAGTGGTGGGCCCATGAGTGTAATGATGCTAGCTCTTCATTCTTGTTGCAGCACTTTCATCCTTGAGCTGATGAGGTATATCACGGGTGTGTGAATAGGCCTGATAGCACACTCTGTGAAATAAGCCAACAGTGGAATCTGTCGGCTGTGGAATGGAAAAGGACGTGTTTTTTGAGTCCACAATGCATTCAATCCATTCATCAGTTTAATTTGCCTTCCTTTGTCCCCTTCCCCACTCCGGTGCCTGGTGTTACTCAAGGGCAATGACTTTGACTCTGAAATGGTCCAAGCTGGGATTCTCTCGAGGTGTCCTTCAGAGAATTGCTTCCATGGGATAGTTGTAGGGCTCACCAAATAAAAAGAAGAAAGAGCAGGGTCCCACACTCTCTCCTGTGGGCCTTTCTGGGCTAAATAGCACTCTTGTTTACCACAGACTTCTCTGAGCCTTTGTGTGCAAGTGTGCTTTGTGGATCTCCCCTTGGAGATTTCCTAAATTGCTTCAGATAGAGAAGGCTTTCTTTCCCTCCAATGTACTCATTGTCAGCTGTAGAGAATGCCAAGTTGTCTATAGACCCAAATCTAGGAGGCTTTATTTTCTTTTCAACACAACAAAATACTGAGACACAAAATGAGTGGGAAGTTCTTACCTGCCCTGTCCCAGTGTAAGTGGCTCAGGGCTGGGATTCTACATGGATAGCCTCTGGGAGCATCAGGGGTCAGAGCATGTTTTAGAATTATGTCATTTGGTCCTTCAGTGCACTGAAGAGCTCTGCATTCTGTGTGTCTCTGTACATGTGTGTGTGTGCATATACTTGTGTATGGACCTGTGCTGGCTACCATAAACTTTATAAACATTTTGTTATTTGAGAAGTTGCATATCATTAGCTGAATTTATTGTTATTTTATACACATAATATTCATCCAATTGCAGGAACATGCACAGATTTCTGTTTACAGCCACCATCTACTATACCTCCAACTCTGCCTGTTTGCTTGGGAAACTTTGCTAAGTACGTTGCTTCCACAACCAGGTGCCTGCTTGTGTAAATAAGAGGACTTAGGTGGGAAGACCTAATACAGACACATATGGAGTCTCACTAACCTTAAGGATGCTGTGTAGGATTGAGGTTGGAGCTCAGAGCGCCCTGGGTTCAATCCCCAGTATCACATAACATGAGGTGTGGTAGTATAGGCCTGTAAACGAAGCACTTGGGAGGTGGAGGCATGAGGGTCAGGAGCACAAGGCCTCTGCTCCACAGAGAATTTAAGGCCAGCCTGGGATAGCTTGCTTTGAAAGGAAAAGAAGAGAATGCTAAGTGAGTGAGTTTCTCAGGTTCTCACTGGAAGAGTGCAGGCAGGATTGGGGTGAGAAATGGGAAAGATTCCAGAGTGGATAGGAAAAGCCGGGGAAAGAAGTGAGTGTAAGAACTTAGCATCACTGTTCTGGGAAGGATACGTCCCCCAAACCTCTAAATTAGACTTTGTTCTAACAATATTGATTCATGGTAATAATATTTACTGACTGCTCACCATATACCAGGCTATGGTAATGGATTAATGCCTTTAAGCCTTGTGAGACAAATATGATCAGCTTCACCTTAAAAAGGCATAGGCACCAAGGTGTCAGTTTATACGGCTGGAAGGAGGCAGTTGGACTGGGAACTCCAGACTCCACGCCCTGAGCTGTGATGCTTGGCTACTTTCATGTGAGGACCATAGCTGACTAATCTTCATGATGGAGATCTTCGTGTCAGAGAACACACTTAATATATAGTAATAAATGACTAAAATGACTGAACAGGCACATCTGTAATTCCAGCACTCAGGAGGCTGCAGCAGGGGACCATGAGTTTAACCAGCCTGGGCTCCATAGTGAAAGCCGTCTCAAAAGAACAATGCCGTGGTTTGAATGTGAAATGTCTCCCACAGGCCCATAGGCGTGTGCGCCTGAACACTTGGTCTCCAGCTGGAGTGCTGTTTGGTAAGATTGTGGAGTCTCACTGGAAAAAGTGGATCCAGAGGTCACCCTAGGTACCCACTGATAGAGTGTGATGTTGAAACCTCGGGAAAGAGGCTTATTTGCAGTACTGAGAACCGATAAACGACTTGCATTACAGCTGTTGGGATGGCTAACCAAACTGTAACTCTGTGGCTTTCAATAGGGAACACTGCTTTCAGTGTGTTAAAACTTTTGTAAAAACAAAACAAAACAAACAAACAAACAAACAAACAAACAGTGTGGAGTTGGCTGTAGTCTGGAGAGTGAGCCACAGCCTTTCCAAGAGTGAAGTCAGGAAGTAGGATCCCTCTGTCCGAATCTCAAGAGGGAGGAGTGGGACCCTTCCCTTCTACCTTCTCCTTCTACCTGCCTATCTTCTGGGTCTTCAACCGTGGTCATCGAGTTAGTTATCTTTCTCATCTCTGCACCGCTCGAGGAGAGGAATAGTCACGTGGGCAGCGCTGGCGTGGGGTATGGGTGGCCACGGTATGACACACACAGTACCAGAGGCAGGGAGAACCGCTTGGAACATGAGACAGGTACGTAAGACAATCGAGGCCCACTCCCAGTGACCTCATTCCACTAGCAAGGTCTCATCCTACAAAGCCCACGACCTCCCAAAACAGAGCCACTAGCTAAGGGACGTAATATTGCTCTTACAATGGGGGCATCTGTGGGGAAGGGCCAGCTTTATTTTAAAAGCTGTTTCACAAATGATTTAAAAGCCATAAAGTTTTTAAAACAGAAAATAGCTGCGGAAGAGCTCTGAAAGTTTAAATGCTTCTGTTGAGTCAGTAAACAGGGCCTTCTCTTTTGCTGGCCTCCCTTCAAGCAATGGCAATCTGATTCTATTAACTGGTACATTTTATCTTAAAAAGCCCCAGGGGGAATCATCTTGGGCAGGAGGATTCCAGGTGCCAAACTTCAGAACTTAGGCTCCTCACAAGGATTTGCAAAGCACAGGAGTGGGTGTCTGTGTGGGCTGGACTCTCCAGCACGGTGGTGGCTTTTTAATTCATCTCTTCTGGCCTTCTGGGACTGGAGGTCTCAGCAATTTAGAGCTGGGCTGGGTAACACTTGCTGAAGCAGCATCATAGCCAAAGGGCTTGGAAAAAAAGGGGGCAGCTGCTCTGTGGGCTCCATGTGGTTAAGACACTCTGGGAGGGTAGAGTGCTCCCCAAACTCAAACCTGGACTTCACTCTTTGTCATGTGGTGCCGAGAGCCTGGGAGCTGGGGTCAGAGGGTGTGAGTTTCATGGATGACAGTGTGGCTCTGTGACCACAGCCAATCCAACACTTGAACTCTTTGAGTCTTGGCTTTCCTGTCCTGTAAGGTGGGAGTGATCTTGCTTGTCATCTACCTCACAGGCACGGTGCTGGTTTGTTTTGTCAACTTGACACAAACCTAGACATAGCTGGAAAGAGGGATCTTAACTGAGTAAATGGCCCCATTCAGTTGGCTTGTGGGCAAATGTATGGGGTATTGTCTTGATGAATGATGGATGTGGGAGCAACCAACTCATCGAGGGCAGTGCCATTCCTGGGCAAGGAGTCCTGGGCTTCCTCAGGAAGCTGAGAGAGCCATGAGGAACAAGCCAGTAAGCAGTGTTCCTCTGTGGCCCCTGCTTCAGTTCTGGACTTCAGGTTTTTTTCCCTTTTTACTTTTCCTTCTTTTTTAAATTTGAAATTAGATTTTTTTTTTCATACAACATATTCTGAGTTATGGTTCCCCTCCCCCAACTCCTCCCAGATTCTCCCTATATCCCACCCACCCAAATCCATAGCCTTTCTTGTTCTAGCTCATTAGAAAAGAAACTGGCATCTAAAATAAAATAATAATAAAATAATAAAAGATAAAATAAAAGCAAACAAACCAGAATAAGGCAAAACAAAAAGAAGACAAAAAAGAAAACAAAATAAAACCAAAAAAGCACGCTCGCGTGCACACACACACACACCATAAAAAGTGGGAAAAAGAGCATTTCTTCTGTTTGTAGGTTTTTCTAAGAAATGACTTTAATTGATACAGCTGCACTTGCTTAATTAGCAAAGACATTATGCTGAAAACTATAATGATTTTTCAGTGACGTGAGCAGTTCCTATTTTTTTGTTCCTTGATCCTGTCAAGAAGCTCATAAAATCTGTAGAGACTCAGTTCCTGGAAAGGAAGGACACAACTGAGTATGCATTGGGCCGGTGGTTACTGCTGCTCAGCAGCCCGCCCCTCACTCGGTGTTGATGATGCCCATTTCAACATGGCCATGATTTGGGAATTTAGTTAGTGCACAGTGGAGACAGCTTGTCTTTGCTTCATGATGTGCAGGCACTGGGCAGGAAGACTTGCACAGCTGGAGAGACTAAAATTGCCAGGAGGAGGGGGGTGGAATGATCTAGAGGCTTCCTCTATCACGTGTGTGCTGTCTGGCTGAGGTGCCAGAAGACTTGATTTAGTCTGGTATATGGTCTCCCCATGGCATGGGCTGTTCAGAGTGGCTCCCAGGTTCCATGACAGACAAAGAGACTGCCCAGGGACCCAGATGTCACTGTGTGGCCTTTTATGAGGCCTTTTATGCCTTTCCAAAGCCATGCGACATTACTTTGCCACATTCCAGTTGCAGATCAAACGCAAGTCCACTCTAATTCAAGGGAGTGGAAGGAACCTTCCACTCAGAGCCATAAAAGAAAAATTGCAGCCATACGCATAAACACAAGTGTGTATAGGGAAATATTGGAATCCCAAATGCTAATGATTGAGAGGGGCCACAAAAGATTCTCTGTTTCCATCTTTCACTCCTGGGTTGACTGTCTCTGCAGCTTTCCTGCCGTCTTCTGCCTGGCCCTCTGCAGGTGTTTCCTAGCTAGTCTGCTGCCATCTGCTCTTGCCAGTTTGTTCCTCAATCCAGAGATGAATGATTCTTCCAAAGCATGACTTTGCTCCCAAACGTTCCCTATTCCCAACCCTTTCTACCAAACTGAAACCCATGAAGCTCTGGGATCTGGCCAACACCCATTTCTGAGGTTTTAGCTCATGCTATGTCCACCCTCACTCTTCCTGATAGAACTATTGGCTACGTTCTTATATGACTTTTTATTTTGCTTTATGTGTATTGGTGTTTTGCCTGGGTGTATGCCTGCGTGTTATGTGTGTGTTCTGCCAGAAGAGGCTGTCAGGACCCGCAGGACTGGCGTTAGAGATAGTTGTGAGCCACCGTGGGGGTGCTAGGAATTGAAGCTGGGTCCTCAGACAGAACAGCCAGTGCTCTTAACCAGTGAGTCACCTGTCCAGCCCCAATTCCTTGTATTCTTAATTCTGTTTCCTGACACAGGTCTTTGTCACATACATGTTCTTCAACATGGATTATTTTACATTCCCTTGTTCTTTGGCTCTTGATACTCTTTCGGTGGTATTCTTCTTCACTTCCTCATTCAAACTCGTACCCTCCCACTGCATTCCTTTAAGGACTGTGCATCTTTAATTTATAGTAGCTTCATGTTTACATTGGTGAGAACGTTAGCTTTACATCCGTATCTCCTATAGATCAGTAAATCCCATGAAGCCAGAGATCATACATGCTTTTTTTTTTTTCCCCCTCCAAGACATTGTTTACTCCAGAGTGTGCCATATAGCAGACATTTGCAGGGGACAGAGAGGAGTAGGGGAGGATGAGATGAATCAGTCTGAAAGATGCAATCTGAAAGATGTTCAGATACGTGTAGTGGTGATGAGCTCGGTAAGTTACACCAGCGCACGCTGTTTCCCATGCTTTTATTAATTAGAGAAATATCTCTTTTGTTACTAAGCCGTAATCTCCCTTCCCCTGGTCCTGGTTCTGCTGTTAAATAACACATCCAAGAAGTTTTCCCATGGCTGGTCAGATGGCTTATGGGTAAAGGTACTTACCAACAAGCCTGGTGACCTGAGTTTGGTCCCCATTCCACATGATGGAAGAGAGAACCGATCCCTGCAAGGTGTCTGTCCTCTGACCTCCACGGGTGAGCTGTGCTGTGGGTGTAGACACACAAATAAATGCATGTTTAAGAGGAGCTTCTCCACGTGCGTTAGGCAGACTCTGATCCCCATCCATGAGTCTTTTGAAAGGTTTGTAACAGCCCCCACAGCAGAGAAAGATAAAAATAAGTCCCTAAGGTCGATGGCAGGTACAAAAACCTAGTCAGCATGCCTCTTGAAGGCTCTCGTCCTGCCAATTTTGCGTTTTACTCAGAATTCTGTCTTCATCCTCAGAGATCAGTACTTTGTGTGAAGCTTTTTGTCAACACTGACACTTCAGGGTGCTATGCTTGGACGCTCGTGAAGCTCAGAGTGTCGCCTGAGATCTCAGTGCAGGCTGATGGGAGCCTTCTTTACAAGGTGCTTTCCTCTTTACAGGGTAAGATCTCCACCAGAAGCATCTTGCTAGAATGTATCCTCCACTTAAATGGGACTTTAGGGGACTGAAGAGATGGCTCAGCAGTGAAGAACCCCTGCTGCTCTTGCGGAGGACCCGAGTTGGGTTCCCAGCACCCACACGGCTGCTACTAGTAACTTGTAATTCTAGTTCCATGGGGCTTGATGCCCTCTTCTGGCTTCCTCAGGTACTGCATGCACATGGTGCAACATAATAGGCATCCAGGCAAAACACTCTTACATGTAAAAGAAATATATTTCATTGATATATGAAAATGTAAAAGTTGTATACGTTAGCCAGATGCCACAACATGTTCTGACGCATAGGTACATTGAATAATTTTAAAAGCAGGTCGGACGCATCTCCTAAGTTTTTGTCATTTCTTTGTGGTGAAGCACGCTGAGTCGATTTGCCTACCTTTCCGTGAAATGCTCAACACATTACCCTTAGCTCTGGCCAGTATACTACGCAGTGGAATACCACTCTGCTCCTGTCCTAACCCTAACAGTGCCACTGAGCAACCTCTCCCCATCACTTCCCATTCCTACCCTCCCCGGCCTCTTGAGACCACCATTCCCGTCTGTGCTTGTGGATTTAAGATGCAGGTTCTCAGCTGCTGCTCCAGGGCCGTGCCTGCCGGCTTACCTGACATGAGGCTCGTACACTCTCATTAACCCTTTGAAACTACAGGTCCCGTATACTCGCTTCTTCTGTTAGTTGCCTTGATCATTGTATCTCATCACAGCAACAGGAAAGTACCTAAGACAGCAATCTCTCCAGCCCCCATGTCAGATTCTTAATGTGACGCTCAGATGTCATCCTGCTGGACCGGTACAGAGAACAGTGGCCTGGATCCTAACTTGGTTTTAGAATTTTAATTGAGTGTTTTTATTTATGAATCACCATACAAAATATCAGGCTCCCCTTTGACACCCTCATACATATTAAGTTTGGTTGATCCTCTTCTTCCTGGCCCTCTCTCCCCATCTCCCTGCCATACCCTCCTGCCCCCACCATTCTCCTCCCTGACCTCCATGTCACACATCTATTAGCCTTCTCACCTCCCTTATCTAAAACTTCTTTTCCTCTCTCGTGGGCCCCTCTCTAGTCTCATGACTTCCACCCACACTCATCCCGCATATAAAAAAGATTAGAAGATAGGATCTGAGTATGGATGATGAGATATGGTGTTTATGTTACCTGGCTACCTGTTTCCAGGGTTACCTCTCTTGACCTAGTATTTTCCAGCTCCACATCTTTTTCTGGACATTTGATTCTTCTTTACAGTTGAATAGTCATTATCCATTCTCTGTTGGGAGACATCTAAGCTGGCTCAATTTCCTTGCTACCGTGAACAGAGCAGTAACAGACAAGGGTGGGCAAGTGGTAGGATATTGTGGTCCTTTGGGTTTATGCCCAGGGGTGATGCAGGTGGGTCATATGGTACTTCTGTTTGTTGTTGTTGTTGTTGCTATTTTGACAAATGTCCATACTGACTTCCATAGTGGTTTCACCAGTCTACAGTCCCACCAATAATAAATCAGGGTTTCTGCCTCTCCATGTCTTTGCATATCTTTCTTGAATGACTGAGGTTCTGCCTGTGGTAAGACAGTCACTAAGTATTTTTACTTTACACTTGCCTGAAGGTTAGATGTTGGATAAAATAAAAATTACCCAAAAGTTGTTTTTTATTTTCAATTTAATTTATTCATTTTACATCCTAGACATATCCCCCCTCCCTCCTCTCTTTCCCGTCTCACCCTTCTCCCTGTTTCCTGCCATGGGCTACATCTGAGCAGGGGTTCTAGGTTATATCCATGAATGGTCCTTGGTTGGAGTATCAGTCTCAGAAAAGGCCTTTGTCTTCATTTACCAATAATTTCAGTTTGTTGGCATGTCTTTGAAACACTGTTCTCCACAGTTCGTCATACAAATTATCTTCTAAATGTATATCACTTGCTAATCAGTGAACCTGGCTTCTTCCTCATCCTTATGAGTCTCACTGATAGTTCTTTAAGTTATTATATTCTGAAGTCCAAAGTGCTTGAGAGATATCTGACACAAATCTCAAGGGTTGAATACTGAAAAACAAAATTGAATTAAAATAGTCAGCATTTGGAGCATGGTGGCTCACAAGATAAAATGAGATTGCCACCAAACCTGATGACTCAAGTTTAACCCCCAGGACCCATATAGTAGGGCAGAAAGAGCTCCCCAAAATTGTCCTCTGACGTCTACATGCCCTCCATGTGAGACCACACACTCACACACGCATGTGCTCACACACTGTTGGACCCAGGCTGCCAGGCTTGGTGTCACGCACCTTCATCTGCTGAGACATCTCACTGGCCCAGAAAGCCATCTCTAGGATGCCTTCCTGCAGCATTTCCGCGTCTCCGCCGGAAGCCACACTTGCCGCTCTTGTCCATAACTCATCAGTGGGAGCTAGTGGTCACGCGGTGTCCAGCCAATCGTCGTAGTGTTTTAAGAGGTTCATTCAGGAAGCTTCGTGATGTCAGGTGCTCAGAAGGTAGAGAGACAGCATTAATGAGTGTCACACCGGAGCGCAGCAGATGGTACGTCTCAGCACTGTTCACAGATGCCTCCTTCCTCGTTCGGTGGGAATCGTGTGGGAGAATAAAGGCTCTCTCGGGAAACCCTGGATTCTGGTCAGAAGAAACAAACCCACTAGAGGCCATCATTCCTCACCTGCCTGTGGGTCTTCATCAGCCTTTGGTTGTGGTCAGTGACCCTCATGCTACCTCCTAGCATCCCCCACCTCCCATTAGCAGCACATTTGTGAGAGAGCAACTTGCTAAAAGCAAAAGCTGTTTGGCCTAAGCATGCTTCTTGATACCAGGCTGTCTTTGAAACAGGAGTACAGGGCTGGAGAGATGGCTCAGAGGTTAAGAGCACTTGTTGCTCTTCCAGGGGACCAATGTTTGATTATTAGCACCCACATGGCGGCTCACAACCATCTGTAACTCCAGTTCTAGGGGATCTGACGTCTTCTTCTGTGGGCACCAGATAGGCATGGATATGTGCAGGCAAAATACCCATACATAGAAACCAAAATAATTCAAAACTTTTGTTAAAAAAACAAAACCACAAGAGCATAAAGGATCAAAAGGAAAAGTGTCCGTGTGTTCTTACTCAGAGTGAAAGACACCACCTACCCTCGCTTTCCCAAGTCTCACAAGAGAAAACTGGAAAAACCGATTTAGAAGACACTTACAGCTTAGCTTTTGTCACGGAGAAGCTGTCACTTATTCGCTAAGTTTTCACGATGTAAGACTTTCTCCAGTTGTTCACCTTTTTGACTGGCAGAATACAGTGAGGGAGAAAATCGACCTGGAGATGCAGCCACACCCTGGGAGGGAGGAGCCCTCATACCCACCTGCTTCTGAGCCCTCCAGCTGAGGGAGTGCCCTTTGTGGTCCACAAACAAACAAGCCCAGACTGTGATCAGAGCTTGTTTGTTTCATGATTTCTTCATAGACTGCCGGTCCCTCCTTCCATCTCCGTGAGTCCATTCGCTCCTCACGGTAGCTGGGTGGAGTAGTTCAGCCATGCCTGTTGTCTTTAAGTGTGCAATAGAGGCCAGAGACCCTGGGTGGCTGAGGAGATGGGTCAACCAGATCTTCTGAAGTCCTAATAAACGCTTCTACAAAATGGCTCTAATATCTTAGCTAAGAATGTAGAAAGCTATACAAGAATCATTGCTTTCATTTAAAACTCTTAAAGCCACTGAGCTCATGTCAGAGACAGTCCCTGTTCCCATTACTAAGGAAACCACTTAGAGACTGAACTGCCATGGGCTACATCTGAGCAGGGGTTTAGGTTATATCCATGAATGGTCCTTGGTTGGAGTATCAGTCTCAGAAAAGGCCCCTGGGCCCATATTTTTTGGTTCTGTTGCTCTTTGGTTCTCCTTGTGGATCTTCTGTTCCCTCCAGGTCTTTTTATCTCTCCCTTCTTTCATAAGGGGAGCAGCCTTACCAGGTCACAGAGGAAAACAATGCAGCCAGTCCTGATGAGACCTGATAGGCTCAGATGGAAGGGGAGGACCTCCCTTATCAATGGACTGGGGGAGGGTCATGGGAGGAGAAAAGTGAGGGTGCTACAGCTGGGATACAAAGAGAGTAAATTGTAATAATTTTTTTAAAAAAGATAAAAAAAGAAAAAACCTCTTAAAGCATTAGGGGCCATAGAGACTGCCCAGTTGGTAAAGCATTTGCCCCTGAAGCATAAGGAACTGAGTTTGATCTCCAGAGACCAGTAAAAAGCTGAGCACACTGGTGCATGCTTGTAATCCCAGAATGGGGGAGGTGGAGACAGGAGAATGGGTCCCTAGGGCTTTCTAGCTGGCTAGCCTAGCTTACTTGGCAAGCTCCAGGTCCCAGTGAGAAATCTGTCTCAGAGAACTTTGGACAGCTTTTGAGAAACAAATAGTACCCAAGGGTGATGTCTGGCTTCCACATACAGGGATACCCTTACACACATCAGCATAGTCACACACACACACACACACACACACGCTTGGATAGTGAGAAGAGAGAAGAGACCAGAGGGTCCTGGAAGGGGGTATCATAGATCAGGATGGGTGCTATCCCAGATTTCCTTTCCTGCTGTGTGTGGATTTCTCCTCACCCTCCTGCCTGGGTGTCCATATTGTGTGGACAGTTCTGACCTCAGCAGGTGCTTCTAGTGACACCAGGCCTTTTGAGAGGTGTCTCCTGTCCTAGGTGGGATATGAATAATTTTTCTTTCTGAAATAAACTAACATGAAAGAAATCTCTCCTATTCCTTGACACAGCATGAACAAAGAACCAGGAATCCTTTTAAATCCACGAGAAACAAAACATTTCATTGAAGCCATTTTTCCTGGAGATATTTTCTTGAAGATATTTTTCTTGAGATGTATTGGGGACCTGAAGAACACATTCATGGAGAATGGGCCTTCTTTAGTACTGTGCATCCTGGCTTCTTGGGTCATGTCTATTTTGTTGTCATTTGCTAGCCACATCTTTCTGATTTTTGGAGGCTTTAAGCCTAGGAAGTAATAGAAAAAATTTATGTGCATGAGTGTCTTCCATAATGTTGCTTAAAAATTTCTTCATCATGTGGTAGGAGGATTTTCCTTTTGGGTCCAATCTATTTGGTGTTCTGTAGGCTTCTTGTATGTTTATAGGCATCTCTTTCTTTAGGTTAGGAAAATTTTCTTCTATGACTTTGTTGAGCTGGGAATGTTCTTCTTTTTCTATTCCTGTTATTCTTACATTTGGTCTTTTCATAGTGTCCCACATTTCCTGGATGTTTTGTGTTAGAAACTTTTTAGATTTAGCATTTTCTTTGACTGACATACCAATGTCTTTTATCGTATCTTCTACGCCTGAGATTCTCTTCCATCTCTTGTATTCTGTTAGTGATGCTTGTATCTGTAGTTACTATGCTCTTTCCTAGGTTTTCCATCTCCAGGATTGCCTCGGTTTGTGTTTTCCTTATTGCTTCTATTATGATACTCTGTAACGCTTTCAGACAGGAGACTAGAATAACGGTCCTCTGAGATGTCCTGTTCTGCCTAGCAGTGGATAGAAACAGATGGGAGAGACTCACAGCCAAACATTAGGCAGAGCTTGGGGAGTCTTGTGGAAGAGTTGGAAGAAGGACAGAGGGACTTGGAGAGGACAAGAACTTCACAAGAAGAACAACAGAGTCAACTATCTTGGGCTTATGGGGGCTGAACCACCAACCAAAGAACATGCATGAATTGGATCCAGACCTCCGGGGGCTGGAGGGATGGCTCAGAGGTTAAGAGCACTGCTTGCTCTTCCAGATGTCATGCGTTCAATTCCCAGCAACCACATGGTGGCTCACAACCATCTATAATGAGATCTGGTGCCCTCTTCTGGCGTTCAGGTGTACATGCTGGCAGAACATTGTTTGCATAACAAAATCAATAAATCTTAAAAAAAAAAAAAAAAGTCTGTAGTGGATCCACCCCCCCCCCCCCACAAAGATACACATTTGTATCTTGGTCTATATCTGGGCAGCTTGGTCTACATGTGGGTCCCTAGTAAGTGGAGCAAGGGCTGTCTCTAACATAGACCTTGTTGCCTGCTTTTGGACCACTTTCTCCTAGCTGGGCTGCCTTGTCAGACCTCAGTAGAAGAGGATGTGCTTGGTCCTGATGCAACTTGATGTGCCAGGGTGGGTTGGTAGGGGGAGGGAGGGTACCCTTTTCTAAGGAGAAAGGGAGGGAGGAAATGGGGGAGGGGTGGGAAGGTGGGATCAGGAGGATTAGGGAGGGGCAGTGATAAGGATGTAAAGTGAATAAACAAATAAATTTTCAAAAAAAATATCCCTTCATCAGCCAGGCATGGTGGTACATGTCTTTACTCCCAGCTCTGGGAGGCAGAAACAGGTGAATCTCTGGGAGTTACGCAGTGAGACCCTGTCTCAAAGAAAATTCCTTCATCAAAGACTCATTTTCATAGCACTGTCCTGTGGGTACCCTGTGACACACATATACTTGTACTTACTTAGTTCCTTCTTTGAACTGAAGGTTCTTTGATTAAGTGGAAGGACTCTGTGGCCAGGCAAGGCCAGTCTTATCTCTAGCACCTGCCCACTTGTAGCCACATCCTGATCCCATGTCTCACGTGGGTGCTTCCTTCCACAGGGACAGACAATCTACAGATCCATGTCACTCCGACCTCAGAGTCCTTCCCCCTCGGGAAGTTGTTACCAATTTCACCAACATGGCCTTTCTTGGAAGTCAAGTCTTCCTCAGCAGCAGACAGAATCAAGAATGTGCTGGGACAGCCTCCTGACAACACAAGCTGGCTGCAGCTATCCCAGACACCTCTGCCCAAGGCCCACCGCAGGACCAGGGCTCGTGTGGACTTCTCTTCATCCCCTTACCAAGGAAGTGGACATAGCGCCTCCCTGGATCTTGCCAAGGACTCCACTGAGACTCTGGTTCAAACAAGGCCTGAAGGGGAAAGAGAAGCAGCGGACATGTCAGGTTTGCCTCATACCAGCATGCTTCCCCCATTGCCTACAACCCCATCAGCCACCCTTAGTGCTACTATCTCCCCATCACAGCCTCTGGTAGGGACTCCTTCCCTTTCAAAGCATCCCTTGAGGTCAGACAGCCTTCTACTTCTCCCTCCATCGTCATCATCTTCATTGGCCCCTGAGTCACCTCATTCCATCACCCCTCCTCAGCCCATGAAGCATCCCACCAAAGTGCCTTTGTTTCCCCAAATCACACCAGCTGATTCCTCTTCAGGTCAGAGCCCAGTTAATGTCCTAAACCCATTTTCTCACAAAGCAAACCTCGTTCCATCCAGAAATGCCCAGATTTTCATAAGTACCCCTCTTCTAGACTTTTCTACATCCCCAACAAAGCAGTACTCTGAGCTGTCCCCATCAGGGAGTCCCCGATCAGCAGGTTCCCCAACTCCTGGGGTTCTGAGCTCCATGGCAGAACTGGACCTCCTGTCTCTCCCTTCCCTAGCCCCTGGAGGCCATCCAGGTAGAACTTCCTCATGGTCCATGTTGGAAGAGGCTTGGAGTCCTGCAGCCAGCCAGCCAGCCCACACAGCAGGGACTGTCAGAGGGCACGGTGAGGTACCATTGCCAATTTATCTGCGCACAGCAGCAGCAAGCTATGAGGCCTGGCCTCCACATTTCCAGACTGCAGAGTCAGTGATGACCAGCAGAGAGCTAGCCCCTGTTCCTCCTATGAATAGCTCCTCCAACTGGCCGCATTTGTCAGAAGCACCAGGGAGTTCCAAAAAGCCTACCCCCTCCCCTGAAAACACCCCTTCCTTTTTGGTGCCTCCTCCTCTGCCTCTCACTACACCCAGTCAAAGGCAAATGGCCCCTTCTGAGGCAGCTCCAGGACCACTACGGAAGGGGGCAGGTGCCCTTCCCTCTCTGCTTACCGTCCTCCAGCCCAATAAAGACCTCGCCCCTCCAGACCATGTGTCAGAGGCAACCAGTTCCCGGGAAGACGGCCATGACGAGTACCATCCCGATGCAGCCAGGCACCGCCTCTCAAGCAAACTTCCTAATCTTCCTCCTACAATTTGGACATTTCCTCAGCAAAAGGAGGACAGGGAGACAGCCATTTTCAGGAAAAATGAAAAGGCAAACGGGACAGTTCCTTTGAGGGCTCGTTCAACTAACGAGGCCCCCAGGTTTGGCGCAGCGTATGGATTCACCTCTGATTTTAACACAGTTCGCACTTCATCTCCCATCATGACACTGCTAAGAGCAAACCTCTCTCCTCAAGGGTCACCCCCATCATCCACGCTTGCCACGCAAGCCCCTCGGCTGGGTCCTCCTTCTCCTGGCTCTTCCAGCGCCAAGCCGGAGACTCTCGCAGCTGTCACACGCCTGTCGGAGTCGCCAGCCTCAGCTTCCACGCAGGTGACAGCGCTTTCCTCCCCTGCCAACGTCTATGATCTCCCAACAATGGGAAGCACGAGAGAGCCAGCAGCCACAGATGTTTTCTGGAGCTCTCTTTCAGCAGACACCGCACCCCTCGCCACACAATCGACAATATCTGGCTTGCAGCGGCAGGCAAATCACGATGTAAACACTCACACAATTAGCACCACAAGTTGGGAACCTCATCCAGCTCCAGCGACTCTTCCCAGCGCTACAACTTCAGCTGCCAATGTGATACAACTTCAGAATTTCAAAGAGATTGCCGGGCAGTTGGTGGCTGCAGACAGCTTTAATTTCCAGGATCTAGTTCTCAGTCAAAATGCCAATCAGCACCCCCAACCATCAGAAGAGGTCATAGTTGAAAGCCACACAGACCTCCGGCCCACAAGCAAGCGCGCCAGAAACTTTGACACAGCGATGGTTAATTATTACTCATCTACAACTCAACATCCGATGTCGCAGCTGCCCATCTGGCCAGCCCATCCTTTTTGGCCAACCTGGCCTAGTTTATCCTCTGCAGCTAGCTTGCAGCGAATGCTTTCAGATGGAGCAGACACAGGTTCACAAATTTCCAGTGACATCTATCTGTCCCTAGGGGAAAATGGCTCCCCACAATTCCCAAGTGTCCCGGAATATCATTCATCTACAGAGTCACCTTCTATATCAACTGGTACCTTTTCCAGGACCCCCTCCAAAGTGCCTCGAACTTCTCGGCGCCCTAAGAAATGGACGGGTGCGGCCACTAACACAGGTGGTTTGTTTCCTGGTACCCAGAGAACAGGTATGACCGCTTTTCGGCCAAAGCATCTTCAAGCTCAACACAGATGCCCAGCTTTGCTTTGAAGCAGCCCAGCTTTGCTTTGAAGCAGCCTGCCTCCCCTCGTTCAGCAGTGAGGTACAGCTCCAGACAGGCAAGCCACTGGCCTTCCCTGCCTACTTGATTTCTTTCTTGAAAGTATTCGAAATTTATGTCCTTGTTACCAACAACCATGGCTTTGCTCTAAGCGGCATTCTCATTATGGCTAATTGACTTAATGAACCTAAGGTTGTTTCGCCTGAGCTCTCCCCACTGCAAGCCTGGAGCGCAGAGACTTCTTACCCTAGCAAGCTCATAAGTGACATTCCTTCATCATCAAGACAGTGATGAGCGCATCCCAGGCCAATGACAAACTTTCCCTTTTCTCTCTTTGCAGTGGAAACCTCAGTGTCATCCAAGGGAGAATTGACAGCAACAGCAGCTGCTGCCGCCACTACCGTGTTGTTTCTGAGGAAATCAAGTCCAGCGCCTCTGTCTGCAGCCCTCACTGCTAAGGGCACTGGCAGCAGCAGCAGCAGCAGCAGCAGCAGCAGCAGCAGCAGCAGCTTAGCTAAGAGCAGTCTGACCGCTGCTCTAGCTAAAAATGTCACCAACAAGGCAGCACCAGGCCCAAAGGTGACAGCAGGGACAGTCCACACAGCCTTCTCCTTCACACCAACCTACATGCTTGCCCGGACAGCACACAGCATGAGCACACACACAGCCATGCAGGGGGCCACAGGCTCTTCATCAGGCCTGTTGTCCACAACGCACCTCCCCAAGAAACCACAAGCCATGCACACTGGCCTCCCTAATCCCACCAGGCCAGACACACCCAGAGCATCCACGCCCCGCCCACTGACAATCACAGCTGCCCTGACATCCATTACAGCATCAGTAAAGGCCACGAGACTGCCATCTTTGCAGACAGGAAACACAGATGCTGCTTTTCCGGCTGTGTCTACTGCAATGGTCACAACTGGCAGAATGGCATCCAACTTGGACTGTCAGCTGTCCCACAGGTTCCTAGTGAAGACAGGTGAGAGGCCACCATCTTATTGGTCTGAGGACAAAGTAGCAATTCTGACCTCAGAGATGCGTTCGAATGAGTTCTCTTAGACAGGTGCTTGTCAATCAGGAGTGCTCTTTTGCCCCTCCTCCTTCCAAGGGGCATTTGGCCACGTCTGGAGACGTTGGTTAACATGCTTTGGGTGCATGGGAAGGGGGTGTTATGTGGCACCTATAGGCACCTGGGATTATGTTTAACATTCCACAATGCTCAGTCTATGCAACAAAGACTCTGTGCAGCTGGAGACAACTCTTAGTTGGTAAAGTGCTGAACATGAGGACCTGAGTCAACCTCCTAGAACCCATGTTTTTAAAAAGCTGGTTATGATATCTTATAATCCCAGAGCTGGAGGAAAGCAAAAACAGGCAGATCCCTGGGGCTCACTGGCCAGGCTAGCCCATCTGATGAGCTGCAGTGAGAGACCTTGTCTCAAAAACAAGGTAGGTAAGTACCTGAGGAATAGCCTGGAGTTGTGTTCTGGCCTCCACATACAAGGACATACATAGGCACACAACTGAATACATACACACATCTGCACTCAGGTGGGCATGTGTCCACATGCATGTCTGTACACACACACACACACACACACACACACACACACACATACAAACAAACACATGAGGGGGGAAGAGAGAATGAGACAGACTGATCAGTCTGTCAAGGCTGAGAAACCTTGACTCTCATCAAGTGTCAGAGAAGGGGAAGTGCCTGGAAAAACCACAGTTACTCCAGGGAATGCCGGAACACAGTGTGTCTCGTGTGTGAAGTACATCAGGAATGTCTCACATGAATAAAAAATGTGACTCATTTAACGCAAGATCTTGGGAAGTTCCATACCATTCAGAAAGGTTTTCCTAACCGGCAGATACCAACCAGACAGTTAAACCACCCGGGAGGGAGCTGGGATTTCTTCTGATGTCAAGTAAATTTCTTAGGGCAGGTAATCCTGGGGCTGTGAGCAAAGTGGGTCGCTCCCTTCTCTGCACCACTCCCTGGCTGTGGCAAGCAAGTCTAGAATGCTTAGAATGCTTCTAATAGTGCAGTCGTGTTTTCTATAAAAAGCATTAACAAAATTATTTGAAAGAGCATGCCAGTGTTGAATGCTCAGGTCCCGCCTTCCTCCTCACTCCACAAAGAATGAGAGGAAATTATATCTTGAGACGTATCTTATTCTAAAATGGGAAATTGTGAAATTAGGCGTAGCAGAAAATACAGTATCTCTTTCTGTTTCTCGAAATTATGCCATCTGGGCTTTTACCCTCCTCTCCCCTCTCCATACCGTCTCCCAGCCAGCCTCCATGCAGAGACACCCTCTCAGCTCCTCTCTTCTTCAGTCCCCTGGCTCTAGCCACCGGTTCTCTCTGCTCTCACTCCTGAATATCCCTTCTCTCTGTCCTGCCCCCTCACTGCCACTTCCCCAGTGCACTTCCTTAGGGCCTCCTGTCCTGTCACTTACCCCAATTTCTGCAACCCTACACACATTTCATTTTTTTCTATCCTCAGACCTCTGTCTTCTTCAGTCTATTTACCAGCCTGTAGTCAAAGGAATCTTCTAGAATGCATTACTTTGCTTTCATTCCCATTTTTTCTCCCTTAGAACCAAGCTAAACATGTACACTGACAAGATTTGCCTCTCCCCTTCCCGTGCCTTTTCAACTCAGCACCCCTTCCTGGTTCTGGGAGGGAGGAAGACAGTCCCTTCCCCTTGCATAGCTGACTGCTGTTCCCTGTCAGTGCTCATTGGAAGCCTCCATTCCCATGAAAACCTTCCCTGGTCCCAGCCTTTTCCAGAAGCCCTGGCAGAACTCCGATGTCCTTCAAATAGTGACTGTTAAATTCTGGTTCAGATGCCATTTGCATCCCCACCCGTGAGGTGGACTTGCCCCTTTTGGATTCAGGGTTGATTTGAGCTGCAGAACCCAGCTCAGGGCCTGTCTCTCTAAGGACATTGTAAGTGGATGCTGTTACAGAAGTACAATTATGTGTTGACCCACCGGGACTCAGGCACAGAGGCTGGTCCTCGAGATCAGAGGCAGCACGATAAGCAATGAAGGGCCAACAGCACACCAGCTCTTTGGCATTAAGATCCCACAAATGGCTTGGGCCCTCATCAGGACCAGCGGTCACTTCCACAGCCCGTCCCCTGACTCAATAAGCCTTTGCTTATTCAGCTGTGCTCTGGATTTGATGGGCGTAGAGGATGGGGAGAGGCTGCTTGTTCGTTATGTGGCTGATCCTTGATTCTGATTACTGTGCTTCTGTTTCACCTCGCAGTTTTCTTCCTAACCCAGAGGAGAGTGCAGAGCAGCGAGTCCTTGAAGCTTGGCGTAACTAAAGGGCTCACGCAGGCATTGCGGAAAGCCTTCCACCAGAATGATGTCTCCGCTCACGTAAGCGCCCTGCTTTCTGAGCTGGCCGGCTCAGCTCACCCTCCCCACCCCCCACTCTTGGGTCCAGAGTGTTGTCTCCTTCATAGGTGCCACACACACACCTGTAGGAAGTGGAATCTTTCGCCATTTTGGCAGACAACTAACATCTTATAGCTGGAGAAAAGGGTCATCTCAAGATGAAAACTTGAGGCTAATTACCTTGTATTCCTTTTAACAATTGTCCCATTGTTACATCATTTGAGAAATATTTAGTATCCTCTAGAAGCCATTCGTTGTTATTTTGTTTTTGTTTTCTCTTTTGCGCAATTATAAAATAGCGATTTATATCTGGACATGTAACCGGCATAACAAAGCCAGGTAGATAGTGCATGTTTATAATTCCAGAACACGAGTGGATGAAGCAGGAGGATTGACCCAAGTTTCTGGCTAACTTGGGCTACATTTTAAGACTCCCAAACCCAAAATCACCACTATCACTAACAACAACAAAAGCCCAAATTACTCAGATCTGTACGAGGAGTTCCACGTTGTTTGATGTGCCACCATCAGACTGGGAAGTAAACATTATTTTCCCTCCAAGGACTTTAATGCCAAGTACTGCTTAATAACTGCTGGCTGGTTTCAATGGCACAACCAAGTAATGGAGGCATTGTTTTACAGCCTTTTGGGCTGATCCCAAGTGACAGCCAGCGGGCTCCCTTTTGTGCCACTTAAACACATCATCTGGCTTCCTCTTTTGATGGTCCGGGTGACAGCTGCATTCAGTGCCCTGGTCCCACCCCACCCATCACAGAGAGGCTCGGGGATAAGGTTTTGGAACATCCTCTCTCGGTCTTTGTCAGTCTCTCTTTTACAGTTCTAAAAAGAAAGAAATTGAGGAAGAGGCAAGGAAAACCACTCTACACTGAGTGGTCCCTGCACTGGAAACATCAAAAATTTTAAACGCAAAGTTGAACATGTTACTGTTCCCCTTTGTTTGCATGGGATGGACTCCACTGAACCACAGTCATTTCCCTATGACCTCTGTAGCTTTGGCCTCTGTGGCACAGCGTTGCGGATCACCGCAACCGTTTCTATTCTTCTAAAAGGAAGTTGCTGCACTTTGAAAACTTATCACGTTTCTTTTGAAGTTTTTGTATTAGCAGAATACGATTAATACAGTACAATTGATCAGTCAATCAGGAGCATTTGCCATGAGTAAAAGGTGGTGGCAAAAATGAGAAGAGTAGACACAAGTAGCCTAGTTAGTTCCGGTTAGGTGAGGCCTTGCCTGAGCAAGGCTGGGGGGCCATTGTTTCACTTGTTTGTTTTTAAAGACGTACAAGGGTTGGAATATGTTAAAAGCAAATGGCCCCTGAGCCAAGGCTTGCCCAAGTAATTAGAAGGGCTGGAACGTTCCCAGCTTGCTCATCACTGGGTAAGTTGCTCTTTGGGGCCATGTTCATGTGCCATCTTGAAGCTCCCTGGTTAGCCATGCTTAGAAAATAACCAATGGAGAACATACTTTGGAAGGACCAAACCGTACCCGTCACGTGGCATAGTCAGTTTTCTTGGCTTCTTTGTGACCTGGGGCCTTGTGCACGTTAGGAAATGGTTTTCCGCTAGCCTGTCTCCTCAACCCTGCATGACAAAATGCAGGTGTAAGGATCGGGGAAAGCACCCAAAGGTTAAAACAGCCTCGCACAGAAATCCAGCCTCGCACCAGGAGGCACACGGGAGGTGGGTGATGGTGCTGGTCGTATCCGTCTTCTGTGTATCAGCGGACAGCACATGTAGAGCACGGTTTAGACGGTAGATTGTGAATGGTCTGTGTTTGACTTTCATGGCTGGGGGTCCTCACAGTAGAGCTTTTGCCTATTGTGCAAAAAGCCCTAGGTTCCACCTCCAGCAACACACACACACACACACACACACACACACACACACACCCGAACTACGTACAAACATTCACCCATAGAAACATATACACATGCATGCACAAACACCCACACATAATTACAACACATACCCACTCATGTATAGGTAGAAGTGATGAGATTACGAGGCAGTATGTACCCTACATACAAATATTTGTATGAATGTGTATATATATGTGTGTGTGTGTGTGTTTCTTTACATGTATATAAATGCATATCTACAAAATGTGTATTCCCAGGTATAAATGATTGGAAGAAGATACACCGGGTAGGTAGTGGTGATAATACCTGAGGCAACTGTCTTTCTTCTCTTCATTTTCCAAAACTGTAATTCTATGATAAACGTCACACTTAATACACACACACACACACACACAAAAATCCGCATTTAAAACCGTAAACACACGACATCAACAAAGCGAAGTCCATCAAGAATAAGTTCCAGGCTTCAAAGTCTTTTCACCTGGACAGGAGAGAGCTCAGACCGTCAGTGTCCCATAAGACTCAGCTGGGAGAGAAGCCTTCTGATTCATCCCCGCCTTGGCCTTGAACCAGTGTCTAAGCCAAGAATGGAGACAAGTCTGAAGGCCTCCTCTCTGCTTCAAAGCCTCCACTTTAGTTACATTGGCCCCTCCCCAGAAGGCGCCCTACCTTGTTTATCATCTCTGCCTTTTACCTCCTAGGAGTGGTGAAGTGTAACTTTTTTTCTAACTGGCATTCTGTCCCTCACACACCCCTTTTGCCTGCTGTCCCCTCTCTGACTTTTCGGTAAGATTGCTCACTGGATCATACTCAAAACACTAAGTACCAGCTGTGGTTCTGAGGCCCCAAAGAAGAACTTAAAGTACTGTGGAAATAAACGGGTTCTGGGGGGGGGGGGGTCCGTTTGTTTTGTAGGTGGACATTCTGGAATATTCTCATAACGTCACCGTTGGCTATTATGCCACCAAAGGGAGGCTGGTGTATCTGCCCGCCGTGGTGATGGACGTGCTGGGTGTTTACGGCATCAGCAACGTCACTGCCGATCTGAAGCAGCACACTCCCAACTTACAGTCGGTGGCGGTGCTCGCCTCTCCGTGGAAGCCCCAGCCTGCCGGTGCCTTCCAGCTGAAGACAGGCAAGTCACCTGAAGGAAAAGGACCTATTGTTCCAGGTCCACGCAGGCAGCCCGCTGTTTAAAAGTCCCACTTCTGGCTGCTTGTCAGCTTTGGTAGTCCTTATACCTTCAAATTCCCTGCTCATCAAATAGCCAAATCCCCCGCCTATACTTTGGCTGTAATCCTGACTTTCTTAGAGACGCTCCACCAGAGAGGCTTTTCTTCCCAATCTATATGCTTAGTGCATTGCAACACGAAATACTGTTTTCCCCCTTTCGTATCAATGGCGACTGCTATGAGCACCTGTGACACCCGTAGTCTGGAGGGAACGGGTTTTGGTTGTTAATGACGTGGTCTCACAACAAAGGCTTTGGCATCTTTCTCTCGGTTTCCCTTGTGATTGCTGATGCGCAAAGTGTGTACACCACAAGAGTGGAGAAACCACTGCAGTGGAAACCATCAGCTTAGTGATGAAGGATGTTGATGGTCGCCATCCCTGGAAATAGATGGAATTTGTCATCTCTGAGCAGATGTCTGCATTGTCTCATGGGATAAAAATCACAATGTTCTTTGTGTTGGAGAGAACCTTGATTCAATCATGTTTTTAATTATTCTCTGCTATAAATCATCTTAAGAGGCACTTTCAAACTATAATTAAAGCTTGCCTGGTCTTTCTGTTTATTTGCCTAATTTCTGTAATCTAAAAACTCTGCTGATTTGTGTCGCATCTGCTATTAAATTTGAGGCACCGAGAGAGCGAGCATTGGCGAGTGCTGATCTGTGCTTCTCTCCTAGTGTTGCAGTTTGTGAGCCGGTCAGACAACATCCAGTCTTGCAAGTTTGCCCAGACGATGGAGCAGAGGCTGCAGAGGGCCCTCCAGGATGCAGAGAGGAAGGTTCTCAGCACCAGGAGCAACCTGACAGTTCAGGTAGGGAGCAGGGCCTTCAGGCTGAGGACACAGACAGCCATCTTGCATAGATTGGCCAGATATGATATGGGACCCCTCCCCATCTAAACTCTGTCACATGCAAATGTAAGTTTGTACTTTGGGCAGGTGATAGTCATGGTGCTGGTGGGAGTGACTGAGATCTGCTGTGGCGGGTAGGATTCCATGTCACAATGAACTGTTCAGGGGTTAATATTTGTTTTTTATATGCAAAGCTTCTTCCGGCCCTTCTAATGATTTTATTATTAAATAACTGAACCTGAATATACTTTATGAGATGAATCAGTTTTTCGTGTGTGTGTGTGTGTTTGGAGGAAGTGCATGCTACATTGCAAATGTGGAGTTCAGAGAACAGAGAATGAGTTCTTTCCTTTCCAACATGTGGGTCCCAGGCATGAAACTCAGGCTGCCATGCTTGGTGGCAGGCACCTTTAGCTCCTGAGTCATCTTGCATCCTGTGAATTGATTTTAAGTTACTAACTCTGTTGTGATTGGTTGTTTTTTTTTTTGTTTTGTTTTTTTGTGTTGTGTGATTTTCATTGGGCTATTTCCAAATTTCAACACAAATGATCATCACATGCAAACAGAAACACCCACAAGACACACCCACGTCTTTTCTAGTGTGGGCTTACGTTCTGCCAGCAGCTGCACTTAGTGTTTTACCAATATTTTTCTGTGTAATGATCAAGACATCCTTTGAGATATCATCTTCATTTTGTTCAAGTGACAACTAGGAGGACTATGACACTCCCAAAAGGTCTCACGGTTGGAAAAGAATACAGACGGGAGCACAAGATCTGTCTTCCTAGCCACCAAGTCTGCACCAGCATTGATACAGTGTGGAAAGGGTGGCCCTGAGCCCTTGACAAGGACACAAAACATTTCTCAGGAAAATCCAACTCCTGATGCACTATCTATTTGGCTTCCTGGATAGCAGTGTGAATATCACAAAGCCTTTCACAGACCCGTGTGTGTGTGTGTGTGTGTGTGTGTGTGTGTGCGCTTTCATTTGAGCGAACAAGCAATTATGTAGATAACATCTCGGTAATGATAGACACTTCTTAATAATATTCATCCAGCCTCCCAAAATCTCTAATTAATGCTATGGCTCTGTGTCTGTTTTGCGTACTGAACTAAAGCCTTTGCAGTTAGACCCAGGGCTTTTGAATTTGACATTTAGCATAAGTGAATTATCAGCAAAGCCAATATGCTGTAGAAAGCACACAATCTAATTTGAAGGAGCAGCTTTCCTTTTCTAGACTCAGGCAAAGTGGATCGAGGAGGATATCATTATGACTTGGTGGATGGGATCTCATTACGACTCGGTTCTTATTAGTCTAAGATCTAAAAATGTGTCACAGATTTGAGATTTATGTAAGCAGCGTGACTCAGCTCTTGCGGGAAATCTTTTCCTTCAGGGCTATGGTCTTAGCAGGTATATGAACCTATGTGGTTCTTGGCAGCAGAATAAACTTTAAGAGATTTTTTGAGTGCCTGCTGTTATTAGATGTTAGGAGGTCAGACACCAAGATAAATAAGCTGCCCTTGGCCTTCAGCCTGTCTGTTTTAAGCTGGTTATGGGTCATCCAATGAAATGTAAGCAACAAAGCTTCCTTGGAAAAGAATAGTGTGTGTGTGTGTGTGTGTGTGTGTGTGATTTCAGTCCAGACCTGGGACGGGCTCTCACTAGCCCTCTGTGCCCACTTCTAGATTGGTAATGGTGGCCAAGAAGATGAAATACCCTGGTCAGCATGGTCTGGCACAAATGCCTACATAGGAAGGGGGCAGCTGTACCCAAAGCTCATGGACAAAATGGAGAGGAGAGGTGGCTTCCAAGGGACCACGGTGTTATTGCCATAGAAGGAGAAAGATGCTGGGAACAAAGTGGCCTGTGGGCTAATGAGCTAATAAACCGGAATGAGTGAGTGAAAAATGAGATCAGAGGTCTCATGAAAGGGCAAGATTGAGTTGATTAAAGAGGAAACAAAGACGGGATAACAGAGCTGTGCTCACTGCTTGGGAGATCTTAAGCAACAAAGATCTCAATAGTCACCAATGGGAACTGTGGATTGAATTTGTTCCCTACCAACATCCCACTCTGGATGGGCAAAGACAGGGGGATTGCTGTAGATGCCAGGGCAGTCTAGCACGCCTAACAAATTCAAGACCAGCCAGGGTACATAGACCTGTCTCAGAAAACCGAGATGACTTGGCATTTGAGAATGCTTGAACTTAGGTCTTAAAGAAGACCTATGTTCAGTTCCTAGTACCTGCATCAGGCAGCTCCCAGCCACCTGTAATCCAGCTCTGGGGACCCTGACATACTGTTTTGCCCTCATGGGCACCTGTATACAGTGGCACATGTGTGCATGTATGCATGCGTACACTCACACACGCGCACACATACACACATACCAAATCTTTTAAGAAAGAAAGATTTCTGAAATTCCCAGTGATGTTTTTAAAGACAGAAAGAGAAATCTATCTTGAAGTTCAAACAGAGCCTTAAAAGACCTTGAACAGCAAAAGCGATCCTGAGAAAGAACAAATTTTGTGTCACACTTTCATGTTTCAAAAGTTCATTTTAAAAAGCTATTGTAACCAAAGCATGTGGTCTCTATTTTATGACAGAAATGAAGATCAGTAGTCTAGATAGAGAGGCCAGAAAAAAAAAATCCTCTTGTATAGGGTGAAATGGTTTTTTATCAAGGCTGGTCTATGAGGAAAATGACAATCTTTTTAATGATGGATAGCCACATTGCAAAATAAGGAAGCTGGAGCTAACTATACCTAACATTATCGACCAAAATCGTCTCAAAGTGGATCAAAGTCTTTGAGAATTAAAGAATGAAAGCTGAAGAGCTAAAGGGCTCAGAGGATAGAGGAAAGAGTTCATAGGCCTGGGCATGTTGGACATCCCCAGAAAAAACACACAGCCAAGAGGAAAAAAAAAAACCAACTGGACACTCTGGAAACAAGAACTTTGCCCATCAAAAGACACTAATAACAGAGTGAAAGAGACCACAGATTTGTGAGTCGTCGATCTGATAAGTGATTAACAGCTAGAACCAGCATTGCCATGCATCCATGCTTGCCTGGTATGCAAAATGCCCTGGGTCTGATCTACATCACCCCAGGGAGAGATGGAGAGAGCGAGAATAAAAAAACTTTGGCCAACACTTAATCATGAGACACCGTTTCAAATTTATTAGGATGATCATTTTCAACAGCAAAACAAAACCCTGGAAGAGTTGTGAGTGTGCAGAGACGTTAGGGTCTTTGGGTGTGGCTAGAAGAATGTATACCATTGCTCCTCAACAACTTAAAACACACAGTTACAATATCATCCAGCAACTCCACGCCCATCTACATATCAAAAAAGAACTGAAAACAGGAACTAGGAACTAAAATAGGAATTTGTGCCATGTTCACCGAGGCCAATAGTAAATCAAGTATCTATAGGGTTAGGGTTGGGGTTGGGGTTGGGTTGCGTTGGGGTTGGGTTGGGTTGGATTGGGGTTGGGGTTAGGGTTGGGGGTGCATGAAAAACAAATGCAGTCTATACATATGCTGGAGTGTTGCTAAGCCTTCAAGCAGGAGGACCATTCTGGTGCCTGCTGACGCATGGGTGGCATGGAGCTCATTGAGCTAAGTGAAGTAAACCAGTCACAGAAGGGAAAATCCAGAATGATTTCTCATCTGCCAGATGCCTAGAGTTGTAGAAAAATCAGCAATCTTAGTTACAAGAGCAACCTAGGAATAAGAGGGTGGAGAAATCGGGGGTTGTTTAATGGGTACAGGGCTACAGTTGGGGGCAGTGAGGAAGTTCTGGAGATGGGTGTTGCTGACGGTTGTCAAAAAAAATCCCATTCTACTTAATGCCACTGTACTTATGTGCTTACAAGTGGCTAAAATATTAAATTCTGTGACTTATAGATTTTATCACAACGAAAAGATATAGCTTACCTGGCTGAAGATAGGATGTACTTATGCATACACATATTTTCTACACACATATATGCACACATATGTATTTATATATTGCTAACTTTATGGGCTCCTTGGAGATCCAGGGAGATTTAGTGCCATTGAAGGGTGATAAGTGTTCAGAAAATGTTCACAATAAAGATAAAGTTTTATTAAGATTTTTTTTAAATTACTTATTTGTGTATGGTGTGTGTGTGTGTGTGTGTGTACATGTGTGTGTATTTGTGTGTGTGTCTGTGCACATGTGTGTGCCTGTGGGTTCCATAGGAGACCAGAAGAGGGTACTAGATTCCCTGAAGCTGGAGGTACAGGTGGTTGTGAGCCACCTGATCTGGGCACTGAGGACCAACCTCTGAAAGAGCAGCAAGTGGCTTTCACTCTTAACCACTGAGCCATCTCTCTAGGCCCTAGAGAACTCCTTTGAATTTCGAGAAAGAGCTTTTCTCCTGTGCACCTGGGGACTAGGTCTGAATACCTGTGGCTGAAATACATTCCAGAAATACCTCCTGGGAGGAGAATAAGAGCCGAACAGAAATGTCAACTGGGTTATCCTTAGTCCAGGGACTGTGGCTCTCCGCTGGAGACTTGAGAGGCAGCTGTCTCATGGTGGGTGGGGGGGAAGTAGCCCAACAAGAAGCTCTTCTGAGCAGCTTTCTTCAAGGTCAGGACCAAGCAAAGCTGCAGAGATGATGCCTGAGTGAAAAGGTCCCAACAAGCCAGTGGGAAGGACGGTACTCAAAGGGAGTGTGAGAGTTCCCTAAAGGCTTGATCGTGTCTCAGCTGACCGTGTGGGCCGGGATAGCACAGTACTCAGGTGATGCGTGGGCCCTGATGGCCACGAGGAAAGTGATCTGGCATCACTGCTCTGGCCTTCCTTCCTCTCTCCCATGCCCGCCCAGCCCCCTCTAGCTGACGCCAGTGGGCAAAGAAACCATTGTGTAGTCCTTGAGGGCTAGCCTGCGGGCTGCCCTTTGTGACATACAGGGCAGTGACAAGGAGATCTGGAGAGAAAGGACACACACTGACATGCTCCAACAAAAGCACCAAGCCCAGTGGTTTTTCTCCTGCTCATGTTTTTCAAATGTTTGAGATATTTTTATCCATACGTTGACCCAGAAAACCTCATTTTCCGCCTAGCAACTGAGAAAGGAAGAAAGAAAAAAATTAAGAAAGAAAGGAAAAGAAATAAGACTGAGAATGCTATTTTATAGAACTGTTCCTCATAATCCATACCAAATTAATGGTTCACGAAAGGAAGAATTGCTCTATAAAGGATCCATTTTGTATTTCTGAATTCCTGTTCTGCGCTTGTTCAGCCACCCTGCTCCTATCACCGGGTGCACATTCCCTTCCTTACGAAAAGTCCCTGAACATTTGACAGTCGGGCCCCCCTTTAAAATCTGTATGCGCTACTTTACACTTTCAGAATTATAAAAGTCACTTGAGTCAGCCGCACCCTTAGAAAGGACACAGGAGTGGTTGTTCACATCCCGACTCTGGCACGTATAAGCTATATGTATACAGCTGGGCAAAGCCCAGTAAGTCTAGGAAAGGCAGTCATAAATGGACCCTCCTCCCCGGGGGTAGATCAAGCTGGAGATGATGCGCCCGTAGCCCAGGGCCTGGCATGCTCCTACCGCCTGTAAACAATGACTTGCTATTCTCTTTTCCTCCTTGCTGTCTCCCCACTGCCCCTTCCATCGCAACCCATGACTTCTGCTGAAACGTCCCTTCCTCGGCCTCCACGACACAGTCCCTCACCTTACTTGGCATGTCTCCTTCCCCTTTGCTCCTGTGTCATTCAGATGGTGAGCACGTCCAACGCCTCCCAAGCCGTCACGCTGGTATATGCTGTGGGCAATCAGAGCTCGCTCCTCAACGGCACTGTGGCCAGCAGCCTCCTCGGCCAGCTCTCAGCCGAGCTGGTGGGATTCTACCTCACTTACCCTCCACTCACCATCGCTGAACGTGAGTACACGCGCCTCCGCCTCGGCCTTGGGCAGAAGGGCTCTGTGGTTTCCCCTGGGGGACCTTTCTCCACAAAACAGAGGAACCTCTGTTGTGCTGTGCTGCATACCTTGTGAATTATCTCGAGCAGCTTAAAAGTACAACCCGTGGGAGCTGAAGTGACAAAAAGTTCATTGCACACGGCAAGAAAGCTCTAGAAGAGAAAATTTGAAGGTGTCCCCACCCAATTTTCACAGGCTGTCTGTCCTCCCACAGCTAGGAGGGCTGTATTGGGTCCTGTGCTCTGAGCACTGCCTTCCAAGGCACCTGTTCTCTGCTGGGGTAGTCCAGGTTGCCATGGTTTTTTCTCCCCTCCACAGATGTTCCTAGACCTTCAAGTCCAGCTGGCTGCAGACAGCATAATGCAAACTTTGCGGTCTATGTCGTGACTTCACTCTAAGTCCCCATAGTCTGAGGCCTTGGCTCTCTCTAACGCCTATTACATAATCCTCATTACTGATCAGTTAACATAGACTCTGAGGACAGAGTGGCCCACACTCTGTCACTAGACACTTGCTGGACAGTGAAAGGAAGGGATGGCCTGTGCTCTAAATTTAGTCATGACATTTCACAAGATTACTAGCAAAGATTTCCTTTTAAGATATACTTATTAGCAAAAGTATTTCATAATTTCTTTCTGTAGTTGTTTTGATCCTATAAATAAATGAGGTGTGTGTGTGTGTGTGTGTGTGTGTGTGTGTGTGTGTGTGTGTGTGTAAAAGGTGTAGTTGTCACTTAGCAACCACTGAGAAGTTTTTGGAATGTGTTTTTATGGGAAAGATCTTACAAAATTTCAGGCATCGAGAATGACTCTATAAAAAGATTATGTCAGCTGGGTAATGCTGGCACACGCCTTTGATCCCAGAACTTGAGAGGCAGAGGCAGGTGGATCTCTCTGAGTTTGAGGCCAGCCTGGTCTACAGAATGAGTTTCGAATGGCCAAGGCTACACAAAGAAAGCCTGCCACAAAAACAAACAAACAAACAAAAAAACATAAAAGATATCGGGACGTCACAGGGCGGCAGGGCGGGAGTTGCTCTCTTTCCTCAGCTTAGTAGTCTGCTAAGAAGCTCAGTTAAGCTGAACCGGAGCGGCAGAGGTTGGAAAAATGGCTCAGTTGGTGAAGTGCTTGCTGTGCAAGCCTAAGAATCTGAGTTTGAGCTCAGTGTCCACATTTAAAAAAAAAAAAAAAAAAAAAAAGACTGGTGAGGTGCTCACAACCGTAGCACAAGACGAAGCTCACTGGACAGCCAGCCTAGTCAAATCAACAAACTCAAGGTTTAGTGAGGGATCTTGTCTCAGGAAATAAGGTGGAGAGCAACTGAGGAAGACATTTGCCACCATCCAATGGCTTACAAATACATGTGTACACATTTACACGCATACACACACGTACACCCACGTGAGGGATTTATTGAGCACTGACTATATGTCAGGCACTGTCCAAAGTCCTTTACATGTATGCGTTCTCACAGTCACCATGTGTAAAGCAAGATGATAGGTTCTGCTCCCAGCGCTGGGGTACCACATACAACATTGGGAAGATCCCTTTTAGAGCTAACCATTCCTTCTGACCTCCATGGCGCTGGATAATCTGTACAGGGGAAGCCCCAGCTGAGACAGGCTGCAGCTCCGGGTGTTGATAGTAAAAGCATTTAAGAAGGCTTAGAGGGAAAACTTCAAAGAGAGAAAGTCGTGAATCTGAGCTCCTTGTAGGAGCTGTCCCTTTACTGAGTCACTTTTCTACACAATGTGACAGTTTGACCTTGGGTTTCTCAGAAATGGCCGTGTAGGACCTAGCCTCACCTATTGCCAGCTTGTCACTTCTGTGTTTCCCTTGACAGTATTTACCCATAAAACCCGTAAAAGAAATTTGATGAGGGTTTTTTAAATTTATTTTAGCACTGGAATATCCCAACCTTGATACATCAGAAACAACCAGAGACTACTGGGTCATCACAGGTAATCTCTTGTTTTTATATTTCCCTCTTCGTGTACTGTCAGCTTGGTTTGTCTAAAATGGTGCCATTTAGTGACAGGATCGACACCTTTGGTCCCACCTTATAAGTCAAGGAGTTCCTTCCATAGGGCTGGAAGGAAATAGGGAAGCCAAGAAAGGACCTTGAAGATAATTACTGATACATAATTCAGAACTGTAATCTTAGAGGTCCCCTCTGCAGCGCCAGTGTGTGAGTGTCTGTACGGACAGACGGCAGGCCTTTCTGTACTTCCCTGGAAAACCCAAATCAAAGCCAGAGGAGGGCTGTATGTGACTGCTCCTTCTTGGGGTGCACTGCCTTGCATACCAATTCCAGTGTGCCCCAATGATGAGGTCGGGTGAGAGCCAAAGAGCAAGAGTATTCTGGTGGCATTTTTCTTTTTTTTTTCCCCTTGACATTTTGCTTTCTCCAACTGAACATTATGAAACAGCAAAAGCATTCTGTTGTATCTTTCAAAAGCTGCACAGTAGCTCTAAAATGAGAGAAGCAACGTTATTGAAGCAAATGGAGGGGACAGGTATTTGTAGGAGAAAAAGTGACCAGCTGCAAGTTACACTCTCCATTGTTCTGTGAGTCGGAGGCCAAAGTTTGGGGCTTCCCCCATCTCCTTGGCTTGAAGCTAATCACCTTCCCCGTTTGTCCCCATCTGTTCTTCCCTCTGAGCCTGTACGTGTCCTGATTTCCTTTTCTTATAAGGACACCAGACACACTGCATTAGGGCCCGTGCTCATGGCCTGATTTTAATTTTATTATCCCTTTAAAGACCAAGTACTGTCACCCTCTAAGAAACTGGGGGCTAGGACTCACTCCCACATGTAAATCTGGGGAACATCATGAGGAGGCAGGAAGATCCAAGACATGGAAATGTGTCTCGGTGAGCAGCCTGAACTCCTTTCCCTCATTCATCCTTCCTCCGATGTTCCTCATAAGTGGCAGGTGGGCTGCTGCCTGAAATTCTATCCAAGCAGATGATGCCTGCCTAGCCTCCCTTCTAAAGAACAGGTCTCCCATTGCAGGGTCTTCCGTCCACAGAGATCATTTTAACTGCTAACAAAGCAAACTAAAGAAGCATATTTTCCCTTATTTATTTGTGTATTCACTTTACATCCAGATCGCAGACCCCTTCATCCTCTCCTCCCCATGCTATACTCCCACCCTCTCCCCTGACTCCACCCTCCCCTTCTCCTCAGAAAATGGGAGGCCCCATTCCTCAGAACAACCTGCTCCAACACATCAAGTTGATCAGGACTAAGCATACCCTCTTCCACTGAGGCCAGACAAGGCAGCCCAGCAAGGAGAAAGCGATCCAAAAGCAGCTACTGCATCCATATCAAACACAGACCCCACCCCATTCCCATGGCTAGGGCACCCACAGGATGAGCAAGCTGTCCATCAGCTACATATGTGTAGGGGGCCTAGGTCCAGTTCATGCACCAACATATGCTCTTTGGTTGGTGGTTCAGTCTCTGTGAGCCCCCATGGGCCTAGGTTAGTTAACTCTGATGGTCTTCTTGTGGAGTTCTTGACCCCTGAGGGCTGGGAGAGAAAAGGGGAACCAATGGGGGCGGGCATCTCTGGGACAAACCATGACTTGTCATGGCTCTAGCTGAGACTTTTAGCAGTGGGGGGACATGAAGACTGAAGTGGCCACCTCCTATAGCCAGGCAGGACTTCCAGTGGAGGGAGGGGAATACCAACCCACACACAAAACCTTCGATCCAAAATTTACGCTCCCTACAAGATGTGCAGGGATAAAGATGGAGCAAAGAATGGAATGACCAACCAAGAAGCTCATTTTTAACGGATTAGAAAGCACCCTGCCAGGATGCAAGCCCAAGAGAGAGAGAGACATGAGCCGGTGGGTTGCAGAACACACACAATCATGTGTCCTCCTCAAGCAATGGTGCCTTTTCCTCCACAGATCTTCCCACTCTTCTGAACTTTACAGTTCACATTCAGTGGTCAAAAGCCATTCTTCAAACACAGGCTGCCCTTGACAGCCACCGATTCATCCCCTCCCAATCTCCCCACACCTTACTGAGCCTTCATTTCAGTGGCATTACCTTAAAAGAAATCTACACACTCAGTCTCGCTTCTGGACTCCCCTGGGACTTAACCCTTCATACTCAGTTATGTAACCTCCTTCCTTATTGCTGTTGTTGGCATTGCGGCTGGTGATCAAAGCAGAGTTGCCACTGTCTCTCTGGTGGTGGCATCAATCAGTTAGTACTTGTAAGGAACTAGAACCATGTTTTGGCATGACCCTTTTGCCAAGGGTCTGCTGTACTGTACTTTACAAACTCCTGGAAGGCCTCTGCCAATCTGCTCTATCACAAAAGAAAGGGCTCATGACAGGGAGCCGGTGATGAGGGTCTTTGCTCAGCCTTGGCCCCCAGACCATCACTGCAAGCTCTGCCTTTTTCAGTTTGTTGCAACTTCTTCTTTGTATAGTTTCTATTACGAACCATTCATGCATTTGTCTGTTTTATGGCTGGAATTAGATGGAATATATTGTACACTTTCTTCCTCTTGCAGAGGATGGGTCCTTCTTAGATGGAAAATCACCAGGAATGGTTGTCCACAGCCTCTCTTTCTAGAGAACTTAGAAGCTGTCCTGCCATCTGAAGATTTTGTAACTGGTTTTATAGAAATGAAGCAAGATAGAGATACCCGGATCTTAGTGACTGGGGCCTGGAGAGATAGCTCCAGTTAAGCGCTTGTCATGCAGGCATGAGGGCTTGGGTTAGATTCCCCAGGACGCACATCAGAGAAGAGGCAGAGGCAGGCAGATCCCTGCGGGGTGGCCAGCCAGCCTAGCTAATTGGCAAGCCCACAGGATACTGGTCACTAATAGATGTCAGAGCCCATCTCAGATTTATACATTTGCCCTTGTTTCACTCACCAGAGACAAAATGTCCAGTAATGAGTGACTTTCTTCTCATCTCTCACCTCTGCTTCTTACTGTGTGTCTGAGAGCCAGTCCCCTGGGCCCTCTGGGTTCATACGCTCACCTGTAGAATGAGAGAGAGACATTAGCTGAGCACGAAGACTCCTGGAGTTTGAATGTGTGGGATTCAACCACAAATGAAACAGTTCAGCTCAAGTGTAGGAGGCTGACCCTTGCCTGGCTGATGATGGATCTTAGAGCCCAGTGCAGTTATAAATAAAACGAGAGGGGACATGTCACAGTCTTGGGCTTTTGTACCTAGCTTCTCCGAACACAGCAGGGAACTTGCAACGCCTCCTCTATTCTGAATCTGTAGTGACTAAGAGCAGGTGACAAGAGGACCCTGGGGCATGTATGTCTTCAAAGAAATAATTTAAGTGACCCAGCTGTGGGGTTTATTTCTCTTGATCCGCATGTGAACGCCATTCTGTGAGTGTCACCTTTGATGGCTTGGTCTGGCCCTGTGTGGATTCGATCCTTGGTGCTGGATGAACGCAGCACCCTGCTGGGTTAGCGGCTACAGAGACAACCTGCTCTTTAGGAGGGGTTGTTTTCATATCTTGGCGGACGGGTGGTATTCACGGTCCTGGGCTGGACTGTGTTAGAACCAACTCTATGAAATGAAGACTCTTCTATCCCACCCACAAGCCCTCGGGAGTTTTTGATCACAAAAAAAAAAGATAATAAATTTGAACACTTAAAATTTGGGGTATGGGCTGTGTCTGAAGGCACTGTTGGCATGCTTGGGGGTGAAGTTGCTTCCCAAGGGATGTAGAGCAAAGGCTGGAGTCTGAACATAGATAAAACAGGCGATTGTCCCTTAGGGAAGCTCTAGTCTTCACTACAGCTCTCATCTGCGCACCAACAATGGCTTGCAGCTCCACTGGCAGTGTCTCACCTGTTGCCCCCAGGTAATGGCTGCTGGGATTTAGCCATGGAAAGGGAATGTCCAGGAAAGGATCCCATGTACCTTCCATGTACAAGACCAAACTTCACTATAGATCCTGTCCCTTTTGACCTTTAGAGACCATTTGCTGTGCGTGTACTCTCTCTGAGGTACCTTCCTTGCCCTTTCCACTAAAGGCTGGAGTCCAGCGGCTTGCTGAAGGCCCCGTAGTTGATAAGAAGAGAGAAATAGCATGCTCCTTATGTTAAGTTGTCTTCTTCTTGAATGGGCGAGGACCTGAGGGGCCCTGGGCAGCTTTAGGGATAAGTAATAGAAGGATCCTACCTATATATATTTTTTAAACGATCAAAAACTCACAGAGGCTTGGGGATGGAATAGAAGAGTTGGTTCTAACAGAGTCCAGGCCAGGATCATTGAGAGATAAGGATCCTGAATAGTGTAGTTTGCCTAAAACTACGTGCTCAAGTTCCAGGATGATTCTGTGAATCCTTGACAAAGCTGTTGAGAAAGAAAACTAAGCCCCGAGTCAGGGTTTGCAAGTGAGAACCAGCCCAAACCCTAATTAGCTGCACCTGTAGCCCAGCTGCGTTCCCTGTGGGCTCTTTGCTATATCATCTGTAAGAGGTTGGGTTTGAGGCAGCAGCCACATGCCACAGCTCTCAGAAGAAAGGCTGAAGCTTAGTATGTGAGCTTGGGTTTGTGCCCTAACTCCGCTACTTACTGGCTGTCTTGGGCAGGTCACTAACTTTTCCAGCACGTGTAACACAAAGGAGTCTTAACTCATGATCTACCTGGGAGGAGAAGTACAGGTTGTGGAGAAGTAGGGCAAGCTAGCCAAGCCCCAGCGTGAGGTAGGGCCTGGTGGCTTTCCTCGGGCCATGTGGGGTGGGTGGGGGTGTCCTTATCAGGCCGGCAGGGAGTCTGGGCTCTGAGCATCCCCTCTGCTTTCTGCATCCTCAGTGCTCCAGGGTGTGGACAACTCTCTGGTGGGCCTGCACAACCAGAGCTTTGCCCGGGTCATGGAGCAACGCCTGGCCCAGCTGTTCATGATGTCCCAGCAACAGGGCCGGCGGTTCAGACGGGCCACCACCTTGGGAAGCTACACTGTTCAGGTAAGCGTGTGCACTGGGGTTTTCTGATGACCGTGGGGTGTTTCCTGGGAGCACACAGCTCCACCTGCCCAGAGGTGTACCCGTGCCGCCAAGTGCCTTAAGCTTCTGGATCAACATCCCTCTGAAGTCTTGGAGGCTGAATCAATATCTTTACCCTTCATTGTCAGTAACTAGATTACCAGGAAAGGAGTTTATAGACATTCAGGTATTCACAAAGCAAAGAGTTCCCTGGTGACCTCTCACCCTCTCATCAGTTCCTTGTCACTCAAAGAGACTACTAGCACAACCATCTCTGAATTACCTTAAAGGGACTTGAGTAGTCACGACAGCAGGTACCCCATGGGGACTATCTGCCCTTTTCTACACACGTTACCCCGTTCCTCCTAGAGTGGGACTGTCCTTAGCCTATCTGGACCAATCCAGACAGATTGACTATGATTGATTTTACCCCTCACCATTGAGAATCCATCTCTGATATGTTATGCTAATTGAAAAAGCTCTATTAATCTTGGTAGCACACTCTAGATGACCTCCCGGTACCGTGGCCTTCCATTGGCCACACTATGAACTCCTGATTGACAACTGAGCACGCCTTTTATAGATGCACAGTGTCACGCTGTCTGTGTGGAAATTGCAGGCATTAGTCCAATCTGTCTGCAGATCACATCCTCGTGACTTCTTGAAAGTCACCCATCTTCTCTCCCTGCATGAGCTGCATCACAACCCTGGTAGATACTCCATGTCTCCTTATATGTATCATGCTCGTTGTCCTATTGGGTGTCAATTTGGTTCTGGAAGTCTGCTCCATGACAGGCCATTCCTAGGGAAAATGATGGTTTACTTCACATGCCAGGATTGTAGGTCTGTCTCTGTTGGCCTGTCCCAGGTAGGCCCTTACAGTCCACGGGTTTTCTAATGACAGAAACTAAGTCACTGGTTACCACATGACTGTGAAGTGAGATTTTTGCATCAGTCCAAGAGGGAGAAAGGACCTTCTTACAGGCCCGGTGCTACTTGTAACCCAACAATTCTGCATGTCTCAGAGATTGCAGAGAGACGTCAACTTTATATTTTCTTGGTGCTCAGTGTACTTGACTGTAGCTCTCCAGAAATTCAGAGTGAAGCAAGTAGGGTTTCTCCTCCTCCCCTCCCCTGGTAAATCACTCTATACAGAAGCTATAGATAGCCTCTGATATCATACCTGGGTAAATCTTGGTAAAAAGTTGTTATCAAGTCAGAAATGAGTGAAGCTAACAGATACTTGAATTATCAATCACCCCTGCCAGGTTGTTCAAATACTGTCCACCTCCTTTCTCACCAGGGAAAGGAGTAACATGTTCAAGCCACCTCCCAAAATCACACCATGGAGCTTCCATTATCCTGCCACCCAGAGGTCTTTCTTCTGGGCTGAGATGATTATAAAAAATTACTTTCCTTCATAAATATGGAGATTTAGGCAGCCAGAATTTAAAGTTATTTCTACAGTTGATGTATCTGGGAAGACGGCTCAGTCAATGAAGCGTTGGCTGCATAATTTGGATCCTCAGAACACACAGAGAAAGTAGGGCTTGATGGCACGCACCTACAATGCCAGACTGGGAGGGTAGAGACAGGAGGATTCTGGGGGTTCACTAGCCAGCTAGCCAAGCTGCATTAGTGAGCGCCAGGTTAAGGGAGAGATCCTGTTTCAAAAACCAAGGTGGAAAGTAATGGAGGAAGATACTTAAAGCAAGACACACACACACACACACACACACACACACACACACACACACACACGCAGCATTCATCTTTAAAATTACATTCCCTCTCTTCCTATCCAACTTGAGCATGGTTCTGCATTTTGTATTCAATCAGCCCTGTGTTTTTTTCCATATAGATTTTACCCCCCTCCCCCTGTGTATAGATTCTTAAAAATATGCTGTGTTGTTTTTCCTCTTTTAAATGTCATATTCTGTAATTTGTGATCCACATTCCTATGAATTGGAGTAGTTTGTTCATCATACTCTATCATGTGGGTTTCCATAATTCATTTATTCAGTTTAATTCTAATGACTTTTTTGGATTTTTTTTCAGGGATTTTTGTTGTGGTAGTGGTGGTGGTTGTTAATGAAATTATTATATATTACATTTTTGTAATATCTTTTGATATTCTCTGAAACTCAACACCTATAATGTACACTCTGAAATGTTTACCAGTTGCTAATCCTCAGGGCTAAAAGCTGGAACCCCAAATGCCCAATGTTTCTGCATACATACAACAGAACACTATGTCTGAATCTATGCAGAACATCTAAGTCTATGCTTTTGTATTGATTATTATCGATCTGTAATTCCAGAAGTTAAAAATAACCCTCCAAATGTCTAACGGTACAGAGCTTGTCAGGCCATCTTATGAGGCATATAGAAAAGCTGTATGGGAAGAACTGCTTCTGCTTTTGAAACATATTAATCCATTTAAAGATGCAAGCGGAAATGGTGAGCTACAGGCCTCTGCGACGGCTTGGTAGGTAAAGGCGTCTGCTACCAAGCCTGCGGACCCGAGTTCAAGTCCTGGGACCCATAGAAGTGTAGAACCTATTCCTGCAGGTTCTCCTCTGACCACACATGCATCGTGTCACATGTGTGTGCATGCATGCACACATGAATGTAAAAAAAAAATAGGTATGGTGTCTTATAGAGAGTATGATGATTTTCTAAGGTAATAAAGAAGAGGTTTGTGTAGAAAATCCAAAGATTAGAAACAAAGACTCCAAGATGATAACAGTGCTTTGCTGTTGGAGGAAGAACTATACATTATTTTAAGTCTTTTCCCTGCTTGATGCTTTTTCATCTAAATGTAAATTTTGTGATAAACAAACAAACAAGCAAAAAAAAAAAAAAAAAAAAAAACAAACCAAAAAACCTCTACACAGCTATTTTAGAAAATAAAAAAAGTTTGAGTTTCCAAGTACTGTTTTTTATCCGGTCTTCTCAATTATATAGACAAATAGGTCTTTTTTCCCCTTCCAGGCAATTGAAGACCTTTGAAATTAAGCACTTTGCTTGGGGAGAGCCTAGGGTGCCCTGAATTAACATGGAGGCCTATTTTCAAATGAGGCCAGACAGAGCTCAGTGGAGGCTGGGAAACATCTCTCTTCCCAGCTTCAAACTGTGTCCGGATGCTGCTGTTTTTCAAAAGCCCCTTTCTCCTCCCGGTCTCCCATTCCAGGGATGACAGCTTCCTGAGGCTCTGGCTGTAGGGAGGATCACAGGCCTAATGTCTAGCCTGTCCCCGTGGGTCCACTAGGGAACAGCAGGCCTCAGTGACAGGATGGGGTGAGCCTTCTGATGGCTCAGGGGCCTGCAGGGCCAGTCCAACATGCTCTGGCAACACCCAGCCTCTCTTTTTCTGAAAGATGGTGAAGATGCAGCGAGTGCCAGGACCAAAGGACCCAGCAGAGCTGACGTACTACACGCTCTACAATGGGAAGCCACTACTGGGGACTGCGGCAGCCAAGATCCTGAGCACCATCGACTCCCAGAGGATGGCCTTGACTCTGCATCATGTGGTTCTTTTACAAGCTGACCGTAAGGAGTCTTTTTCATTCAGTGCTTTGATGGCATTCAGTATTCTCTGTATATCACGGAAGTCGTCCAAGCCCATATCAATGGTCTTACAGCCGAACATACTTTGGTTCTGCAAGGTTTGAAAATCAGTTGGCTATGTTTCCTGTTAAAGCAAAGGCTTTTGGGAAAGGGATGTGGCTTGCAATATTTAAATGATGGTAGGTAATAATATCACTTTATCCCCAAGTGCTATCCGCTCTTCCTCCTCAAATCCAGTATAATCTAGCTACAAAACAAAATATCTGCAGCTGAGATCACATCTACGTGCTCGGGGAATTAAAGATAATTTGATTCAGTGAACGTTCAGTTCTGTTTGAATTATGGTTGGGGACATCATAAGTGGGTGACACCTGGTTCCTGGCTCTGAGGGACAGTGTTGTTGATGCAGGCGGCTGATGGTGGGACAGTGGGACCTGCGGAGGGAGGTTTTCTTTGAAAGGGCCTCTGGAACCAGGGACAGAAGAAGGACAGTAAACCAATGCCCTCTCTGTGGCAGCTACCGCGCCGCTTGCTCCATTCATTTACCTTCTATTCTGCTAGGGCTCTGTTTATTCCGCTCCAAACCACAGCAAGGGAAACAGGCTCAGAACAAGTAGAATAACTTGTTCTGATGGGTGATTCTTACCCATCAGAGTACCAGCACTTAGCCAGGTCACCAATCTGGATATTTCCAGCTCCAGACCTGTGTTCTTAGCTGTGTCATACTTGTAAGAGCTCTTTAAAGGGAAGGGACAGGTGAGTATTAAAAACAAACATTATGAATGAAAATGCAGGGCAGATATACCAGGTGTGCCTGGAACACAAGTAGTTTAAGCGGCCCAAGGCAAAACTACAAAAGCAGGTAGAAGATGCAATGGAAGCAGAAAGGGTGTTCAATGGAAGACCCGTGGGATATAACAGGCTGCAGAGAGCTCTAGAAGATTTCTAAGCAGGAGGGTGGTTCTATCAGAGGCTCCCATTACCAAGAGCAGCTGATTGGACAGCCCAGTCACGGATGGAAGGAGACAAATGATCACAGGAGGTTCAGTAGCGCCCCACGCATCAGGGACCCAACTAAAGCTATAGCCAATGTGGAACAGAGAGAAGGTGGGACACAAATTTGGGAGGTTGTGTGTGGCAGTTTTAGCATGCAGCAACATGCCAAGCATGGAAGGGCAGTCCCCACGGGGTTTTTTTGACGGTGTTCACTTTCCCCAAAGGGCATCAGGTTGGTTCACACCTGGCCCGTGACTTTCTTCTCCTCCTCCTCTTCTCTTGCTTTCACTGGGGATGAGTGTGACAAACGTTTTATCTTTGGCTGGTACATGCTCGTAGACACACCTATGCTGAGGAATGATGATAACTATTCTCTGCAGTCTTGTTTGTGAAATGTCACTTTAAACTGTGAGTCTCTTCCTTGTCTCTTCTCGGTTCCCTCTTCAGTGCCTCTATTCCTGTCAGTTTCTGGTCATCACTTCCTGTGTTCTGTTGTATTTTCTACATTGGTTCCCCCAAAATTCTGTCCTCAGTGTTTACATCTCCCCACGCCCCAACTCTGACGAACGGCACTGCTAGGTATGGACAGCTGGGTGGATTCAGAATGTTTGAAGGATGGGTTCAGAGCTAATGGGTTCAAGCAATAGATTTTTATGGCAGGATAAGGAGGAGATTAGAGGCATTCAAGGGAGACTTGTAGGTGTTGGCTTGAGCTTTGGTTGTGGTTTCATTTGCTTAGATGCAGAAGGTTTCATGGCTTGGATGGGAATCAGGGAGATGGAAGTCATGCATCAAGTTTGAAATGTCTGCTGGAGGACTACATGGGAGTCAAGAGAAAGAAAGTTGGGTGACATCAGCATACAGAGCTAAGGGAGCAAGTGGAAGTGAATGGGAGGGCAACTGAGCAAGGGTGAAGACCAGGAAACTTCCTGGGAAGTCTGTGAGTTGAGGAGCAAGAGTCAACGGAGGATCCTGAGGGATGGCAGAAGATTCAGGGGACAGTAGGGCTTAGAGAGCAAGTCAGGGGAGGGTGCTGAAGAGATGGCCCACAAGTTAAGAGCCCTTCCTGCTCTTTCAGAGGACCCAAGTTCAGGTCCCAGCACCTACACTGGGCATCTCACAACTGCCTGAAACTTCAGCTCCAGAAAGGAAGCACACTTGCATCGTAGGAAGGAGTAGTGTGCTGTGCTTATCTAGACCCTCAAGGGACAGCATGTTGGGCTAAAGGTAAACATTATTAGGTCAGACGAAGAGTTTTGGTGACCCTTCTAGCAGTGGTTCTGGAGAGGTTAGTAAGAAGAGGATCATGATGGGACAAGTGACAAAGGGTAACTAAAACAGCTGCGTGGGGCACAACAAGACATTGGGTGAGTTTGGTTCTCCGTGTGAACGCTGTAAAAGATGGAGTAGGTGGTAACAGGGAAGGAAAAGGGGAAATTTGTAAGGCACAGTCCTCACATGAGCAAAGGGGTTGGACCTAGTGAGCACACGGAGATACCACACAGACCTTCCTATCATAATGAGGAAGAAAACAGTACTGGGGTGCATTTGGTCACAGAAGCCTGAGGATGCATTCCGATTGGTCTGTTCTCTCAGAGCATCATGAGGAGAAGTTGACAGCTGAGCTTAAGGCTGCAGATGGATTTGAGCAGAGCCAGCTGGTGTGAGCAGCATAGCAGGTTGCCAAGGCAACCTCATCTCTGTTTCCCCTGCTATGTCCAGATAGTTCCTTCTCCTCCTTTGAAATCTCAGGTCCGGTGCAGGGAAGATGGCTCAGTGGGTAAGAATGGGGGGATCTGAGTTCAAACCCCCAACATCCACATAAAAAGCCGCATGTGGCTGTGTGCATCAACAGCCCTAGCTTTGTAGAAACAGGAGGATTACTGGGGTTTTCTGGACCCCAGTGTAGCGCTAGGTTTAGTAAGAGACCCTATCTCAAGGCAATAAGGCAGAGAGTGACCGTGAAGGATACTGAAGTTCCGTTCCCCGCTGGCTTCCATGTAAATGTAGACATGGACACTCATTTAAGTCTACACGACATTCACATGCCCCATATACCCCATGTCCCCTGCAGTCCTCTCTGTACACCCAAGGACACCCTACCATTCACTGGCCACCTGGATCACTGGCCCTTCCTCTCCATCATTTTAGTTCCAGATGTATGCTGCTTTGGATCTGTTTGTTCTGGGACTTCCAGACCTGTGGTACATGAGAAAGGATGAGGAGAACTATGCTCAGTGAGTGCAGGAAGTGAGCAAGCACCAGGGGAGGGGCTGAGGCCAGAGGACCTTGCTGACGATGGTGGTAGAGACAATGGAAGGCACTAAGAGAGTGGGAAAGAAGAGGGATTCTCATCAAATGACATGTGTGGAGCCTTCTGGAAACAAGTCTAGGTGTTGAGAAATGACAAGGAGATTTGACTAAGAACGTAAACTCTGCTGCCCACTCCCAAAGCCATCTCACTTTGGCCCTTCACCTTCGATTCTTTCTCTCCAATTCACTGGCCCTCTCAGGCCTCTTCAACAACCTACACATCAAATCCCATTCTCCATTTCCTTGTTCTCCCCCATCTTCATCTACAGCAATAACTTGCCCACACTCACACTGATGTGTCTTCCACACTACCATTAGAATCATTATAATCAAATTTGGGTTCTGCTCTTACATCAACTCCCTAAGAAAATGGTTATCTCTTCATCGTCTATAGGATAAAGCACACATTCCTGGAAATGGGTCTTCACAGTAGCTCCTGCTCAACACACACTCAGGTCTCTCTATAGCCTGGTCTCCTGGTTTGATCTCTACCGCTGGGATAAAACGCTACAACTAAAAGTAACTTGGGGAGGAAAGGGTTATTTCATTTTACACTTCCATGCCATAGTCCATCATTGAGTCAGGGCAGGAACTGAAGCAGAGATCACGGAGGAACTCAGCTTTCCCTGTGGCTTGCCCAGTTTTCTTTCTTATACCACCAAGGACCACCTGCCCAGAAGTGACACCACCCTCATTTGACTAGGACCTCCCACATCAATCATCATTCAAAAAACTACCTCACAGACGTTTACTACAGCCAATCTGATAGGGACATTTTTCTTTTTCCTCAGTTGAGGTTCCTTCTTCCCAGATGACCATAGCTTGTGTCAAGTTGACAAAAAACAACCAGCACCAGGCTGTTCTTCCTGCCACGGCCTTCTTTCCCCTTCCTGCCTAATGCTTCAGCCTTGAGAGTAAGCTCACTGCCCACCATCCTTGTCCTGAGTGGACAAATTAAACAAGACAAGTGACTGCGCTAGATGGTGGGAAGTGCCTTGGAGAACATGTAGTCAGGATGGGCTGTGTATCCTGAGGAGATGAAGCTGTGATTTAAGTTGCTGGGGGCCATGAAGAGGATCAGTGACTGACCAGGTACATGGGAGGTGGGAGGGAACAGAAAGATTCCTAAAGCCATCCAGGACCTGGGTCCAGACAGAGGAGACTGAGTAAAGGGGCCCACAAGAAGAAAGGGTGGAAGCGCTGAGGTCTGAGGCACAGGGGAGAGGCCCAGCAGACTTCACGGGCTGGCCCTGAGTGGAGGAGAAGCCATGGGAGGGTTTGGGCAGGAAAGCTACAGGACTGAACACTCACTACTTGATAGACTCCTGAGTAGGGTCACTCCTCCATCTACTCACCCAGCTATAGATGCCAAGGTTTGAGAAAACAAGCTTGAAACATGGCTGGATGGATTCCCTCTCCTTTTAGCGTCTGTCCAGGTGAGAATCACTGAGTCTGTGTTCACACTGTTTGGATCCTCCTGGCAAATGCTTATGTCGAGCGTGAGCTTGAGCACACATACAGATGTAGGCTCACACGTTTGTTCATGCGCGATAGCTCAGAAGGGACCCTTCACCTTCACGAGCGCAGTATGCGGGCAAAGGCTGTGTCATTGTGTCTGAGGAGGAGGAGGCACTCTGAGCTTACTTATCGTCTTTTCCTCTCTGTCCTCTGTTGACCCTCTTGCAATTTAAATGACCACTCATGCCATTTCATCCTGGCCATGGCTTTGTAATTTTAGATCACATGCCAATGAATATATTCGGTTTGGATGACTTCAATTGACCTAATTTGAATATCATTTCGATCACTGAAAAAAATTTATTAATGTGCATAAGAGGAATCTGTTCTCTCCCCCATTTAAATAGAGGTGAAGAAATGTTATGTAATGCACCAAAAGGAAAGTCACCCACCCAAATAATAAAACCAAATAAAATCAGAGCACATAACTATTCTCACTAATTATATATACATGTGTGCCTTTGATATATATATGTATTCAGAAATATGTATAAATTTAGAATATACTCTGATGGATCACATATGTATCTCCATCAGGAGATGAAGTCAAATATCCTGATCTCCATCAAGATAAAGTAGCCCAACCTGAAAAAAGCACCAGTGATATTTCCCAGAGAAGCTCTGAGCTTTAGAAAATGTTAATGACACAGAACTCACATATAAATACAAGCTACTAAGAGCAGTGGCAATTAAACACAATGTCAACAGAGGCACATTATCTAATGAGCTGTTTTCAGGAAGTTAATAATGTGATTAATCACTGATTGATACAAACCGTGGAAAGAGAAATTCTCCTATACTAATAGGATTCTCAGCCCAAGGGCAGCCAGATAAGAGGCAGAACTTGGCTAACAAGGGACCAGCTGAAGTCAAGGTGGTTGAAGCCAGAGGAAGGCCAGCTGGCTCCTCAGACAGATTGTCCTCATGTGAGGCGTGACAGTGGGGCTTTTGTACTGCAGGGTCTAAGCCCTCAGCTTTGAGGGCCAAGCAGCCTCTAGAGTTCAGAAGAGGTAGGAAGGCTCCTGCTAACCAAACACATGAGAGACCAAAATATAAGATAGATCATAAGCAAAGTAATTTAAAACACAGGCTGGAATTGCTATGGAAATAAAATGTTTCCTTCTAGCTTGGTCTCATTACAACAGGTATAACAGCTTACATTCTCAAGCCTTGAGCTTCAGGGATTAATTATTCGTTATGTGAAAGTCCTGGTCATAGGTCCCGAAGATGCCCCATGGAACAAACACACACACACTCAGTGGAGGGGTGACAGAGATGAGCAAATGCCCGTGGTGACACGTGTTTTAGAGCCTTACTGCTGTGACCAGGGGCCTGGTGCCGAGACAGCACCCAGGAGCCCGTAGGAAAGGCAGACTCTCAGGAGAGCCTCACGATAGTGCAGGATGCTGGATAAGGTGAAACAGAGTCAGCACTGATGACAAGGTGATGGCCCGCCTGGCTGCAGAAGAGGAATGGAGATGAATCTCAGGAAGAGCAGATCAGAGAGGGAGAGAATCAAGTGTTGTCTTCTAGGGGCCAGTGAGATGACCTGTAGGCAACAGGACTGGCTGCCCAGCCTGATGATCGGAGTCTCCTTCCCAGGATCCACCTGGTGGAGGGAAAGAACTGAGTATGAGAAGTTGTCCTCTGTCCTTCAGCCCTACTGACAGAGTCACCAAGCTGGAACAGTTAGCTGAAACCCACCAGTCTGCCACCAAGGCCCAGCACCTGCATCTAGGGCCTGCTCTCCAGCACAGACAGGCCCCTCTTGACCGTTGGTCCCTCTCTAGATCATTGCAGACTTCACCTCCATCCTGTGATGCTTCCCACAGGCTGGACTCCCGGTTTTCTTTTTTTTATTATTAAATTTTTATTTTTAATATTAATTACAGTTTATTTATTTTGTATCCCAGCTGTAGCTCCCTCCCTCATTCCCTCTCAATCCCACCCTCCCTTCCTCAACTTCTCCCTGCCCCTCTCTAAGTCCACTGATAGGGAAGGTCCTCCTCCCCTTCCATCTGACCCTAGATTATCAGGTCTCATCCGGAATGCCTGCAATGTCCTCCTCTGTGGCCTAGCAAGGCTGCTCCTCCCTCGTAGGGGTTGGGGAGAAGGTCAAAGAGCCAGCCACTGAGTTCATGTCAGAGACAGTCCCTGTTCCCCTTACTAGGAAACCCACTTGGATACTGAGCTGCCATGGGCTACGTCTGAGCAGAGGTTCTAGGTTATTTCCACTTCTGAAACTGGTTCTTTTGATTTGGCTAAAGTGTTTCCTAAAAAAAATAAAAATAAAAAAATAAAAAAATCTCTATGTTGTAGTCCTGGGAAGGACTCACTCACCTCACATCAAGGAATTGTCCTTTTTTACCACCTTTTTCTAACACAGCTTATCAAGAAGGTTGGAAGACTTAGATGGTAAATACTCTGTACCCACCCTTCTAGAGCCCACAGAGAGCACTTTAATGCTGTTTTCACCCTGATTGGTTTATCTATCTTCCCTCCACCTCCTGCCCCGTGTATTTCAAAGTGAGTCACAAACTCAACCCAAACACGTTGGTACGCATGTCATTGACCAGAATTTGTCATCTGTTTGTGATGCCACAGTGAAACACATACGTGGCGGGGATGTACGAATCTTAAATGTGTCATCTGATGAGTCTTGACAAATTCGTACAAGCTGTGTGGACCAAATCATTGTCCTGGTGCAGAGTTTGCCCAGCTCCCCATCATCCCTTTGGGGTTATATTCCTGCCCTGCCCCCTCCAAAGACACCTGCTGTTCTCCTCAATTTTCCCCCTCTCTTGCTTTTTCTTTGCTCTGGTTTTGAGAACAGCCTGATCCTTGTGATTAGTCTGAGCATTTATAAGCTTCCCAGACACCAAGGGAGATCCATCTGCTCATGTTGCGTTTTACTCGCTGCTCACTCACAGGGTGATTTTACTACTGGAGTTTGAATCGTCTCTTGGTGGCTCTTGCCTCCCACATACATATCTTTGTGTGTTGTGTGTATATGTATGTGTGTGTGTCTTTTACTAGAAACATTCCATTTCAGCTAGCCGGGCAAGCCAGGGAGCTCCTGAGATTTGCTTGTTTCTGACTCCCTTTGCTCAGTGCAGGCACACACTCGCATGCCTAGATTCCTACATGAGTGCTGGGGACTTGAACTAAGGTCTTCACGCTTTCAACTGAGCCATCTCTCCAGCCACTCCACTATGCATTTCTAATCCTCACATTTTTTTTTCTCCTTTTCTCTTTTGACTATCACCAGCAAGAAAACCAGACATAACTGGTCTAACTCCTTCTGCTCTTGGTAACAGCAGAGGCTAGTGTCAATTGAGCTGTGCCAGGAGCTACAGCTCCACAAAGTGGTACTCTCATTTTACAGACAGGGAAACTGAGACCCGCAGAGCCTGAGCAGCTTGCCCAAGGCCAGCCAGCTGCAGAGGCGGAATCTTTGAGTTCCACGTCTTCCTGTCTGCTGACTTGGGGTTGGGGGTTCTATCTGGGTGGCTTCCTCTACCTGGGGCTCTTTGTCACGTGCTTCTCACTGACTCTTTCCCATAGCTGTGGTGAAGAACCCACCGAACAACCTATGGATCATCGCTGCAGTGCTGGCCCCCATCGCCGTGGTCACCGTCATCATCATTATCATCACTGCTGTGCTCTGCAGGAAGAACAAGAACGACTTCAAGCCGGACACCATGATAAACCTGCCTCAGAGAGCAAAGGTACATGCAGCACGGGGAGGGCCAGGAGCTCTGCCCACAGGCTCCAACTACCGTTCCCCTGGGGCTTTCAAGGTTAAGTACCTTCACAAACATTGTCACAATCCTTGTTCTAAAGGAGACCCTTTCTGTCATAATCAGGACCTAACACCTAACGTGCTTCTCTGCTGCTAACTCTCTCCCACCAACACTCTCAAGTGATCGACACACAGGGCATCTCTAGCCCCCACCATATCCTCTCAAGGAAAAACCATTATTTTACAGATAGAGAAACTGAGGCATGGACAGCCAGAGCAAGAAAGATGTGAAAAGGCCTTAGATAACATTTGATAATTGGACCCACCATCTTGTACCTGTGAGAACTCCTTCAACTCCTTCCTGGTTGCATAGTTAGTTGGCAGCAGAACTGATGGTGAGAATACTCCCGCAACTGTCTGAACATCCTAGCCTCCAATGTGAAGGTGTTACGAGGTTTGGTGGAGATTACTGGGCCATGAAGGTGGAGCTCCCAGGAGTGAGATTAGTATTCTTTTGAAATAAGCCCTAGGGAGACTCTTGGCCTCACCCACCTCATGGACACACAAGAACTGGGCAGTCTCCAGCCCAGCAGTGAGCTCTCAGCAAAGCCCAGATGCATTGCCACCATATGGCCTTCCAGCCTCCAAAACCAGAGCTGCTTTATAAGCATCTTAATTAATGGTATTTTGTTGTAGTGGCCCAGACTGACCAAGACAAGGTCTCTTGGCTCCCACACAGAACCCCTTTAGGCAGGCAGACTCCCAGAAGGTTCTTCTTCCCACTGATGACTCTGCTTCAGCCATTGTCATGATGGATAAGCTACAGGGTTAGGTGGCGACTACCAAATACCAAGTCAGTAGCTCAAAGAAAGCCTGCCTCAGAGCCCTGCCTGTCCTCTGTCACCCACGCATCTCTTCCCCAACCACCTCTGGTGACAGGGAGGATGGACTGAAGATGTTCCGAAGGCTCATTTTCTAGTCGCACAGCTGCCTCTATGATAGCCCCTGCGGGAAATGTCTAATCTGTAATACCTGGTGTTTAAATAACGCCTTACAATCTGCTGGCTCTTCTAGGTCTGTCACCTCATTTGTTCATCACAGCTGCCCTGGGAGGCAGGTCACAGTCAGGGCAGGTTTCATTATTCTCACTTAACGGCCAAGAAATCTGGGGTAGGGAGACTTGGAGACTTGTCCAGTCATACAACAAACAAGAGAGGGGTGACTAAAGCCTGCATCTGTGTGTGTGTGTGTGTGTGTGTGTGTGTGTGTGTGTGTGTGTGTGT
>NW_026585504.1:30446616-30460074 GCF_907164565.1 Psammomys obesus
TGTGTGTGTGTGTGTGTGTGTGTGTGTGTGTGTGTGTGTGTGTGTGTGTGTGTTGTTAGTGTGGGTGTACGTAAAGGGACCAGAAGTTTATAGCAGGTGAGGCGTCATCCTTCATGACTTCCAGACAGTCTCTGACTGAACCAGAAGCTCACTGAATGGACCCAGGCTGGCTTGTCAGTGAGCTTCAGCACCTGCCCGTCTGCCCTCCCCGGCCAGCTCCGGGTTTATACATACATGGCGCTGCACCCAGCTTTTCCATGGGCTCCGGAGATCCAAACTCATTATTGCACTTTAGCGACTGAGCCATCTCCCCAGCCCTCTTGGAGCTTTTTCCACATTCTCCACCCACCCACACTCAGAGACTTGGCAGGGTTCCTGCCTCCAGCTCTGAACTTCTAAACTCCATCTGGCCATGCAGACACAGGACAGCAAGTTACCACTCCCTCTAACTCCCCACACATTTCAGTTTGTGTCAGCCATGGAGCTGGTCCTCGGGGGCTCACGCTGGCCCCTGGTCTGTTTGCATGAGCACAGCACACTGGAGTATAAGAAATCAAAGGTACTTTTATTACACAGTAAGCGGATCCGTCTGTGGGGGAAGCTGGAGCCTGATTAGACAGTCTTGTCTCCTGAAGCACCAACACCCCCCCCAAAAGAACGTTGTTCTCTGTCTGTTGACATAAGGCACCTGCTTTCCAGACGCAGTGGGGTGTTGGAGAGAAGGGTACACTGGGAATTGCCGAGCTGTGAAAAATGAGACTGCTCCAAGACAGAATATTTCATTTCCATCTGAGCTTGCTTGCCACGTCTTTTTAGACATAACAAGTAATTACCAGAATCAGAGCCGAATCCAGGAATGCAAAACACGCCATACTGGAGTTGGAAAGGGAAGCTCTGAGCTAAACCAAAATCTTCATTCATCTGCCGAGATGCGCTGTGTCCCTCCTGGCTGGAAAGCTCTCCAGAGCTAGAACTGATGAGATGTTGGTGGCTCTGCACAGCCCCATCCATGTGCCTCTCCCCGGGCACTGTGCTTCCTGACATCCTTACCTGGTGCTGAAAATCAAGCCATAGCCCGTGAGCTGCCTGCTTGTGCTCCCATGTATGGCTCAGCTGGTTGTCTCTCCCAAGGTGAGGCTGGGTGAGACACTTTAATTCCCAAAGCCCCTTTGTCACAGGAAGCCAGCAGAGTGGAACTGCCTGGCACCGCAGTCCTGCTGGGGGAGAGTCAGGGACACTGCAGTGTTTGAGAGACAGAGCTGCTGCATCGAAAGTGTGAGCAGAATTCAATGAATGCCAAGGGGCAAGGCTCAGTGGGAAAGTTAGCCAGCCGTGGCCACCAATCGGTAGCCAAGGCAGACAGCCCCAGGGACTTGACTGCATCCTTAGAATGCAGCCTGCAAAGCCAGAGGAGCTCCTGGGGACCCTTCCTAAGACTCAGTAATATACTTAGCATGCTAAGCAGAGAAGGCAAGCGAGGCTTTTCTGGGAGCTGAGGCCAGAGAGAGGATACAGCTTCTTCAGAGACAAGGTACACAGGCACACCCTGTTGCTATTGTTGCCGGCCAGGCTTCCGAATGCAGGGTATCCCGGCCTCCTTACCTCCTTTCTTCCTAGGTCACCCCTTTTCACTCTTTGTCAATGAATCTGCAGCCTTCCCTCCCAGCTTTTTCTTCATCTAAAGAGAACATACGAGGAACAGGCATCTTCAAGGAGAGTCTTTCGAGCCCACACAGATGCAGGGTAGACCTTGCAGGGCCTGTGGTGGCTCACACAAACTGCTTGGGACAGGTTGTTCATCCCACGGGAACAGCCGCTTTTGCCTCTTTCTCACCTATTATCCATCTATATGGCTCAGCATAGTTATATTACCTCTTTGTGCCTCAACTTTTCCATCAGTCAAAAGGGGGGGGGGACAGTAGCACTATTTATGGATAGGCAGTTGTAAAGATGAAGTGAATTAACAGATGTAAATTGCTTTAAGCTATGCCTGGTCTGGAATAAATATCACAGACAAGTTGACTTTTATTGTTTTGTGTACTTTTGTCTTAAAGAGTAATATAACTGTCTTGTGGTACTAGAGATTGAACCCGGTGCCTTGTACACGCAAGGCAAGTGTTCTGCCACTAAACTGTATATCCCCAATGTAGAAAGTGTTATTTTTATTTGGGAAATGTATGAAATTGATATGAGTGACACTGTATTATTGAGGTCAGAAGTTACCAGTGTGTATCAGAGGAGCCATTGGTTGATCTTAGGAAATTGTACACTGGTAAGTGACCCAGACTTCAGAAGTATCCAGTGGATAAATGTGTGACAAGTAAAAGTCCAATTGAGAGAGAGAGAGCAGCAGGCAGAGAGTAAAGATGCAAACAGAGCCATCTTGTCCCATCACTGACTTAGTTAGTTAGTCATGGCTGCTGGAGGTTTCTCATTCCTCACAGGTGAGCCCATAGTGTCAGAGAAACCAGGCCAAGCACATTAAATGATGCCCAAAAGAGATAGTGACTACAGAGGGGAAGGAGGGATGTGGGCGAATCAATGAATAGTGGTTAGACATAGTCCTGGGTTCAAATGCTGGCTCCATCTCAGACCAGCTGTGTGACCTGAAGTATAGGGCTTAACCCTCCCACCTCCAGCTTCTCCTTATAAACTGAGGCTCGAGGTAATGCCCACCTTTGAGACCACAGGGAGCATGCAGTGTTGTGGTTTATACAGTGTGGTCTCTGCTGTGCTGGCCACATTGCTGGGGACTGAAACTGTGAGGTCCTTGAGGGTCAGCACCAGTTATCATTCGTTTCTGTAACTCCAGCACCCACCACAGTACCTAGCATACGTTAGTGTTGTTTGGACAAAATTGAATAAGACAATAGGGGATGTGGAGTTATGTAGCTGAGAAGGAGTGCATCGGAAATAGAGCTCAGCCAAATGGGAAAGGCCTTGAATTCACACTTTGTAAAGGATGTGAATGCCACAAAATACTTCTCACGAGGAAGTGACACAGGCAGACACAGGTTTAAAGGAAGATAACCTTGGAGGCCTGTCAGAAACAGTGGACCTGGAGAGAAAGGGGCAGCTTCCAGGAATAGTCACACTAGGTGACATATTTCGTACCATTCTCCGATCTGTGCTCTGCTTTACTATGCAAAGGGGTGAGTGTAAACCAAAACAGAAGGCCTTTCTCAGATGAAAAAGTTCAAGTTTCTAGTCTTGCTGGCTTGGGAAAACCACATACATGATGTGGGGCCTGCAATATCTTAATTAACATATCCACGATGAGCTGTTTACAATAAGCAGCATCTATTGGCTTAAAGTGAGTGGTGTAGAGTCCTTGAAAGAGGTCCCCTATCCAACACGGGATCACATCTCATTTCCTCTCTTCATTTTTCTGAACAAATCTTACCTCTGGAGATTCTTCAGGGAGTAGAATTAGCATGGATCCTGATTTTGCAAGACAAATCACATTACAGATTTGAATTAACCTTCATACACCAGAAAGCTGGGTTCGGTCCCGTCATATGTGTTTTGCTGTCTGATTCTTCTCAACATTAAATAAACTTCTCTAGAAATATGACTAAAACTTCTTCCTCCTCACAGCCCGTGCAAGGCTTTGACTACGCCAAGCAGCATCTGGGCCAGCAAGGGGCAGATGAGGAGGTCATCCCTGTGACTCAGGAAACGGTGGTCCTCCCCATACCTGTCAGAGATACTCCTCAGGAGAGAGACACGGCACAGGATGGGAGCACCATCAAGACAGCTAAGTCCACTGAAACCAGAAAGAGGTAGGCATGGGCCAGATTCGTCTTTTTGTCAACGAGAGAAATAACTGACGGTGAGAGCTGTGCCCTCGAGTGAATCCCACTGTTCTCTTTAAAACTGCCTGGTGCTTGATTTGAATATTGAAAAGGAGAGCAAGAGAGAAGATGAGAATCATAATGCCCGACACATGCAAGCCACCTCGTGGTTGATCAGCCTCAGTAGTGGAGAGGTAGCCCTTCTATTTATGATCATACACTTGGCTCTGATGTCACCCATTGGTAGCACCTCAGAACACGGTGCCTTTCATTCATGGTGGTTTGTTTTTTTCCAGCAATGTCCCAGTAAAGCTACTGCTTTCAGGCAGAGTCATATGCTGCGTTTTTACTATGAGCAAAGCTCTTTGAAGCAATTGAGGACAGCGGCTGATACTAACTTCAGACCTCTACATACACACACACACCTGTGGCTACACACATGCAAACACTCACACACACTCTTGCACGCCGTGTACGCAATGAAAATGGAAAAAAGAGAGATGAGAATGGAAAGATAACCAGAGCTCTTTGACTGGCGTTAGAAGGACTGTAAAAATGTACTGGGTTGATTTCTGCCCCCAAGGTTCTTGTGATGATGGAAGAGCAAGCATGGCAATGTGTGGTAGCCACAGTGGGGTCTGAGGAAAGCACAGTGGCAGAGACAACCAAGACCCACAGTGCTGTCCAGGCATCAGACACACAGTGGTGCTGGTGCACTGAACCTCCAAGGATGGAGGGGGCGGAGCAGGTGGGAATGGGTAGCTGGAGCAGGGAGAGAGGCAAGGTGAGTATGGACTTCTGCACACAGAATTTCCCGGAGTTCAGCCGGTGGTTGAACCACTTCACAGTGCTTAGGACATAGTAAAATAGAAAAGCAGAAGATGAATTAGAATTATGGATGGCCTTGACTGCCAGGCTCAAGAGGCTGACCCTATTCGGCAGGCTGTGAGAAGCTACTGAGAACTCTTCCAAGGAACAGTGACATCTGGCCCATACTTTAGAACCCTTCTCAAGGCAATATAAATGACAGATAGGAAGGATTAGGCTAGAGGCTGGGAGACTCATTACAAAGTCTTTGGAATGGCCACATAAAGAGGCAGTGAAGCCAATGGCAGGTCCATTGGTTAGCTGAAGCAACACTCTTCAGGAACCCATTCTCCCTTGCTTCAAAAGCACTATGGAAGCTGGAAACACTTCCTCCACCCTGCCTCCCTTTCCTCTCTTTCCCTTTATATGATCTGTCTGTTTGCTGTTTACCAGACACTGCACCTAGCCCAGGGAACAAGACAAACTTTCTATTTATGTGCAACTTAGAATCTGGTAAGGAGAGAGCAGGGGGGGAGGGGGAGAGGGGGTTCTGTTTTAGATAAGAAATCAGGGAGGACCTTACTGATTAGTGCCATTTGAAAAAGACAACACTGGCCTGATAAGTCTGCCAAGGAGCTTGCTAGGGGAGGAATGCTCCAAGTAGGCTTGTAAAGCCCAGAGGAGGGAAATTCTTGACATTCCTGAAGAAAAACCATCCGGTTAAGAAGGCTGGTGTGCACCAGGGAGGAAATCGCATCAGATGAATCAGGGAAGCTGCTTTTAGCTGATCATGTCATGAATTAGGGGCCAAAGTCAGGTTGGGATTTCTTTTGTAAATAAAGATCAGAAGTCATGGGAGGGCTTGAAAAGAGGACTGACATTCGACTTGGTGAACCTTTTCTGGTTCGCTCTGTGGGGAAAACAGACTATAGAGAGTCAGGGTAGAAGAAGGAAGGCCAGGAGGCCCAGGTAAGAGGCAGTAGCACGGAAGGCATACCTGGCGGTGTAAGAGTGGCTGGACTCTCAAGAAAGGCTGTGAAGGAAGCTGCTGACAGGCTGCCACAGGGTCTGGAAATGCAATTGTTGTGCGTTTGTATTAGCAAAGGCTGGAAGGGGATCAGCTTATCTGTCACCTGCAGGCACACAAATGAAAGCGCTGAGAATCATTAACCATATGAGCATATGAGTCTGGAGTCTGCAGGAGAGGCTCAGAGTAGAAATACAGTTCTGGGAGTTGGCAGAGGTCTGTACTCCTATGAGACTGGACAATGTCATCTAGGAAGGGATAAGAATAGAGAAGGAGAGCTCAGAGAACCAAGCCCTGGAAACACTGCAGGGATTAAAGGTGAAGGGGATCAGCAAGAGCCTGCACAGGAAAGTGAAAACATAAACAAGAAGGAGAGGGAGACGAGGAGAGTAGAAGCTGAGAAGCCAGGAGACAAAGTAATTTGAGGAGGAAGGAACTGTCCATACCAAATACACACATACTGCACAAAAATCAAGCAGCAACGCTGTGTTTCATTCTAGGAGCTCTTGGCACCTTAAAAAGAAGTAAAGAAGAACAGAGGGGTGGGTTCCACCTTATGTGGAAAAATAAGGTTGAAGGCATAAGGATTAGTAATCTATTTGCCTGTAACACATTACACCAGAACTTTGATGCTTAAAACAACTGTCATGATTCAGCTCCCAGTTTGGGTGGGTCAGTAGCCTCAGCTGTGCTGGATGGTTCTGGTTTCATCCAAGCTGGTTGATGTTACCTGGAATTACCACCATGCCAATCATTTGATAGAAATTGAGTAAATGAGGCTACAGCCTTGTTGCCAACAGTCTTGTCTAGGGTGGCCCATGACGCTTGGCCCTCTCTCCACATGGGCTTATGTTCCAGCAGCCTAGTCCCACCAGGCGTTTTTCACAAGGTGGTTCCAAGGGTCCAAGGGCAGACAGAAAAACAGCCCCAAATACAAATATTTCTTGAGTCTCTGTTTCTGTCCTGTTTATTTCCTTCCTGTTGTCCAACCAAGTCACGTGGTCAAGTTCAGAGACACTGTAGAAGACCCCCCAAAGTTTGGTTGCATGGAGGTATGAACAGAGTTGGAACCGTTACTGCAGGTCTGTTCAGCGTGGGGAAGTGAGCAAAGCGGAATTGAAACACATGAAGACAGTTTATCTGAAGGACTCATCCACTCTATTACCTATAAGTATTATTCTTGTAATCCTTGCCTAGCACAATAAAGCTATGTTGACAACTTATCACCCATTTAAAAGAAGCTGAAAAGGAAGAATTACTAAATTAAGATACTGATGTAGCACTTCTGGGAAGAATAAAAAATTATTCTCTACCTATTCAAATTGAATAATTTAAATCCTGTGGGGATTAATTTTTGAAATTTGTTTGAAAACAGGCACTTCTTGAGTTAGCAAGGAGTCACCTCTTACCAATTAGGTTCAATTATTTATTCTTGTTTTTATTAAGAAATGTTAGCTTATGAAATAGAAAGGGAGCGGTGTCTACATGCAGCATGATTTCTACATTTGCCTCGTTATTTCATCATTAAAATGGCATTTTTACTAAGGACTGGGGCTGTCACATGAGCCACCATCTCTGTTCGCGTAGATCTGATCATTTGTAGCAGCTGAGTGTGTACATGTATAATGTATATGTGTCTCTGTGTGTGTGTGTGTGTGTGTGCGTGCGCGCGCGCGCGCGTCCACATTCACGTGGAGGCCAAAAGTTACTGTCACGTGTCTTCTTCTATGGCTCTCCTCCTCCTTTCCTTTTCCCCCTGAACCCAGTTGGGTAGATAAGTTGGCCACCAATCCCTAGGGACGCACATGTCTCCGCAGCACCTTAAGGTTATGGGGATGCACCACCAAACTCCGGTCCTCCTGCTTTCCCAGCAGGCACCTCACCAACTGGGCCATCTCCCCAGCATGATTCAGGTTTCTGATTTCCCCATCTTGCCACACGAGTTCCCTCATTCCGGCTACCTATGGACTGACTGTAGGCCCTCCCACAATGGGTCTGAGATTTAGTCACCACGTGGCTGCCTGATGGGTGCTCAGGTCCCTTTCTGGAGTCTTGGTGATGTTATTCTGTTCATCTGTGGCTGGGGTTTAAATTGATGGCCCAGGTCATGGTTGACGGGTAATCAACCCCATAGAAACAGCCATTTGAAACGGACTCTTAAATTAGTGATGGGCCACACTGTTTAGGAACTGCTTAGTTCCACAGCTCCAGGGAGGGGACCATTGTGCTTTGTAACCTTGAGTCTCAATCTTACAGCTGACATGTATTAGCTTTCAAAGGTACCTTTATTCCTGCTGTGTGCACAGATACATTGTACACACAATGTATCTATTTTGACCAGAAGTTTTGAGTTGAATACTCATTGTAAACAGAGGCTTATCGACAGGAACAAAGAATAAAACAGATTGGATTGTTCTCTACAGAAATGTGCTCATTGACACCTTTCCTCAGAGTGAGAGAAACATCAGAAAATGATTTCAGGATCAAATGGGGAAAGGGTATGAAAATATTATAAAATCACTAAGCAGCTTATAAATGTAAAATAGACTACAGACTATTACCCCTGCCCCAGAGTTAAAAGAAAATCTTTTTATCTAATAAAGCCAGTTGGAGAGTAGGTGCTGTTAAGTCTCAGATTCTGAAAACAATTCAAGGGCTCGTATCTCCTCTCTGTCTCTCTTTGTCGCTCTGACAACCAGCATTCGGTGATCAAATAACTGTTGGGTACATAATTATAATATATATATGTTATGCATTCACTCAATTAATGCCCGATCCACATTTCCCACCTATTGTCTTTGTAGCACTAATGTGACAAAATGATAAAGATTTTTCAGCCACAAAAGTTAGGAGATGCTGCATATTAAGTGAAACAAAATTAAGCCAAGGCAGAATTGAGCAGAGCCTCTGACATACTACCACAGTTAGAGGCATCCAAAGGAGGAATGCATTGAACATTTCCTGTGTGCAGATGTTCTTGTGTTCCACAGAACATACTTGGCAGGTGCTTGTCTCATCACACAGACATCCTAACTATCGCTGTTGGTGACTTTTAGGATACTGTCTTAGTTAGGGTTTCTATTGCTGTGATTAAAATTATGACCAAAAAGCAAGTTGGGGAGGAAAGGGTTTATTTGCCTTACACTTCCATCTTGCTATTCATCATCTAAAGAAGTCAGGACAGGAATTCAAACAGGTCAGGATTCTGGAGGCAGGAGCTGATGCAGAGCCCATGGAGGGGTGCTACTTGCTCGCTTGCTTCCCATGCTTGCTCAGCCTGCTCTCTCACAGAACCCAGGACCACCAACCCAGGTACCACCCACTATGGGCTGGGCCCTCCCCATCAGTCACTAATTAAGAAGATGCCTTACAGCCAGCTCTTATGAAGGCATTTTCTCAATTGAGGGTCCCTCTTTTCAGAGAAGTCTAGTTTGTGTGTCAATGTACAACTAGCCAGCACGGGTACCAACATGTACAGAACTGAGTATCCTAAGTTCACACAGGTGGCGGAAGATGACGAGAAGGAAAAGGAGTGTGCTGGAATACACAGCTTTTCCCCCATGACCAAGGGCATAGATTCCAGCCAGTTCTCCATTGTGAGAGTTAGTTGAGTGTATTTCCCAAATATGGAAAACTAACAGTAGTAGAACACGGCTCTCTCTAGGCATTTGCCTCCTTCTCATCGTCCACTCAGGGAGGTCAGTCTTTTCACTTAGTCTTCCCCCAGGTGTGCTGTGAGGCCTGAGGGAGAGCACGCCTCTGGAAGCAGCAAAGTGGCAGGAGCCCGTTTCCCTACAGAGTCCTGGAGGTGAGAGTCCAGCCCTGAAGAAGGAACGAAGGCCCTGTGACTTGCTGCTATCTGAGGCTGCCGCCTTGAGATCTTGAAATGAGGGTGTTCTGGGCTGAGGGCGTCTTGCTTAGCGCTGAAAACCACTCTTTGTCTCCATTGCTGTCACATTTCTCACTTTCTGACCAAGGTGGGCCATCTCCAAGTCAGGGATAATCACTATGACCCGTGACCAGGTTTGGAGGCGCTCAAAACAGTCCCTGGCACATAATAGCTGCCCCAGCAGTTTCCTCTCAGGTGGCAACAGACTCGTATATCTGGCGTGATGCCCTGCACAGAAAAAAAAAAAAAAAGCAATGAAAAGTTGTTTGTTTGTTTGTTTTTTTCCTGGAGGACTGTGAGGCTCAAATTAGTGTTTCGAAATATAAGTAGGTACTAGTCAGGAGTGTGCAGAGCTGACAATGTGAAGATTGCACGATGGGGAGACTTAATCTGTAGTAATTGTGTAGGTCTGTGCTGTGGTGGATAGCCAAAGAAAACCGAGTCTTATGCATGGCTAAAGGCGCTCATGTGACCCAAACACTCAGCATCCAGAGAGCCGTGGGAAGGGAGGGCGTGCTGTCCTTACGATCTCCTGAGTTGCTGAGACAGGTAATGGATTAAAACAGACGAGACTGAGGGCTGAGAACACTGAACTTGTCCCAGGAGCCTCAACCGGTAAAAGGCACTTCAGAACCACCTCACCTGTAAGCCAGTGAGTGTGAGTGTGGGTAGTGTTGTTTCTTTGTTCTCCTGCATCATTTCTTCTTCGCCACTGAGACCGGAATGAAAGGCTTAAGTCATAAACTGTGCAAATAAAATAACCTTGAGAGGAGGCTGTTCCAGTTGAAACTTACTGTCTACCCTGTTGCTATGGTTACCTCCAGCAGATCGCCCAGTGAGAATGGCTCTGTCATCAGCAACGAATCAGGAAAGCCCAGCTCAGGGAGGCGCTCACCCCAGAATGGAATGACACAGCAGAAAGTGACAAAGGAGGAGACAAGGAAGAGAAATGGTGAGGAGCCTCCCCATCTAGTACCTTCTCTGCCTCTCCCATGTGAGCACACTCACACGCTTGCACACATATGCACACTCACATGCTTGCACATATATTCACACACTTAAACCCAGCGTGCACTCTCTCCTGGCCCCCCTGTTCTGCCATATGGGACCTGGAGTCGGCTGTGAACTGGGTGATTTCTGCATCCTTCTCTCTGAATCTGTCTCACTTCCTCAGCTCCTTGTTTGTCAGGAAGCACACACTCCTGGAGGGGGGGGAATTTTTGGAACAAGGTGATGTTTGCTTAGAGCCTTTTCTAACTCTTGAGTTTAAAGGCACAATGTCCAACGCCAAGTCCAACGGACTGACAGAGCTCCAAAATGCTGCTCATCCCCAACTGCCTGTCCTTAACCCCTTAACAAGTTTAAGGGGTTCATTGTGTACCCATGAGTCTGGATCTGAGAGCTTAATTATCAGGTCTGTCTTTTTTTTTTTTAAAGTATTATAATAAAAGACAAATCAGCTTTGCTGGATGTGGTGCTGTGTCCAGCTGTAATCCCAGCTACTTGAGGCAGAAGGATCTAAAGGCTGAGGCTGACCTGTCCAACTTAGTGAGACCAGTACCCCCGAATTAATGAATGAATTTAGCTGCATGACTGAGTCTCCTGGGAGAGTTAAATGTTTCGTCTCCCTCAAGGAAGTAAGAGTTGAACAAGAACATTGTTATTATAAGATATATTTGGTTGGATTGGGAGGTGGAACAAACGAAGGAAGAAATCAACACTGAGTGGAATTGTAAAGGAAACAGAAATGCCTCTTTCATCATCTGGTCAGGCTTTGTATGCAAATATGGCCCCTGTGAAATACTCAAATACTACTGCCTAGTTGTTTGCTGTCCGATTAGAGCCAGGGTAACTAAGGCTAATTAATAAATGTTAATGTATAGACGATTCTTATTTTCTGCCAGGCTTACTGCATCTGAGGCTTCTACTCTTGTTCTCTAGTGAATGTGGACTTGAAAAATAAAATACACTGTTTTTGCCAGCAAAATGGCTGCCATAGGTCTTTGTGATTCCGTGACCTCACTAATTACGCCAGCTCCTACAGCCCTTTTCATGAAGATGTTTAAATATAAGTGAGAAGGTTAGGTGTAACAGGTAAAACAAAAACAAAGAAACAAAGCCAAAAGAGCTTGATGGCAAATGTGGTGACTCATGCCTATAATCCCAGCACTCAGAAGCTGAGGTAGGAAGGTTGCTGTGAGTTCAAGAACATCTGTCTCAATAAAAAAATAAAAACAAACAAATACGATGCCTTTCTGAACAAGTACAGGTACTCGGACTTCTAAGCCAAATGCAACCTTCTCTCTAGGAAAGGGGGATTGTTTACAGGAACATGGGTGAGCAAAGAGATACAGAAGCAGAAATGACTCAGACAGCTGCACCACCAAAGCCCACTACAGCGTGGTGACAGGTCACAAACACAGGGAACCTGGAGCACATTGCACAGCTTGCAGGCATCTTCAGCAGGTTGGAAACTGTCCCTCCCAAGTGACTCAAACTTCCAGGCAATTTGCTCCGTTTCTGCTTCTTTGCAGGTTGGCTTGTCTGATATTGACTCTCTGCAGCCCTTATTGTTTTCTCTTGGCCTAGTGAATCTGGTCAGTTTCAGGGACTTCTTGAAGCTATTTTGAGTTGTTTCCCTTTTGGCATAAGGAGCTTCCCTGAAGCATGGGGTGTTTGAGTCTCAGGAAACTGCTATACACCATACACTAGAGACCTAAAATGCATTATCATTTTACACAATGTTTGTGGGTCAGAAACTTACTAATGGTTTGGTGAGCTTGTTCTGACCGAGGGTCTGACGTGAGGATGTCATAGTCATATTGGCTTCAGCTATCGTCATGAAAAGATGACTCAAGTTTGCCTTCTCAAGGTAGGAGGCCACCAAACCTTTTCATCGGGCTGCTTGAAAATATTCAGAGTGAGTTTCCCAGAATAAGTGAGCCAAGAGCCAACAAGGTAGAAACTATCACGCTGTTTAAAACCAAGCCTTGGAAGAAAGCACACTGTCATTAATGTAACCGTCCCTTTCTCTTTTGGTTACAAAGGTCAGGGCTATCACTGTAGGCATCAGTATCAGGCAACGAAAATGGGACCATCTTGGAAACCCGCTGCTGTGGAAGCCTTGGCAATTGTTGACCAGAAAGTGGGTGAGGAAGGTGGCCAGGCATATATTATGTGGTAAAACTTCTCTCGCAAAATACATACGCATCTAGCGACACTTCTGATAGAAATTTCCCTCTGCCAATAGAAATTTGGCTGCTTTGGTGACCTGGTATTTGCCAACCAGTCCATGAAACTTTTTAAAAAATCCAATTATGACCCACTGCTAGTCTGTAAGTTGTCTTAGTACTTCCTTGGTTTAATGTGACAGATCTGTGATCGTGACAGAATGATCTACATGCTATGTTTCTCAGTAATTTAAATAACATCCCAAGTCTCTTTGAGCAGGTAGGAAGAAAAAACACGCCTCAGTTACATTCAGATTTCATGCGACACCTATTTTGCTTCCAAACTGCCTACTAGTTCAGTTGCTTAAACAGGCCTAATTTACCTTGATGAGAGCACTCAATAAGCTGTCATTCTTATACCTACTTCATGAGAATACGATTTAAAAACAAGTAAATTGGCTAGATATGGCTGGGCTTGAAGCACCTTCTGTCAGCTTAGCTATGGAATCACAAAGCCGGCTGGTGTCCGACAGCCGTCACGGCAGAACGGTCTGTCAGATGGGAGAATTCGTTTACCAGCGCGTGGGAGGCAGTGAGTCCATGCAATTAGAGGAGATGTCTGCGGCTGTGAGTTAGTTTCTCTGGTGGTTAGTCCGTAGCTTTCTTTTGTTATAGACATGTAAAAGAATGAAAAACCCAAGCCTCTTGAGAAACAGCCTTCACGAAGAAAGAAAGAAAGAAAGAAAGAAAGAAAGAAAGAAAGAAAGAAAG
>NW_026585504.1:30460084-30557637 GCF_907164565.1 Psammomys obesus
AAGAAAGAAAGAAAGAAAGAAAGAAAGAAAGAAAGAAAGAAAGAAAGAAAGGAAGGAAGGAAGGAAGGAAGGAAGGAAGGAAGGAAGGAAGGAAGAAACCACCACAGAACGGCTAATTGACCCAGGAAAACTTGTCGCTTAACATTGAACAAAATGTGATAGCTTCATCAAAAACAGCGCTGAAGGCTGTTTTTCTGGGGGTGGACAGACTTAAGAGTAGATGCAGGTTTGGCCAAATTCACTTTTCTCGTTTTTATAAACATAGAGAACAAATTTACTTTTTATTGTTTTCAAATCTGTTCTGTCCCTGCTTTGTAAGGTTTTTTTTTTTTTTTTTTTTTTTTTTTTTTTTTTTTCCCATCTTTATAATTTTTTTTTTTTTTTTTTTTTTTCCTTTCTGTTTCAATGCAACCTTTAAAATTCCTCCCTACTTACTGATAGTACAATATCTGGGTAAATGGCACAAACCTTAACTGTAAAGGTAAGCCATGGTCAGAAGCAAACCGTGGGCAGGGCCGCATACTCTCTTCTCTGCATTTTGAGGTAGATCCCCGCATATTAAAAACCAATGTGTTTGTGCCTGGCTTTAGTGACGGCAAGTGATGAAGAGGAGGGAGCCGGTCTCTTCGACAGTGCTGGCAAAGCGGCAGCAGATGCCTTTGACACATCTTCTGGCTCCGTGCAGCTCATCGCTATCAAACCGTCAGCTCTGCCCGTGGTGCACCCTGCCTCAGACAGGGGCCCAGAGTCCTCAGCTGTGCTCAACGGTGAGGTAAGTGCCCATGTCCTGGGTGGGAAGTTCAGCTGGACCACAGGGATTCAGTTGATCCTTCTGCCGGAGGGGTGCGCAGTGGCCTCTGGCAGTAGAGGCAGTTTGTACCTCTGTACATGCCAGACCTCAGTGATGTGAAATACAAATAAATCGTCCAGAGTGAGTTTGTTCATAGTGTTTTCCACCTGCAATGAAGCCTTCAAAATCCTGTGTAGCTGGACTGTTTGGCTACTTTGGGTTCCTATACCTACTACCCTCGTCTACCCCAGTTCCTTCCAACTACCCAAGAATAGGTAGGCAGGGAGGGGGGAAAGGTTAGAGGGGAAAGGGGATGTAAACCTCTTTGTACCACTTCCTGCTGATGTCACATTCCTTGAAGCAAGTCCAATCTTCAAGGTCAGGATTCCAGCAACCAGCAATCTAACAGCCATCCAGCAGCAGCAAAAGCAGCAGCAGGGACCAGCAGCAGCAGCAAGGGGAGCAGCAGCTGCCACAGGCCCTCTTGGGAATCTCGCATTTGTACCCTCTCAAGAGTCCCTGGAAGTCCAGACGTAAACTATCTGCAGCTGGCAAAATCACGCCCCTCCTAAAGCACAAGACAAATCATAGTTAATGGCTATGGACAATCTGAAGCAACCCCGTATTCCACGCTGGGCATTGAAACAAAAAGATATGCACATGACATGACTGGGATTTTTAAGAGACCAAAATTCTCCCTACAACCCTGTGATTAGGAAAGCAGATTAGCAGAAGACCTCTTTTCCCCAACCTCTCATGGGTCTAGCCTTCAGTCTTTCTACGCTGCACTCCTATACATTTCGGCTTTCATTAGGATCCATGTTGTTGGGGTAATAGGAGGAGGGTGAGCTGAGAGGAAAGTGGAGAACTTCGTGTCATTTGGGCAGGGAACTGGCTGCCAGAGACTCTGAAATGACATTGATTTCTGTTAGCAAGCCTGAAATAGCCCCCTCCCCCGCTTTCTTTCTAGGTGGTGTCAATGTCAATCAACTTTCCTGGGGAGATGGCGGCGTTGGTAAACCTGGGATCAGCACCCATATAAGAGTGGGACACAGCAGTGCGCATTTGCCATTTTAGCATGGGGGAACAGAGACAGGTGGACCCCAGGGCTCATTGGTCACCCAGCCTAGTTGACTTAAACATCTGTCACATCTGTGAGAGATTTTATAAAAAAATATTAGATAGAGATAGTAGACAGTTGATGGGTAGGTAGGAGACAAGAGTTATCTCAGACAAAGAACAGGAAATTGGATTGAAAATGCCGTCCCTCTCCTTCCTTCAGCAGAAGAGTTATCAATGAAGTGATGAATCTTTACAAATGCTCACATGGGGCCACCGTGCATATCTACATTATGCACCTATGCACACGTAGTTTTCCTTTGTGCTAAAGTGTTGGGTTGATTTGTTCATTTCATTTCTACCCCACTATCGTCGTCTGAAGCTGGCGGGAGATTTGCAAGTTCTAAAGCCCCTTTCTCATTGCACCCCAGGGTGCCTGCTGCAACTGTGTACAACTGGGCATCAGGAATGCACAGCAGACATTTCTTCCTCAAGACAAGCGGGGACACTTCCCTAAGCTGGGACCTGCTGCAAGGAGGACCTCTTTTTCTGAGCAGGAAGACTGAGCTGGCCTTAAAGCAGGAGGGGCTGAGGTTCGGTTACACTTATAAGAAGCCCTTCTATTGCAACTTATTTGAGTCAGAGAAACTAAAGCCGGAAGGGTGAGGTGCTGACTGAGAATCATGCTGATGGCGTCTGTTCAGCTTCCCCAACTCCTGCCTAGTGCTGCTTTCCTCTCTTAACGCATACTCCAGCCCATCACGAGAAATAGTGTTATACTTAGAAAGTATGACCTCAAAAGCTGTGTCGTCAGAATTGGAGCTCCAGCTGGTCCATTCGTTGTCTCTGCGACTTAGGCGAATGTTAACTGGTCCTTTGTTAACACCTCTGTCAACAAAATGGGCCACTATACATGAAGTACTCAGCAAATGACTTACATATAAACACCTTGTCATTGGTACTGCCATTTTGTTTTTATTACTGCTCATTCTTCTGTGAGAAGGAATTGGTCACAATGTGTCCTTTCTGCCCCTTAGCTCTGTAATCTTCCCTGAGGCACAGTTCTGTGTCCCCCCTACACACACACACACACACACACACACACACACACACACACACACACACGCCTCTGAGGTTGGCACTAATACACTGTTAACTACCTTTGATAAGGGCTGTCTGCCTGATTAAGGCTCTCATTTATGGCCATCATACCTGGGTCTCTTTGTCCCAGCCTAATGATGTGAACCTCATACAAACAGACTCCAAAATTAGGACAGATGCCTTTTCCTCCAGGGCCAGCCCCCTGCCACATGGGGAGAACACATGAGTATTTCCTCCATTCAGAAATGGATCCGTTCTACATTTGGGAAGTTTAAGGAATGAGCCTTCTTGACACCCAGATTGGATAAGAGCCCTGACCTGTTCTCTCTATACTCTGCGGTCTCCCAGAGCATGACACAGGCTGCTTTACACTTCTTCTCCTTCTCTTAGGGAGGGTTGGTTTAAATGTAAGGAGGGGAGCATAAGCTGAAGTCATAAAGCCATACATTTCTCCTTTATGAATTGCAGAGAATTCTGTGAAAGGTGATTTTAAAAAAAATAGGACATTTAGCCACACAGTATTTCATAACAATCTCTCTCCCTCTCAAAAAAGTCATGGTCATGGGTTTACAGAAATACATCTCCAGGGCAAGTGAATCATTTGGAAAGCCCTCCCACCCCCGAGGAGAACATTTGTTCCACTTTCCCACCAAATCCATGCCAATCCACTTTGAGATTCATCCCAATAGCTCCAGCTAAGTGGACAGAGAAAGCCATGAGCTGGAGCTAGACTCAGGACACAAAAACCAGCCAGGCAGCCAGGCTCCCACACTGAGGAACCACAGAGTATAAGCAGAGCAGAGACCAAACAGTATGGGTTCTCAGCTAAAAGTATACAGTCAGACATAGGCCTCTAACAGTCAGGAGAGATGTGGGGCGCAAGGATGTCAGATAACTCAGTGAGTATCAGATCCACTTTGTATGAGGGCTGGTTTTGGTCACAGACAGAAAAGCTCTCCCGTGCTTCACCTCTGGTTTTTGTGGTCAGCTGACCTTGGAGAAAATGTTTCTCATCTGTTGCCATGCTGATTTGGGTGTGGACCTGAGGCTCTCTCTCTCTCTCTCTCTCTCTCTCTCTCTCCCTCCCTCCCTCCCTCCCTCCCTCCTCCAAGGTGAACAAGGCTCTGAAGCAGAAATCAGACATTGAGCACTACCGGAACAAACTGCGCCTGAAAGCTAAGAGGAAGGGGTATTATGACTTCCCCCCAGTGGAAACAAGCAAGGGCCTGACAGAAAGGAAAAAGATGTATGAGAAAGCCCCAAAAGAAATGGAACATGTTTTGGACCCAGACCCAGAACTGTGTGCTCCCTTTGCAGAGTCTAAAAACAGGTACACGCTCCGAAGATATATTTCATGTCCCCATGTCACGTGTGCGACAAGGGCAGAGGACACCTTGAGCATTGTGCCCATGATCCTTGCTCTTACCTTGGGACTTTGATCTTTGCAGGCTTTTGATCTGGTTCCCCACAAGGGTGTATTCAATAATGAGTCTGAAAGCGAGTAAAATTGAAGCCCTTTAAAAACTTCTGGGGCGAGCAACCCCAATTGTCCTCTAGCTTAATGATATTTTCAAGCCAGTAGCTATTTCAGAGCTGGGTGAAATATAATTATCACCTACCTAGTTTATGCAACTTCCAGATCAAAGGGCATTGTATTGTTCAATTACACTAGTGGGTCTTGCACAGGAAAGCAAATTCATGCCTTTCTATTCCATTCAGCCTCAGGAAGAGCCTGTCACACTTTGGCTCATTCGTAGATCTGTTCATTTATTCAACACTTATTGTTACCTGCTGTGTATCAGACACCAGTCAAAATGATGTATGCTTGCATGGCCACGTGTGCTCTTACTCACTCACTCCTTCCGTGTTTTATGTTGACGTGGAAGACAGCCTAATGGTTGACCCTCTGGAACTTAAGGACTGATGAAAAAAAAAAAAAAAAAAAAAAAAAAAAAGAAGATACCACCACCCCCGAAAAGTGTGACAATGAGCCTGAAGAGCATTTGGAATGTGAGCTGCTATAGCTCTAATGGGGCCTGGCCCACTGAGGGAGAGCTACTCCAAGTAGTTTGAAGTGGTTTCTCTCTCCATCTGTTCTTTGTTTCTATTACAAAATACCTGAGATTGGGGGGTTTATAATTGGCAGAAATGTGTTTTCCAACCACTCTTCTGGCTAGAAAGATCAAGGTGTTACCATCTGGTAAAGGTGGTCTTGCCATGTTAACATATGGTGGAGGGGGGAAGGGCAAAGAGCAAGAGGGGGACGAACTTGCTCTTTTATGAAGCCATTTGTTTTAGTCACTGTTCCATTGCTGTGAAGAGATGCCATGACCTAGGCAGCTCTTATAAAAGAAAGCATTTAGTTGGGATCTTGCTTACAGTTTTGGAGAGCTAGTCCACGATCATCCTGGCAGAAAGTAGACAGGCATATTGCTAAACAGGGGCTGTGGTGCTTTGCACTCTGATCTGTAGGCAGAAGGCAGCAGGCAGAGAGACAGACAGACAGAAGGACAGACAGACACAGAGAGAGAGATCCTGGACCTAGCCTGTGCTTTTGAAACCTCAAAGCCTGCTCTTAGTGACACACTCCAAAAAGGACCCACCTCCCAATCCTTCCCCAACAGTTCTACCAACTGGAAACCAAACTATCAAATATATAAGCTTACGGGAGCCATTCTCATTCAAACCACTACATCATTGCTGTGCCCCCTGAGACTTTGTGGTCCTATCTCTGGCCAAAAGTTCCACCTCCTAACACTGATAAAACAACAATGAATTTTAATTAAATATTTTCTTTTATATTCCTACATGCATATAGTACATTTGAATCCAAGCCACCCCGTCTCCTCTCTTCCAGTTTGTTCCCATCCCCCAACTTTTTCCCTCCAAACTTCATGTGTTCTCTTTTACTTTTCTCTTTTTCAAATTCAGCATCTTCTGCATCCATGGTGCATCCTGAATGTGCCTGGGTGTGGAACCATCCACTGGAGCATGGGTAGCCTGCATCCCTGAAGAAAAGTGCCTCTCCCATTATCTAGGGTGGGGCTTCATGGGCCCTTCTTCCACCTATCCTGGGATTTTGGGCTGGCTTGATCTAGTACATACAGGTCTTCTGCATGAAGTCACAGCCAACTGTGAGTCATGTCTAGGAACACGGTTTCATCGCACATGTCTGCTCCCTCCATCCCTTACAATCTGTCCCCCTCCTTACTCTTATTCTATGAGGCACGTTGGTGTGGCATAGATATCCCGTTTAGAGTGAGCGCCCACGGCCACTTATTCTCTGCCTGTTGACTGGTTGCTGGTCTTTGAAGAGAAGCTTCTCTGACGAGGGGTGAGCGATGATCTGATCTGTGAGTATAAACATAAGAACTCACGGATCTGGGGCAGAGAGGTAGCTTAGTAGTTAAGAGCACTTGCTGCTCTTCCAGAGGACCTGGGGTTCGGTTCACAGCACCCACACAGCTGCTCGCAGTATCTGTAACTCCGGAGTCAAGGGTTCTAATACCCTCTGACCCCTGGGAGTGGTGCACATACACACGGGTCCAACCCTCATACACATAAAATTAAAATAAATGAGAATGTATTTTTAAAGAATTCAGGCAGCAATTTATTATTATTCCCAATTAGCAGAATAACAGTACTAGGTTCGCCCCTAGAGGCTAGGACTGGGCAGCCACGGGCTTTTACCCCAGTTAATAATACCAGGCATGGGGCCCATCTTATGAAGTGAGCTTTAAATACAGTTTTAAAAAGTATTTCATTCCTCTCACATCATTCCTGCCACGATTGCACCAGTGCACGGATCTTGACAAGCCAGTAATCACTGTAGCTCACAGGGCTCACATCTGGTTAAGACTGGTGATGCCTTCTCTCCCCAGGAACCCTGGTGTCTGGAGACCCTTCTAGAACTATGAAAGTTAGCCAGGAGTGAAGTTTCCAGAAACAGCCAGATTTTAACCTGAATTTCAGAAAAGGAAAACATTCAAAGAATGACACCTGTCTCCAAGCTCTGTGGCCAACTAGGCAGTGACCTCCCATACCAGACAAAGAGCTAAAAGGCAGCAATGTTTGTCTGCCTCTCCTCCTTTCCTGCCCGCCTCCAGCACTTCCATAATTTGATACCACCTCCTCGAAGGGTACATTCTCCTTGGCAATCCCTTGGCTTTGGACATGCCGGAGAAGCCACAGCAGCTGCAAGTTCCACCCGCTAAGAAGAGTGGGGCAGATCCTGGCCTGAATGGATATTTGCTTTAAAAAAAAAAAAATTAAAACAATACCATTCAACAGAATTGGATGAAAGGAAAAAAAAAAAAACTAGGGCCTAGGAATAAACTGAACTGACATAATTTATATACAGTGAAGAAAAAAAAGTTCAGGGAGGGGGAGTGGGGGCGTGGTGTGATTCTAAGACAGGGCTTTCTTAGCACAGGGGCTTGGCTGGCTGGTATGACAAATGAGAGCATAAAACCATGGCAAAAGAGGGTGCACAGTGCCCATGTCACCATGTTATTAGGTGTAGCAAGAGGGAAAGAAAAGGTATGGGTTCGACAGGGACCAGGCTGAAAGCAACTTTAATTTGCACTTTGCTCTTGGGGGACTCTGCTTCAGGGGTCTATGATGGACACAGGTGAGAAGTGTTTTTCCTGGGTTTCCTTGCCTAGAGACAAGCCCCTCCTCCTTTTTTGAGCAAAGCTTTTTTTTCTGGGGCCTGTTAGACTCTTCAACACAAGTTGAAGCCAGGTGCCTAGGGTTTCATGATGGACTGTTGCTGCTCTGTGCATGTGGTTAATCTCAGCAGCTGTCCATTGTCTCGACAGCACTAAGATTGGTTTGAAAAACCATTCAGACGCTCACTACTATTGGGAAAGAGAGAGCTGTGACAAGCTGTGGCTAGGATGGGGCTGGAATGGAGAGAGGCGGGAGGGTGAAGAAGCCTAAGAGAAAAGGAAGAGAGCTTAGGCCTCACGGGCCCAGCGATAGCTCTTGACGCTCTGCTGCTGACTCCGCGGAGCTGCGTGCTGTTTATCTGTGGTCACAGGTTGGAGTGAGCCGTTAATTGCTGTTATCGGCACAACCCTCAGAGACGCTGCTGTGAGCCACCCAGCTGGAGCAAGGCACAGCGACAAAATCACTATCCATTAACTACCCTTCAGAGCCAAGAAAGAGCCAGGGGAGGCAAAGCTGAGATCCTCGTGTTAACTGATCCCTAAATCTCTCAACGTAGTTTTCTAAGTTCCTTTTCTTTTTTCCAAAATCAGTTGAAACACCTTACTTCACATTGGGCACACTTGTAGAAACAGAAAGTGCTCAGCCTGACGGAGCCCGCTGCTGCCTGTGGCTGGGTTGATCTGCTCAGATGACTTTGCTCCTGCTGTCTGGAGCCTCTGTGACTCCTTCGAGGATTTTTCTAAGAAGCGGAATGTGTTTGCGTAGCTGTCGTGCTGCAGAGCACCCTCAGCCGGTGACAGTTTGATTAGAAGTGAAGTGCTAGCTCAGTACCTCTGGCAGGGGATTCTGGGTGTCAGAAACACTGTTGTAATAGCCATGGCTTCTAGTTTTGGGGTTACCTGTTTACATAAAGCAGGTGAAACCCACCCCAGGATTACCTGATGCCAAGTGACGAAGATTCATCTGCAAGCATGCTTTTCAGATGAAACCAACCATCGAACCCATACTTCAGCCACCTCCTGTAGAGATCTTCTGGGGGGCTCCAGTTCTAGGCCAATATCCACCTACTATTGAACAATAATAATTAAAACACCCACACACACACTTTCCCAGTGAGTCTGAGCCCTAGACACCCTAAATACTGATCAGCTCCTTCTTACGCCTCTGTTGACTTTTATACTTTCTTCTCTATCTCCCCAGTTCTCAGCTCTGGTAGTTTCCAGAGCCACTTTGAAAAATAAACCATGTGTACAGAAATCCTCATAGATCATGCATCCATGGGGCCAACACAAGGCAGTAAACTATTCAGTAACCTATTCAGAGTTGCTCTGACAGAAGCCTGACATCCTCCTCCTTCCCCTTCCTGGTGGACTGTACCGTCTCCACAGAACTCCAGGGTTCCATAGATTACAATACCCAAACTACTTTCTTAGACTCTGTTAGATGTCAAAAGATCTTACAGGGCAAGTAAAACACACCATAACCCACCCTCTAGCAATATTGTCGGGGGTGGGGCGACTCAGATTGACATGCTAGAAACTACAGCAAAATAAGAGCCTCATAGGAATGATGACTAAAGTAAGAATCTCTTTAAATGACAGCCTGATTCATCCCCAAGTAGACAGCCATACACCAGGCACACACACTGGAAGTCAGATCACTGAAATGTGTTAAGTCTTTCTGATCCCAAGCTGAGGGCTAACACTTGCCTAGTATGCACAAAGCCCTGGGTTCTATTCCCAGCGCTGCTGACAAAGTCAGCCATTATAATGCTCCAGCTCTAAGCTCTTAACATATTCATGTTCCTTATTAGTATATATCTAACACCTATGAAGTAACCTAACATTGATTGCCAGTGTTCCAGCTTAGTTTACCGGCACGCTTATTAGTAAATCTTTTCTTAATGGGCTAATTGACAGTGACTGAATATGGGTTTTGTTTTTTGTTTTTTGTTTTGTTTTGTTTTGTTTTTTAAAAAAACATAGTTATAATTAAGTCAAGGGTGAGAATTCTTTGGAATCTGCTTTGCCTACCTCTGCAGGAAAGGTGGTCCCCCAAGAAGCATCATGCTATACCTACCAAGAGGGTAAGCATCATGGGACCAGGCAAGCAAAAAGAACAAATAGATTCTCTTAACATAGGTGTGGCTTCTCACGGTGGTGGAGGAGATCTAAGAGTGTCTGTTGTGTTTATGGATAAGTGCTAGGATGGATGGAACCTTGCCTTGAAGTTCTTGCTGGACTGTGTGTGACTGAATGCTGTCACCAACTGATTGCCGTTCATAAAATAAGGTGTGTGTGTGCGCCAGTCTCTGACCACCCCCCACAGCTACTGGGAATAGTCTTTACCCCCAGCCACAAATATCTAGAATCGTTAAACTGAAACATGCAATAGATCATGCTCAGAAGTTCTCTGAAGATGGTCTGGAGGCACAGGTTATTTTGCTGCTGGGTGAAGGAGGATTTTAGTTTCTTAGTTATTCTGCAGAATCCCATGGCGGTCGTCTGTCTTTAATGAGCCTCACTCCAGCTGAGCCTCACTCCAGATGATAGGAGTTGCTGCTTGTGGGAGGAAAAGGAACTTGGCAGCATCTCTTTATGTGGCTGTTTTCTGTCCCCTCTGTAGATAGATTCCTCCAGTGACAAGCAGAAACAAGACGGTGGCAAATGTGTGAATTTTTGACAAGTAGCTGAGTTAACACCTTGAACACGCTACTCTTGTTCTTGCACTTGAACAAGCCTACAAGCAGGCTTTGTGCACACTTCAGGGGCTGCATTGATTAAAACTCAGCTGAAGGACCTCTTCCTACCATTCTAGTTACCCTCTGTCTTAGCCTCTTATTTTTATTTGTGTGTGTGTGTGTGTGTGTGTGTGTGTGTGTGTGTGTGTGTGTGCTTATGCTCGTGTGTGTGCATTCCATGCCCTGGCTACCATCCTTCACTATTCATATACTGTTGAGACAAGGTCTGTCATTGGCCTCGAACTTGTCAAGAAGGCTAGACTGGCTAGCCTGTGAATCCCAAAGATCCTTCTGCCTCTGCCTCCCCAGCGTGGCATTACAAGCCTGCACCTGGCATGCTGCTGTTTCTGCTGCTACTGATGATGATGATGATGATGATGATGATGATGATGATGATGATGATGATGTTGATGATGTTGCTCTGGGACTTAAACACAAGTCCTCATATTTGCAAGACAAACACTTTACTGAATGAGCCACCTCTCCAGTCCTCTTTTTTTTTCCCCCCTAATGACACTAATCACTCTTGAAGTTACCATGCCAGCTGTGTCTCCCATCAGGATGCCAACAGTGGGAGTACCAGAGCCATGGATGCTCAGCTCCAGGTACTTAGCACATACTAGGTACTTGGGGAAGACTAAATAAATAAATAAATAAATAAATAAATAAATAAATAAATAAATAAATAAATAGAACTTTTACAAAACTTAAAAACTGGTGACTGGTTGGCTGGCTAGCTGAATAAGCCCCAAGTCGACTCCAGGCTTATGGTCATTACCAAGGAGAGAATCTATATGGTACCTGTAGAAAGGAAATAGATCAGTGATCATAGCATTAAAAGTGGCCAATTCTACACCGGCTTCATCTACTAACGCATTGTAGGAGTCCATGCCTGAAGTCTAAAAGATGAAATAGGAACCAGAGGCTGCTGAGTCAACAAAGCCAGCAAATGCAAGTTTGTTCCGCAGAGTTAGCTGTCCTCGAGGGTCAACAGAGAACCCCTGGCCTTGCTCTCAGCAAAATTTTAGATGAGGTTGCACTGCTCTAATTGATTGTAGTTGCCTAATTTGATATGAAAGAACACATAATTCAGCCAAATAGTTACAGCATCTAGGGTGGTGCAGGAGGGTGGGGTACCTTGCCCCCCCATTCCTCTGATGGCCAAGGAGCGGGTACCATCAGTTCTGAGATCCCGAGGCCAATCCAAACCCCCTATCGTTGCCTGGAGGTTTGGATCGGTGGAGAACTCCATCTGTCAGGGCATTTGCTGCATCCTAACAGTTGTTGGATTTTCTTCAGGCAACAGATGAAGAGTTCTGTCTACCGAAGCCGGCAATCTCTGAATAGCCCGAGTCCGGGAGAAACTGAAATGGACCTTCTGGTCACACGGGAACGACCCCGGCGTGGAATCCGAAACAGCGGATATGACGTAAGTGTCTGGTGGCCCCGGGTGAGTGAAAAGCTTTCCCCAGAGAGCCAGGAGACATAGCATCCTATAGTGTTCCAGTCTGTTTGGGGATTTCTATGTTGTGGGGAGAGCGTAGGAGGTGGGAGAGTGGTTTCTGTTTATTTGTTTTCCTCTTTTGCAAAGTAAGCTACTTGGAGCACGCGAGAGTGATTGTGATTTCTGAATTGTGCTGTCCTATAGTGTACTGTTGACCTAAAATTCAAGGGCGATTGTAAACAGTCTTAATTCCCTCACCCTTACTAGTAGAAACGTGGTTAGAACTTAGCAATGCATTAGAGTTGAGGGAGCACTGGCTGCTTTTAATCTACAACAGTTTTGAAAATTTGGGTTTGTTCCTAATTTCATACCTCCTTAGTGAGCCATAGAAAACAACGAGATGTCCAGCAGTGAGAGCTGATACATGAGAAAGAGCACAGGCCCCGGCTTAGTGACGGGTCTAGACGACAAACACTCCTGCATTAAGTCCCATGGGGTTTCTCCAGAGTGGGAGGAACTACCCGGAGCCTGCCTTCAAGATGGAGGCACGCTGAACCTGGCTTTGCACCCATGAGCTCACGTGAACGATTCCATGCTGGAGGCTGAGATGCACACAGCTCTCCCTGCCTCACAATTTCAAAGCGTCTTGATGAAATCGCAGGTTTAAAAAATAATAATAATACTTCTTTCCCATTCCCCTAGATATTTCTTTAATTACAAGTTAATTTCTCTATAACAAGATTAATAATTCAAATACTGGAGAAACTTACAATTTGAGAAGTAGTGATTTGAATAGGGCATTTATTTTTTAAATATACCATGCTGATTTGAAGGAAAGAAGAGGTTTTCCCTTTTGAGATTAATTATTGTTTGACATAAGTGCTTAAGATGGGCTTTTTAAATTGGCCAATTTAAAACAGGTAATTTGAATCTCTGATGATCTTCCTCGGTGGGAATCTAATGTTGCGCTGACGGTGTTGCTCATCCCTTTTCTTAAGGACCTGGCACTCCGCCGCTGAGCTCTGTCCCCAGCCCACTTGTCCTTCTTATTCATGATACTGATCATCTGTTTCTTTTACATAAAACAGTTTGAGATTTTCACTTCACAAAATTCTAGACTCTGTGACCGCATATTTTCATGTTACGTCTTCGCTTTTCTGTTAAACTCTCCTAACAGAGACTTTTATATATGTATATGTGAAATATATATATATATTCAATGTAAATATAAATATATTCAATGTAAATGAAATATAAATATATTGAATATAAATACGAAATATATAATATATATTCATATATATGAAATATCTCTGGGCTAGGGAGACGGCTTGGTGAGTGAGAGCATCTGCTGTGCAAACAAGGGGTCCTGAGTTGGATCCTCAAACACCTGTGTTAACGTCAAGCATGGCTGCAATGCCTGTGACCTCAGTCCTGGAGGTCACTGGCCAGCAAGCCTGGCTGAAAAGATACGACTTAAGTTCAAGGAGAGACCCTGCCTCAAAAAAATAAGGTGGAGTAACTGGAGAAATGGCGCAGCAGTTAAAAAGTACTTACCACACAACTGGGAAGAAAAGATTCTAAAACCCCAGAATATATACATGCCAGGTAGGCATGAGAGCTTGCTTGTGATTCGGAAGGTGGAAACAAAGGATCCCAAAAACAAGCTGGCTAGCAAGACTCACCATGGCAGTGAGCTATGGGTTTCACTGAGAGATCCTGCCTCAGTGAGAGTAATAGAGAACAATTTCCCACATCAACCTTGGGCCTCCACAGGCCCATGGGCCATGGGCCCATACACACTGGAACACACATACACACACATACCACACACACACACACATACACACACACACACACACACACAAATAAATTAATTAAATAAATGAGAAACCTAGCTTTACAGAAATCAGCCTAAGTTTTATGTTTTCAACCGTCCACCCCTGAGAGGCCAAGAACATCATTCCTAGAAGCTTGCTTAGTTTGGGGGACATTTTCTTCTACGCAAACCACTGAGAGATGTGGGTTCATCAGTTAAGTAAGCATTAATAACGTTCTGGGCAGAGGCACTTTTACAGTTAGGAGGAAGTAGGCCAGAAGTTTCCCCGTAGTCATTAAAAAAAAAAAAAAAAGACAGCCTATTTTTAGCCATGTAACATAACTTTCAGCCCTATCCATTACCTTTAGAGGGTCAGGTCAGTAAACTACCTAAACTAATAGATCGCTCACACTTTACAGATGTGTGTTCACAGATGTGTGTGAGCCCGTGCATGGGTGCATGTCTATGTGCATATGTGTGTATGTGTGTGTGTGATTTTCTTTGAAAAATATGTGTTATCTCAAAAAACATTGTAAGTTTCTTTAGGAAAAATGCTCACATAGAACATAATTGTAAGAATTTAGACTCTGGACTAAGGACTATCTCTGTCTTGTCTCTTCTTGAGCGTTTTTGTCATTTGTGAAAAGTAGTTAACCTCTCTTGCCTGCACAGTACAGATCAAGTTTTATTCTGCCCATTTTATGTGTACCGTCTAGTTGAATGTCCATGGTTTTCAGTCATTATCCCTCTTTCACACAAAAAGAAACTGGGCCTCAGACTAGTTCCATAGTTTGTCACCCTTCCGGGCTGCTGCTTTTAACTATCATGCAACATGGTCTCTGAATACACCCTTCCTTGCCATATAGCTGATCTCACATAAGACATGTTCTGTATTTCCGAACCTCTGTGAGAGACCAGATGTCATTTCTCAGAGGAATCCTTCTGTAGAAAGTTCACCTATAAATAAAAGGATCAGCAAATAAAGAAGAGAAAGAAATGAGTAATAGTTCAAAACAATGCATTCATTTTCCAAAAATGTCAAGGCACTCCTGGCAAGCGAACCCACTAGCCCAGCAGTGAAGCCTGTCTCCTGACTGGAAATGTGCCATTCTGCCTCCTGGGTCTGGAGCTCTCAAACTAGGCCAAAATAGCCAGTCCTTTCTGCCAGGTTAAGAAAACTCAAAGCTATGGAAAAAAGAAAAGAAACAAACAAACAGGGAAATTAATTTAATTTTGAATTTACCAAATGCTGACTACTTTAGAATCCCAAAGGAAAATCCTGCATACAAAAATAAAAGAATAAATACACAAATAAGCAGGTGAACTGTGCTACACAAGCAAATCTTAGCCACAGGATGGAAGGCAGCCTGGGTTGTTGCAAAATTCTCATAGCCTCCTTCCAGCCCACCTCCATCCCCTAGGGATTGCCTCTTGGTTTGTCCCCAGGGCCCCCATAGTTCTTCCTCATTGCCCCTTTCAGCCCTTTCTTCTAGGACATCTCCATTCACTTGTGACTCCCACTGACCCACAGAACCATTCTCTACGAGGGACCAACCGCAGCCACACCAGGCTAGGATGCAGATCACAGCATCACTGAACGTCAGAGAAGTTTCTTCCCTCAGCAAATGATAATTAACACAGAAACCCATGACTGGACAATGTACAGTGAGGGAGAGTCATTGGAGCACTCAACCCCAAGTACAATGTCTTTATCAACCCCCCCCCCCCTCAAGGCTTAGGGATCTCTCCAGAAGAGGAAACAGAAAGAGTGTAAGAGCCAGAATTGATTCCTATGAAACAGTGTCTTCCAGACACACTAGGACTGTTCCACATAGGAGCTCACAGAGAAAACAACAGCAGGCATGAGGTTCAAGCCAGATGAAATCTCAGTACTGGGAAGGGAAAGTAGACACAGTCCCACCCTTAACCAGAAAGCTGTTTGCAACTGGTACCTGCCAGGAAAGGGAAAGTCATTTTTATCCAGTGAGTGTCACTGGTTGTAGCAATCACACTCCAGGCAGGCCTCAGGCCCAGGAGTGGTTGGCCAACACAAAATGGATGCTGAGGTTTTTTATGTGTGCTTTTTGTTTTATTTTGGAGATTTTTTGTTGTAATGGGTTTTTTGCTTGTTTGTTTTGATCTTCATTCTTGGTGGGGTTTTGTTTGTCTTGAGAGAGAGAGCGAGAGAGAGAATGAAGTTGGGTGAATTGGAAGGAGCTGCAGGGGGAAGAATATGAACAAAACATATTATATGAAAACAATTTAATAATAAGTATTAGAGAGAAAAAAATTCCCGTATAGCTAGAGCTGTTGGACCTGCAGAGGAGAGAGCACTGCAAAGTTTGAGACTGCCGTGTTTCCCAGCAACAATTCCGAACATCCTGTTCAGTGCATCAGCCAGGATGCTGAGTGGCTGTGACCTAATTAGTAGCCATTTTCTAAGAGTACACACTCATGATAAAAGGATGCGTTGTGTTTAAAAAGACTCCCTAAACTGATCACTCTTAACAGGCTAAGTAGATCATTAAACCATTTTTGGCTTTGAATTTAATTCCTCCTAATGCATACAGCAGGTAGAAAACTGAGCATCAAACTAAAGCAGAAAGGAAAAAGAACCCTAAAATTAATTCTTTCTGCCTTTTGTGTTTTTTGCACATGCTCGCTGTGAACGGTGTATGTGTGTGTGCATGTGTGTTTGTACGTGTGTGTGTGTAGGTCCCTGCACCCAAGTGTACCTGTGTTCTTCTCAGAGCACCCTCCACCATGTACACACCCTTCTCCCAGCATGGAGTCTCTCCCTTGGAACTCACTGTTTTCCTATTATGCCGGCTAGCCAGCGAGCCTCAGCCATCCCCTGCCCCTTGCCCTGGGGTCACAGGTACATATGGTCATGCCTCGTTCCTTTCAAGAATTTCTTTTGATTGTTTGTTCATTTGTATGTGTGCATGTGTATTTGTGTGGGAGGGGCTGCCCTATGGAAGCAAGAAGAGGGTATCAGGGTCAGTGGACCTACAGGCATGTAGTACCCCACCCACGTGGGTACTAAGAACTGAACTGGTCTCATACAAGAGCAGCAAGCACTCTTACCGGATAACCATCTCTCTAAATTTCAAAGTATAAACTTTACCTAAAATGTTGTTTTGTTTTGTTTTTTAATGGAGCTGGAGAGATGGCCCAGCAGTTGGGAATGTGTATTGCTTTTGCAGAGGATGGGAGCTGGCTCCCAACACCCACACTGGTAAGTCACAGCCACCTGTGACTCCAGCTCTGCAGCATCTGACACCTTCTTCTGGTCTCCGAGGACACCTGCATCCCATGACCTACCACACACAGACACACAGACACAGACACTTAATTTCTAAAGCATGATTTTTTTTTAAATCTTCTTTTAAAGATTACCTTAAAATAAAATGTTGACTCTCTGAATGAAAACTATGTAGAAAATTAAGAAACCATGAATAGAAGAAAAGAAATGTCCCACATGATTCTTGGGCAGAATAAGTACTGAAATGACTTCTTCCCATAATGTTAGTATTTAAAAATGATGCCATCTTCACCAATCCTGTATCTGACAGAGGGCTAATATCTAGAATATATAAAGAACTCAAGAAGTTAAAAAGCAACAAATCAAGTTAATCCAATTAAAAAATGTGGTACAGAGCTAAACAGAGAATTCTCAATAGAGGAATATCGAATGGCAGAGAAATACTTAAAGAAATGTTCAACATCCTTAGTCACCAGAGAAATGCAAATCAAAATGACCCTGAGATTTCACCTTACACCTATCAGAATGGCTAAGATAAAAAACTCAAGTGACAATACATGCTGGAGAGGATGTGGAGGAAGGGGAACCCTCCTCCATTGCTGGTGGGAGTGTAAACTTGTACACCACTTTGGAAATAAATCTGGCACTTTCTCAGACAATTAGGAATAGCACTTCCTCAAGATCCAGCAATACCACTCCTAGGCATACATCCAAAATATTCTCAAGTATACAACAAGGACATTTGTTCAACCATGTTCATAGCAGCTTTATTCGTAATAGCCAGAATCTGGAGACAACCCAGATGTCCCTCAAGTGAGGAATGGATGCAGAAATTGTGGTACATTTATACAATGGAATACTACTCAGCAATTAAAAACAAGGAAATAATGAAATTTGCAGGCAAATGGTGGGAAATAGATAAGATCATCCTGAGTGAGGTATCCCAGAAGCAGAAAGACAAACATGATATATATTCATTTATAAGTGGATATTAAAAATATAATATAGGATAAACATACTAAAATTTCTGTACACCTAAAGAAGCTAAGCAAGAAGGAGAGCCCTGTGTAAGATGCTCAGTCCTCACTCAAAAAGGCAAATGGAATGGACATTGGAAGAGGGAGAAAACAGGGAACAGGACAGGAGCCTACCACAGAGGGCCTCTGAAAGACTCTACCCAGCAGGGTATTAAAGCAGATGCAGAGACTCATAGCCAAACTTTGTGGGAAATCTTATGAAAGAAGGGGGAGATGGCAGACCTGGAGGGGACAGGAGCTCCACAGGAGAGCAACAAAACCAAAAATTCTGGGCACAGGGAGTCTTTTCTGAGACTGATACTCCAACCAAGGACCATTCATGGAGATAGCCTAGAACCCCTGCACAGGTGTAGCCCATGGTAGCTCAGTGTCCAAGTGGGTTTCATAATAAGGGGAACAAGGGCTGTCTCCAACATGAACTTGATGGCTGGCTCTTTGATCACCTCTCCCTTAGGGGAGAGCAGCCTTACCAGGCCACAGAGGAAGACAATGCAGCCAGTCCTAATGAGACCTGACAGACTAGGGTCAGATGGAAGGGGAGGAGGACTGCCCCTATTAGTGGACTTGGGGAGGGGCATGGGAGGAGACGAGGAAGGAAGGGTGGGATTGGGAGGGAGCAAGGGAGGGGGCTACAGCTGGGATACAAAATGAATAAATTGTAATTAGTAAAAAGGTAAATAAATTTAAAAATAAAAATTATGCCATGTCTATACAACAGATATAATATGAAAGAGTTTATTGGATGGAGATGGAGAGAGAGAGGAAAGGAGAGAGAGACATGGTGGGAGGAAGAGAGCACCCCAAAAGAGAAAGAGGAGAGAGCAAGAGAGTGAAGTAAGAGGCAGGGGGTCCTTTTATTGGCCCCTGTAGAGCAGCCAATGATGACATCACAGGTGCCTAAGCAACCTGGGAGTAGGCTAATGCATAGACTTATGAACCAATACAGTCACTTGCCCCAGTGTGTGCAGATGGAGCACTCTTTGCCTCTAGAGGACTAAGAACATTCAAGTCATCCCGAGAATTAAAAATGTACCTACTCAGCTGGTTATTTTGTCCCATTTGGGGGATGTTTGTTTCTTTGCTTTGCAATGTTGGGTTTGTAACACAAGGCTTCCAGCATGCTAGCTTGGCAACCATTCTGCCACTGAGGTACACCACTAACCTTGATGTCTTTTTGTTCTTTTCTGTTCTTTCTTTTCTTTTTTTTAATTTTTATTTTCTGATGTCTTTTTTAATCATATTAACCCCCCACCTTCCTACCTAAATCCTTCAAGATCTGCCTCCTATTTCCCAACCCCACCTAACTTCTTGTCCCAGTGTAATCTATGCCACCCATACAGCCATGGGTGTGGGACCATCCACTGGAATATGGTTGACCTACCAGGGACTATATACCCTTAAAGAAAACTGACTTTCCTTACCCCAGAAATCACCTGATATGTTTCTGGGAGTTGGAAAAAAAAATATGACAGAAATGGAAACAGCTCTAAGCATTAACAGTGGGGGAGCCTCTGAAATGATTGATTGAACTACTGTTGTGTGAATATTAACCTTTCAAAACTAACGCCATTGTTACTATCTGGGGGTCTGGACTGCGTTTGTTTTCCCTGACAGTTAAGAACCTAAAAGGCAAGGGGGGAAAAACCCTCAAGCACAACAGGTAGCAGCAGGGAAAATCTCAGACACAGCCGGCATAATCAAGAGATGAAACCCTACTTCTGTTAACTGTGAGGCCCACAGAAAGCGAGCCCCTGCAGAGCAGACGGGGAACTCACGAGGCCTCCTTGAAGGCTGGGAGTCTCTGGTAGATGGAATTGAGGTGCTCTTCTCTTAGCTTGTTCAGTTTAAACAAAGACAGGGAAGCGAAGAAGCCCAGAATTTTGGGTAACCCTGGCCTGGTCTGACCTTGAACTTGTTAAAACCATCTGCTGACAGGTGTGTCCTGTTGGTGGGAAAGAAAAGCCTCCCAGGCCATTGTCTCAGATCAGGAAGGTAAAGAAGAAGCTGAAAGTTTTCCATCTTTACTATCTATCTGTCTGTGGTTCTTCCCCTGTTTGTCTGCCCACTGGAGATCTGCCTGAGTCCCAGCCCTTGACTATAAGCTTCTTCCTTTAAATCTCTCTCAAATTATTTGCCTGAAGTTCCATAGTGTAAAACTATATGTGGCCTCTGGTGCATAAGGGCTTTTCTTGTGACATTTTTATTCCATGGTGCTGATAAAGCAGTATTCGTGCAGGAGAATTTATATTTCAGATTCTGAACGTTGATCTTTTCCTGGGCTCATGACATGGGGTCTGGTGTTCCCCAAGCTGCTGGGCAACAGCCGTGGACCACAGCTCTTAGACAGCTCTGGACCTCAGCAGTGAACAAGCCATACTCTGTAATGTTCCCTGTTGCCAGTGTTTGGGGCATACTGCATTTTGGGTTTTTGTGCTCAGAGTGTTTATGTGTCTGCCGTCAGTTAACATCCACAAGAGAGCATGGTTTCACCCCACTGTAGGCTAGTGTAAGTGTTCTGGGCATGTTTAAGGAAGGCTGGAATGTGCAGTAATACTTGAGAGGTCAGATTTATTAAGTGCTTTTATAAATTGGTATGTTATCAACCGTAATGGGCTTCCTGAGACATGACCACATCATTAGCCATCTGGGCCATCAAGGGCCATCTGTATGCGGTGAGCCTTCCTGACAGACCCCCAAGTCCATGGCCTAAGAGGCGAGTGGTAGCTCTGAAAATCTTCATAAGTATGGGGTGATCTCTGGGCACGTCTCAGAAGAGGCAATGCCACAGTTACCAGACCTCACTCCAGAGGCATGGTTCAGGAAAATATTTTGGCATGCCGTCAAAGGAAAAAATGAGGGAGTAGTAATCAGGTCCTGCTGGAGTGACGACAGCAAGCCAGAGAGAAGCAACGTGCGGAATGAAGGGACACCGTCCATCATGGAGGAGAGGGTGTTGTGACAGGGCAGGGGCAGCTGATGACATTGCATCCACAGCCCAGAAACAGGAAGAGAGCTAATGCGTACCTCACGGACTCCTGTCCATCCGGTCAGGAACCCTAGCCCACAGGACAGAGCTGCCCACATCCACAATAAGTCTTCCCTGATCCATTAAACCTTTCAGAAAACCATCACAGACACACCAAGAGCTCTTTCCATAGTCACTCTAAATCAGACAAGCTGACAGTTCCCCCTTTTGTTTACTTGACACTCAAATACCACACCCTTTGGCCCCTATGAGTTTGTGTTTGTCCCACAACACAAAATGCAATTTAGGCCAACCTAAATATTCCCATGCTCTTTAACAGTCTCAGTGTTCAAAAGCCCAAAGTCTGTTCTGAGACTCAAGGCAACCTTATAACCATGAGCACCTGCAAGAAATAAGTGGCCAAGTTCTGACACACAGAATAAATAAAGGGAGGAATGGAGGCACAGCAGGACAGAGCAGACCAAGGCAAAACTGAAGCCCAGCGGGGAATGCACCAAATCCTGCAGCTCTGTGTCTGTTCTCTGGTCTCCAAAGGGCTTCCGTAGCCCTGTCCTCGTGTTCCTGGCACCTGAAGCACACATAGCCTCTCTTGGGCCGACTCAACTCTGTGCCTGCCGCCTGCCTTGCCATACCCCATGGTGCCATTATCTCCACCATCTTGAGTTGGCGCCTACACTTTACACATCACAGTAGTAGCCTCCTTGAGGGGTGCTGCCAATGCCACACATTGCCTGCCACACAAGGTGGCTCTCTGGACCCTTGGTATAAGTCACTGTGACACCCCTTACTCTTGCATCTCTCATGCCTGCAAAACCAGTGCCGTGTGGGTGACAGGGATGGTTTGACTGACGGCTCAAGATGTAGCACAGCCCTTCGGATGACAGCTGTGATGGTTACTGTTTGCTTTGGTGGCTGAATCTGAGGAAACATTTTCTTAGGCAACTATCTTCAAGCAGGGAACTTCTGCAGCATTCTTAGCTGAGTCTCTCTCCTTTCAAATAAATCAGCATTTTCAGTAGTTAGAGTGGTCTGTAGATGGGAGTCTTGCCCTCAGGACACCTTTCTTTTTTTATTTTATTTTTTATAATTTGTTCACTTTACATCCTGATTGTAGCTCCCTCCCTTGTCTCCCCCAAGTCCCACCCTCCCTCCCTTTTTCCTGCTATTCCCCTCCCCTATTTCTCAGAAAGGGGGAGCCTTCCTCCCCTACTATATGACCCCAGTCTATCAAGTCTCATCAGGACTGCCTGAATCTTCTTCCTCTGTGGCCTGGCCATGCCCCACCACCACTACTAGGGTAAAGTGATCAAAGCGCAGCCAACTGAGTCCATCTCAGAGAATGGCCCTGTTCCTCTTACTAGGGAACCCACATGAAGACTGAGCTGTCTATTAGCTACATCTGAGCAGGGGGTTTAGGTCCTCTTCATGCATGGTCCTTGGTTGGTGCATCAGTCTCTGCAGGGCCTCCATTGGCCCCAATGTGTTGGCTTTGTTGGTCTTTTTGTAGAGCTCCTGTCCCCTCCAGGTCTTACTATCTTTTCCTTCTTCCATAAGATTCCCTGCACTCTGCCCAAAGTTTGGCTATGAGTCTCAGCATCGGCTTCGATACCCTCCTGGGTAGAGTCTAGGAGAGGGCAGGGAACAGGACACCTTTCTTATTGCCTCGGCTCAGAACACTAAGGTCTTTTACAATGGGGTTAGTCCCTTCAACTAACTGCTTTCACATCCTGTTGTTTGCATCTTCAGTTTTACACTTTTCATATATTTTTGCTTCAGTTATTGTCTCTCACTGTAGAACTGCGTGTTCGCTACCAGTAAGTATGGCACAGCCTGGACAGTGTCCAGTCTTGAGATTCCGCCAACACCTCAGTCCATTACTTCTGAAGTCAGCCTCACTTCTGAGAACATGGGAAGACTTCAGCCGGATTCTTCTCCAGAATGGCTATGAATGGCCTCTAGCCTAGTTCCTAGGGGAGTCCCTGCTCTCCCTGACACTACATGAGCTTTGACCTCCACTTCATGTTCCTCTGGGCATTTGAAACCCCACATTCCCATCAAACTGGCCCACTGAGTTCTGCATACAGCATTCCAGGGCTTTTCTAGTCTAAAGTTCTGAACTCTTCCACATTCCACAGGCAAACCAGTTCCAGAGGTCTGAAGACCACGTGGTCAGGCTTATCACAACAACAGGTCCACTTTAGCTCCCAGTTTTCCGGGCTAGTTACTTTTCTCATTGCTCAGACAAAAGCAACCTAAGGAAAAAGGTGTTTGTTTTAGCTTTCACTTTGAGGGTATAGTTAGTTCATGACAGCGATGAAGGCGTAGTGGCAGGGGGCCATAGCCGCTGGGCACTTTGTGTCCTGAGCCGAGAGCTGAGAGAGATGAATGTTCAACTCACTTTCTCCTTCTTATGTCTTCTGGAGCTCTAACCCAGGAGACAGTGTCACCTATATTCAGGGTAGGTCTTCCCCGTTCAATTAGACTTTTCCGGAGACACTGTCATAGACACGCTCAGGGTCATGGTTCCATGATGGTTCTAATTCCGGTCAATTTGACAATGAAACTTAGCTGTCATATAGATGGAGGGGGGGTGTGCATGGCTGAGAGCTCAGTCTGCAGCAGCTGGTGATGCCAGGATATGTTTTGTCATGTGTAACGGATGTTTACGTGAGTGACCACGTGCTGACAGGACTACCAGCTCCCTGTGTCACAGGCGAGCAGTGGGTCCTCAAAGGAGGCCAAGGAACTGGAAGAGTTGTTTTGATAGATTCCACACAGAAGGAGATAAAATATGAGGGGGATAAACTATGAAGGGGATAAAGCTGCCCTGACTGTATGCAATAAAATGTAGCGACTCTGGGGTCTTTTAGGTCATCCTTTATGAATGAAAAGCATTCTGGCCCCCACTCCCCCCCCCCCCCCCCAGCATCTTCTGGCTTTAATAGAGACCTAGGCAGATCATGCCCTGAAGTGGTGGAGAGGCTCCTGTTGAGTGTCCAGTCAGCCCTTGACTTCACTGAGAAGCTAAGAGCTAGATTTGGGATTTTGCCCTTTCTTCTGCAAAAGGGCAGATTTTGTCCTTTATTCTAAAAGCAACCTGCATATTGCTCTCTTAACTAGCTTCTCTTGTGTTGATCCCTTTCCCACCTAAAGCTTTCCTGCATAGTACTCCATCTCAGCATTTAACGTCTTCCTTCAGCTTCTGCCAACTAATAACACTGTAATGACCTAAATTAATTACTGTTAATCACTATATCACATATGATATTAATATGCTATATTAAGTGTTATATTGATTCTTTGCTTAATGTGATATGTTAACATATTAATTAATATGATATATTACCTTAAGTTAACTGATATATTACCTTAAGTTCACTGTATTTTTATAGGGGCTTGCAGTCCAAAGGAAATACCTAATAATAGGAACTCCTACTCCCTAGGAGAACCCAAGACAGAGCTTGAGGTACTTGGTGGCAAAGGAGCTATAGGCAAAGTCCTGATATCATCAAGCTGGTGTCTGTCCAGGAAGATATTGGCCATACCAAGATGGAAGCCATGTAAGAAGGTGCAGGGAAGGTAGTAGAAGATGGGGTTCTTGACGGTATGGTTATGAGGCAGCAGGAGTATTGTAATACCCCGGTAACTTTGCACACAACCGTGGCTCTGCAGGCCCAGGGCCATGGAGACAGCTTCCCACTGACAAGTGACAAACCTCCCTCCTGCTAGGAGCACTCAGGTGCTATCCAGCTGCTTCCCTGAGGTCTGCCTCTTTCTGCTCTCATCCTGGGTTCCTGCCTAGCCATTGTAGTTTCTCTCAGCAGCTAAATCAATTCTGGGGCCTTTCCCAGACTGTGATTGGTGGTACGCAAAGGTATAAGCTTGCTGTGACAATAAACTCGGTTAGGGGAGAGGAGGCTTCTGCGGGAGGTCCGATCTTCCCTGGATGTAACACATCCACTGCCCAGACTAGTCACCATTGCTCACCACCACTGACTGAGCCACCTCTACAAAACCACACACTCTGGCTGCACACCCTCCCATAACTCCCACAGCTTTGAGCCTGGATCTCAAGTCTAAGTTCCCAGCAGCTCGGGACTTACATGCTGTGGCTGAGCCAACCATTTTTGCTAGCCGGTGCTTCTGCTCCATCACCCAAACCATTAGCTGCGACCGAAATGCCCTTCCTCAAGCGTGTTGTGTCATGTGGCTTCTTTGTTCTCTGAATTTGCTTGTGCATATCACTCTGTAGGGAGTGTGTCCTCCTGCCTGCTTCATCTGAGGTTAAGACTTGGGGCTGGGTAGTTCTCAAGTGCATTGTGGGATGTTGGACAGTATCCTTGGCTCTACCTGGTAGCTGCCAGTGGCTCCTCCTCGTCATGACAACCAAAAATATCTCAAGACATTGTCCTACATAGCCCTCAAGGTAAACACACTGGCGTGGGCAAAACTTTCAGAACTTGGTTTAAATGTCATCTTGCCCACAATCTTTTCCAAGCTCTCTTGTCCCATCCCTATCTATGGGTCTGGCCTAGATGCCCATCTTTTTGTTGTTGTTTCAGTAATACCTCATTCTCAGCCCACGGTCCTTAACTCCCACCCCTGGCTTCCGTTTGTTGGCTTATTTGTGTTATTTCTCCATTCGACTCTTCAAGGGCAGAAACCATGTTTTATTCATTGCTGAAACCTCGGCACTCAGGATAGGAGCTGGCATACAGTAGATGCAGTTTCTCTATTTGTTGAGCAAATGGACAAGCAAGGGTGTCAACTGGAAGAGGTGACTACTGAGCTGAGATGTGAAAAGTGTGTACATTAATAAACCTTTGAATCACATAAGCACCATCAAATCTGTAAACACATGTTCATGTATGCTGCTGTTTGTAGTCTGAGTGGTGATTATCAGTTCAGGTGTTTTGACTAAATGCAGCAGAAAATCCAGCTCAACTCAAACTGTTTTAAAACAATAGGAAATGCATTGGTTACTGTAAGTCCAGGGATTTGATTGACATGTCAGCTCACCCGTCCACATTGTATAGTATTGTGTTCCCTTAAGCATGGGCTTGCTTCTCTCTACCAAGTGGCTGCAACAGCCCCAGCCTTCGCATTTGCATCTTGCATTAAGTTTTCCCAATTATGAAGCAAAGTTTATAAGTTTTACTCTTCTGTGCCACCATAAAGTAAATGCCCAGTTCTGTGTCTGTTGTGATGACAGCAAAAGCCAACACTAATTGATTTGCCCAAGCCAGGTCTAATTAATAGACCTGACACAAGCTTTGTCCTACTCAGAGCCCCTGGCTGAGACACAGGGTGTACTGGTTTGGTTTTGTCAACTTGTCACAAACCAAAGTCACCTGGGAAGAGGAAAACCTCATTCAAAGAATCGCCTCCATCAGACTGGCCTGTAGGCAGGTCTGTGAGACATTTTCTTGATAATGATTGATGTGGGAATGCTCAGTCCACTGTGAGAGGCAACACCCCTGGGCATGTGGGCCTAGATTATTATAAGAAAGCAGGCCTGAGCAAGCCAGTAAGCAGCACTCCTCCATTGTTCCTGCTTCAGTACCTGCTTCCAGGTTCCTGCCTTGAGCATCTGCTCTGACTTCCCTCGGTGATGGGACCGCTACCTGGAAGCATAAGAGGAAATAAACCCCTTCCCTCCTCGGGTTGGTTTTGGTCGGTGTTTTTTCACAGCAACAAAACCAAACCAGGATACAAAAAGGGACAGGACAGATGCCACCACTGTCAGAGAGCCCGCTGCTTGAGGAAGACTCCTCTCTAAGAAGTCCAGCACACTGTTCCATGACACTGTTGCCTTCTGTGTCCTCCTTGGGTGGTCACTCAGGAAACAGCCCCGGGGTGGTACCAGGGCCTGAGGGTGGTACCTCAGCTGTTCACTGCGGTGTCGGGAAGTCCATGCTAAGTTCAGAGTGTGTGCATCAGAGGCGGGTTTCAAAGAGGCGGTACCAATGATGTTTTGTATGGCTGTCTGGCTTTCGAAGGGCTGGAAAGGGGGAAGAGAGTATCTGGGTAGATGTGGGGACATTTTTTCAGCTATGAAACAGCTCACAAGGGAGGACCTCCCTGTCCCTTCCTGGCCAGCAGCACCCCTCAGTCAAGGTGATTCATCTCGGAGTAAAAAGCCAAACAGCTTCCCATGATACTTTCAGACCGACTCCTTTTGAAACAGTAGTTTTAACCAGGTGACTGAGGCTTGTAGATTGCTCTCAAGGTTCACAAGCAATGTGGGAACTGTGCTCTTGGGGTCTGGAGCTGAAGTGCAGCCTCGCCGTGTGAATTATAGATAGTTGTTTCACCTATCTGTGCTGTGGTGTGCCTGTGTATGAAATCAGGATACACGTGGCCCTACCTCATACAGTTACCGTGAGAACGAATGGGCTAATACTGGCAGAGCTGTATGTAGGAGGGAGGCAGAAAACAGTGGTACCCATGGCTTTCAGACTCCTCCAGGGGTGAGTGATGCCCTGCCTCCTTTCCATCCCAGTCCTGTAGCTATCTTCCATCTGCTGTGAATTGTCCAGCCCCAAGAAAAGGACTAATCCTCCCCGAAAGGGAGCCTTTCTCAGATGGGCTGGAACTGGAGTTGGGTTTGGTGATGGGTACCTAAGACCTTCTCCTGTCACTCCAGCATGTGGACACACCCTCAAAGGTGACCTCTAAGGTCACACACTTTCCAAAACAGTGTGGGCTGGTGGGGTATTTTAATCTGCCCTGTACATGAAGAAGAGCAAGCACTGGAGTCTGCCATCCTCAGGCTCCTGCCGCAAGCTGGAGACATCTGCAGGAATGGCAGGGAAGACTTGGGATGCCTTCTGTCTCTCACCCTCCTGTCTATGTGGTCTCCGTTCTCACTCCTGGGAAGACTGAAAGACAATGAAGAGACCCAATGCTGTCTCTCCAGCTCTCCCAGAATACAGAAACTGCTGTCTCCTTCTTACCCGGTGGCCTATATGTTTGCAGTGGGCCACTGGAACGGAACGTGAATTTGACAGGAGAGAAGTCACCAAACCTTTCTCTAGACCCCACCCCATGCTGATGAGGGCCATTCTCGCTTTATTTGTGAGACCCATTTGAGATGTGGGCTCAGAAGGAAGTGGCTGCAGAGGCCTCTCCACTTCTGTGCCAGCATCCCACAAAGGCAGAGCCCCTGGAGTTTGTTTTCCAGAAGTAGCTTTCTAAATATATCCCAGCTTCCGGCAAGGCAGGCAGCACTCGGGCCTGTGAGAGCCAGAGCAGGCATTAAATGGGGGAGCCGCACAGTTTTGTGTGGGCTCCAGGACCATGATTGGTGGAAAGAAAAACAGACAGGGTGCCAGCTCCATTTATCATGCCTGGGGCCCATCTTACTAACCATCCCCCTCAGCCTACTCCTGTGCTTTTGCCAGGCAGATGTAGAATTTGTGGAGGCTGTTCTCCTGGCAGGGTGGAGCTGTGATTAGCACCAAGCAGAAAAGCAGAGCCTTGTGGCAAGTTTTGGAAGGGGCTTTTCAAGCTCCTGCACTCCAAAATGCAATGTCAGGGAGAAGGCAAGTGTGGAAAGTAGAGACCTTTGGGGCCCATAACTGGGATTCTAGAAAGCAATGCTCCTAAAAGCCCTTCAGTTCCACTTGCAATACAACTGTCTAGTTTAGCCTAGAACTGTGAAAATACCTTTCCGGCTGAAGACATTTAAATAGATGCTCCTTAAGATTTCAAAACTATTTTTGCACCCTTTCATTCAATAAGTGTTTATTATGGTCTCACTCTGTGCCATCTGGGGACTCAGCAGGGAGGATGGCAAATCCCTGCCCTCCAGAGCCTTACAGTCTAGTAGGAGGATGGAATCAAAAACACAAAGATGGAGAGGGAAATGCCAGAGGGACATTGCAGAGCCAAGAAGCAGTTGAGGCGGCAGAGAACAGGCTCATCTTAATGTCTTAGCCAAGGGTAAAGGTCTCTGGGAAAGTTGCTTCTGAGCAAGGACCTCAAATCATAGCGCCACACACATTAGTTATAGGGAAAGAGAGTTCCCAGTAACAGAAAGGCCCAGAGGAAGGCACAGCCTTGGGAAGCTCAGGGAACTTCAAATGCACACGTATATTAACATGATTCCTCTTAGGAAAGGGCTCGGCCTCATTCCATGCTTTCCTCTTCATTTACCCCACTTCTAATCTATCAATGAGTTCTTTTGGTCCTTTGCCACAATATGTCTGGAACTCACCCACACTGTCTTTGCTCATGACCACCCTCATCAAACTCCTGCCATTTCTTCTTGGAATAATGCAAGAGCCCCCTAACTAACTTAGAATAAATTCCTGCCACATTTCCCTCCTACTGAGAAGTCTCTAGGTGTTTGCAGCTGTCCTTTGAAAACAGTCCAACCTTCTTACTGTGGCCTTTGGGACCTTGCGGGATCGTTCCCAATCCTGACCCAATCAAGGTCACGTCTTGGTTTGCTAGGACACAAAATAGCGTCAACAAGAGAAGTTTGCTTCCTCAGAACTCTAGGGACCAGAAGTCTTAGCTCAAGGTGTGGGCAGGATCACGTTGCCTGAAGAGCAGGAGGGGGGAAATCTCCTTTCTCCTTGGTGTGGAGATGGAAGTCCTGCCGAATGCTCATGCTGTCTTCCCTTTGTAGATGTCTGTGTCCACATCCCCCTTCACCCCCGCTTAGAAGGACATTTGCAATGTTGGTTTAGCGCCCACTCGAATGAATTCATTTTAACTCAGTCACCTCTATAAAACTCTTTTCAAATAGGATCACATTCTGAGGTCCTGGAAAATACCACTGCATGGTATGAGATTGGCCTATAGGCAGCCCTATTTAGCATGTTCTAAATTAGTGACTCGTGTGGGAAAGCCCAGCTCACTGGAAGGTGCCAGCTCTGGGAAGACGACCCTGAGCTGCATAAGAAAGCAGGCTGAGCAATCCATGGAGAACCAGCCAGCAAGTGGAATTCCTCCTCTGCTTCAGTTCCTGCCTCCAGGTGCCTGCCTTGAGGGCCTGACTTCATTTGATGGCAGATTGCAAAATGAAGTGTAAGCCAAACAAACCCTTTCCTCTGCAATTTGATTTTGGTAATGGTGTTTTAGCACAGCAATGGACACCCAGACTAAGATGGTAGTCCTTTTTAAATTTCCCCCCTTTTCTCTCCTTTACATATCACAGCTACTTTTGTTCTTCTCTAGAAAAAAAGTCCTACTTAAAAAAACTCTACAATCCACTCCCCTCCTCTCTCAAGTTTGCTGCCCCTACTTCCTATTCTCTATTGCAAAAGCCTGAGAATTTGATGTCAAACTATGGGCCTTCTTAGAACAGAAGCAGCTGTCGTGGTCAATATATCACTGTCAATTCTGTCTGGGGTTGGGGATGAGAGGTGTTGGGCAGGGGCAGTATGTCAAAAGTGTGTCAGCATTCATGTGTGTGCAGCCTCTTTCATATGCATAGGAACATTTGGGAAGGACATTCATAAAGGTCACAACATTAGCTGTAGTTATTCTGGCAGTCAGCTTACAATGGTTTTTAATTTTCTTTGTTTGGCTTATCTGTGTGTTTTATTTATTATTAGCAGTCATTTCTTGATTGTTTTTCTTTTTTTTTTAGAATTTCTATTGAAGTATATCTTGATTAATTTCTAAAAGTAGCTTCCCAGGATTGTTCAGCATGAAGCTGAGAAGCAAATGTGCTAACTTCCAAGCTAAATAGGCTTAAAAATACATCCTCTCTCCCAAATATGGCCCCAGACAGACACTGAACTTAAGCCAACCATTAGCCAATGTAGGGAGACTTTACTTTTGTATCTCTACGCATAAGGCATCATAAGCGAACATAAGCGAAGGGAAGAGGCAAGGGCCAGGTAATCCAGTGGTCACCGTCTCCATCATCTGAAACTGGACACATCTGTTGTTAATGTACCTGTGAGGCCAAGCAAGGCAATGCATGTGGTCAACTCCTCACAGGACCAGCATATCACAGGTCTTCGAGCAAATGTGAATACCCACTGTGTGGATCTCTTTCACTTAACAGCCAATCAATGGCTTTAGACAAGCAGCCCTGATCTCTGAGGGTTATGGATGTCGTAACTCATTAGATATAGATGGAACCCCAGAGGAGTGGCCCATCCACTGAGGAGCCGTTGGTATTTGTTAACTGCTTATTGATAGGTTTTCTGGAAAGCACTTTTGTTTATATACTGATGCTTTTATCCTGGCAGTCTCTGAGATAATTTTAGTGATTAGCCCATCTCTGTCCTTGTCTCAGACATCTATTCCCTGCTTTGGTCAGAGCACACACCTCTGTGGTGGCCTCATGAGAAACGGAAGTGCAGTGGGTTCAAGGCAGACTTTAAAGAAATACAAGTGTATCCAGAAAAGGCTTGAATGGGTGGAAGCTAGCCTTGCTTCCACCTGTGGATAAGGGAAGACTGAAAACCGACAGAGAACTGGGCAGGAGTCTTTGAAGGCCCTGAGCCAGGACACCGAACACTTAGATTTAATGAAGCCCCACCCCCTACCCCCATGCAGGGTGAAAACCCTGTTGTAAGATGCAAGAGTTAACTTCTGCTAGGACAAGATGGTGGCAGATGGGAGTAAACGCTTGGAGTAAACGCGTCCGTGTCCACGTCCCCTTACAAAGGTAGTGCCACCCCTCACTAACCCAGCTCAGACAGTCCCCCTGCCCCCTCCACCCTGTTGCACAGTCCCACCACAAGGGTCTTAAGGAGGAGAGGGAGGGTAAGTGATGCTACCAAGACCTGTATCCTTGCCCCGCCTAACACACAAGTATAAATTCACGTAGGACATATTCACTCTTCTGGCTACAGGCGCACAACAGCATTGAAAGGTGGCAAGATCGTAGCTCGCCTCACCATGGTGCCATGACTCTCCCACCTGGGAGCAATCTGGCACTTAACCTCCATTTTGTATTGGCGAGAACTGAAGAGGGAGGGAGGGAGGAAGTCCACGTGTGGGTGGCAGCCAGCACCGATGAGGCAGTACATTGTTGGCTTTTAGAAAACCCATCTCCCAGACAATGATCAAAAGTCTTTCTCTAAAATGGAGTAAGTAGCATGACACGTCCTTGTATTAAGGGATAATTTTATATTCTACCCCATGATAGAATATATGTTAAATAATATATGTTAAATATATGCATGTGTTAAAAAAATAAAAAAAAATACTTGAGGGGCTGGAAAAGATGGCTCAGTGGTTAAGAGCACTGGCTGTTCTTCCAAAGGACTTGGCTTCAATTCTGAGCACCCACATGGCAGCTCACACCTCACTGTAAACCCAGTCCCAGGAGACATGACACCCTTACATAGACATACATGCAGACAAAATACCAGTGCACGTAAAATAAAAATAAGTCACCTTAAAAACTACTTTAAATTGCTTACTATAGTTCTTTGCCAATAAGTCTAGTCTTGAAAGTACATGGTGAGCCTTATTTTTTACTCTTGAGCTGCATACAGACAAGTCCTAACTCTAGATGATGAGAGTAGAAGAAATGTTTAATTTGTGCTGTCTGTGTTTTCAATTTATTCACTAGTGTACCTGTACTAACTTAATACTCAATGAAAGTAAAAGTGCTTTTAAAACACCCTCTTAGTTAGGATTACTGGTGCTCTGATGAAACACCATGACCAAAAGCAAGTTGGGGAGGAAAGGCTTACACTTTCGTATCATAGTCCATCATTGAAGGAAGTCAGGGCAGAAAGCAGATCCTGGAGGCAGAAGTTGATGAGGCCGTAGAGAGATGTTGCTTACTGACTTGATCATCACGGCTTGCTCAGCCTGCTCTCTCTTATCGAACCCAAGACCTACCGCCCAGGGATGGCACCATCCACAATGGCCTTGGCCCTTCCTCATCAATCACTAGTTAAGAAAATGCCCTATAGGCTTGCCAAAGCCTGATCTTATAGAGGCATCCTTTTAATTGAAGCTCCCTCCTCTCAGATGACTTTTAGCTTGTGTCAAGTTGACATAGAACTGTCATAGCGCTAACATGAATATATCACAGCTCTTAGTTCTGTGATCTCTGAGAGCAGGGCTTCCCTGTGTAAGTGAATTCCCTACATATATCTCCCTGCTGTGTCCATTGTATGCAGCCAGGTGCCTCATGCAAGGCAATTCATATGCATGAGAATTTGTGTGAGTCACAGCAACAAGGTGCTGATGGTGATGACTTCCTTTGTTGTGTCTGTACCCTCCTACTGTTGCAAATCTTCACAAAGACATTCACTGAATCCTTGTTCAGCCCTCTGCAATACTACAACATCCTTTTACAAATGAAGAAGTGGAAATAAAGCAGCTTTCTAGGCTGGGACATCTTTAACGCCCTAGTTTTTAGCTTACAGAGCAACTTAGAGCTGGTTCTTGCTGGAGTAGTCACCGTATCACCTGAGCCATCCCTCGTCTCCTGCATTTTGCATTCTGAGATTTGTGCATGGCCAGTGTGACAGAGCAAACCCTCAAATGCATCCCATAGAACTAGTAAAGAGTAAGCGCTCCCAGGCATTCCATGATACACAATTTCTTACACAGAGCTTCATCAAAAGGTGGCCTGAGCTAACAGTCCATGTAGACTTCTGGGAGCTAATGAAATTCCATCGTCTAGCCCTCTCAGTCCTGCAGCTACTCCCTGGATGATGGGGGTGGGGAAAGAGAATGTTCTAGACCAACAGATCTTGACTTTGAGCAGGTATCAAAATTTCCTGGCATGCTCATGAAAGCAGGATGCTGGGCCCCATTCAGGGTTGCTCATTCATGTCACGTTATACTTATAGATCATCTGTATGTAGAGGGAAGGTTGTTTTGCTCTCCGTGATGAATGGAATCAGGAAATCAGCAACTCCCTCACCTGTGGCTGGCCCCAGGCTCATTTATAGCGATTTGCCATCCTTTGGGGGATAGTCTAGAGAATGCTCCAGATTCTCATAACCAAAGGCATCAAAGATTCTGAGAATGCCATTCATTTAATGAAAGCCACGTCTCATTATTATGCAAATTAGCAAGTCTGCTGCACTGGCATAGCTGTGGACACTCGAAGACTACAATGGCTTCTGTAAGCCCTAGCCAACAGCTCCTGCTGTGGGAATTTCTAGATAGAGCACACTGGGTATGGCCTAAGTTGGCACAGACTGGTTGTCTTCTCAGTCTGTGAATATTTTAGGATACGGAAAAAACTTCATAAACAAATGACCAGGCTTTGTTTGATCCCACAGACCGAGCCCGAGATCATAGAGGAGACCAACGTCGACAGAGTCCACGAGCCCCGGGGCTACGGCAGGGCACGGCAGGTGAAAGGCCATTCAGAAACCTCCACACTGAGCTCGCAGCCTTCCATTGACGAAGTCCGGCAACAGATGCACATGCTCCTGGAAGAAGCCTTCAGCCTGGCATCCGCTGGCCATGCAGGTCAAAGTCGGCACCAGGAGGCCTATGGCTCCACTCAGCACCTGCCGTACTCAGAGGTGGTGACCAGTGCTCCAGGGACCATGACACGGCCCAGAGCCGGCGTGCAGTGGGTGCCTACCTACCGACCAGAAATGTACCAGTACAGCCTGCCCCGGCCGGTAAGTCATGCCTCCTGCCCACCTCCCATCTTTGGGTTTGTTCTCCCCACTAGACTCCAACGGGGGACCCAAAGCAAGGATCTGGGGATTTAGAGACAAGCTGTTCTGGAGTCTCTCCTCACACTTCATTCATGACCCACAGCCAAACCTTATTCTTGCAGGACAGGTCCCTGAGGAGCCGTATGTGAAACCCTGACACGTTCTAGAGCCGTTTCCTTTTCTGCTGTCCTTCCTGAAAGGGTTGACCCATTCTCTTCTCACTGGTGGTTCTCTTCACTTTCAAACATGAACCCCAATTTAAATGTCAAAAGGCATCAGAGAGCCCTATGAGAAAGGCCTGTGTATCTTGGTGGTTAAGGGCATAGGATGTGAGCCAGCTGGCTGGACTGTGAATCCCACCTCAACCACTCTCTGGCTTTGGAACTAGAGGAAGTTGCTTTAAGTTTCTGCTTGTAAAGACAAATAAATATGAACAATAACCTACTGCCTGGTAAGGAGGAAGCCCCTCTGTAAATACATAAGAGTTGAATATTACTCGTTGTACTGGGCATTCATTACTTGTATGTTCCGGTCTGTATAATGACCTCTGAGACAAGTACAGTGTAATTTCCATTTTAGAGAAGAGGGGGTCCAGTCCCATAGAAGCTTCAGTTGTAGACATTCGTGAATTGCCATGTTGGTGCTGGGAATAGAACCCCGGTCTTCCAAAAGACCACGCCTTTAACCGCTGAGCCATTTCTCCAGCGCCTGACCCTCAGCATAGCAACCATTTTAAAATACACAGTTTTGTGATGTTCCACACATTCACATTCTGTGCAACTATCCCTAGGAGTCTTCATCTTGCCGACATGATATTCTATACTGATTGAAAGATGACCCCCTTGTCTTTCCTCTTCATAGTCACATCGTATCTGTTTGCCTGCCAGTGTGCACGGATTTAAGTTGCTTTCATCTTTGAGCCCCAGTAAATTGTGCTGGTACTCACACAGGTGTAAGAACATCTCTTCCAGTTCTTGCTTTCATTCTTTTGGGGTATCTACCCATGAGCAGGACTGCTGAGTCAAATGGAATTTTATTTTATACTGACATATTGTTTTCTGCAGTGGCTGTATCATTTTTTGTACTCCACAACAATGAATTTTCTGATTTCTTCACATCTCACCAATGTTTGTTACTAACTGGTCTCGAAATAACTGGCATCCTAATGACTTTGGGGTAGATCTTATTATGGATTTGTTTTTTGTTTTGTTTTGTTTTGCATTTCTCTGATTAGTGATGTTTCCATGGTTTCATTTGCCACTCATATAAATTATCTCTCTTTCTTTTTTTTAGATTTATTTCCTTATTTTATGTACATGAGTGCCCTATCCACCTGTACACTTGCATGTCAGAAGAGAGCATTAGGTCACATTATAAATGGTTGTGAGCCACCATATGGGTTCTAGGAATTGAACTCAGGACCTCTGGAAGAGCAGTCTTAATCGCTGAGCCATCTCTCCAGCCCCTCATATGTATTCTTAACATAATTTAAAAGATTATACATTTGAGCAGGTCTCAGAAATCTAAATTTGTCATTGCCATTGGAGAACTTTGGTGGATGCATTCAAGAAGCCCTGCATTCCTGGAAACTGTCAGCAGCTCTAAGAACATCCCAGTCACATTCCCAAAGATGTGGATCTAAAAAGATGGGAAAAGTCTCACTCAGACTTATAGATCTGCTATTATAGAATGCTTTCCCATGTCATCATTCATATTACAACTTCTGAGATCTCAGTGTTCTGATAATACCCATAAAGATGGCAACTGCCCCACCAGGGGAGAGGATTTCTGTTCTGAGATCTATAAAAACACCTCAGTCTTAACACATTGATGTATCCTTCCTAGGAAGTTGCCCTCCAGAAGAGGCCACTCATACCCATTCTCTGTCGGTTGCTACCAACTTTAGTCTTATTAACTAATTTGCAGTCTCTGTATGAGGATCTCTGAACTTGACTTCTAGCCCAAAGTGGAACAGCACCCACCAACCAAATGATCTTAGGGACCAGTTCCAAGTCTCAGAGTCTGCAAACAGTGGTGGTGATAAGAGGGCTGGTAGTTCCTATAAAATGATTAGCACAGTCCTGAGACCTAGCAAACGCCCTAGACCTGGTGGTTGATATCAGCAGACAGCTTGGCATGGTGCCAGCACATTAAATTACTTGACAGTGTTCATTTTTATCCAACTTGTTCTTCTGCTTTGTCGGGCCTACTATCTATATCCCCTTTCACCTTTTCTGAGACCACATCTTCCTCTCCTGCTCTGTTAAGACCATTTAAACAAGCACTTGATGCCACACCTCAGGGTCCCAAGGAAACCCTGCAAGTCTCAGGAGCCACTGGGCTCCGCTGGTGGGAGTGTGATTCTAGGAGCCTGGGAGAGCTCTGGGTTTCCGAAAGACAACCTTATAGATCAAGACAAGTCTTCCAATCAGTGTGACAAATGAGATGATGCCATAGCCCTCAGCTCAGTAAAACCATTTAACAGACATTGTAGGGCATGTGAGCATTCAAGCAGCTGTTTGCTGTAACTGGGAGTTGGCAATTGTGCTGAGCAGGGCAAACCCATCAGAAATCCGGGTGCTTCATAGGGATAAAGACTGAAGTGTAACCCAACCGGAGGGCAAACCATCAAACCAGAACACGCTGAAGGGCATCCTTTCATCGTCAAGGTTTCCTTCTCTGCCAAGTGCACAGGAAACTCCTGTCTCCACAGAAGGAGAAAATAGCCAGCAATACACAGTGGAGGTGATGATGCTTACCTCTAGACCTTGCGGAGGCCCTGTGTTATGATAATGTGAAAATCAATGGGGAAAGCAGCCATCTAGCAAGGTAACCATGATTGCTTTTGTCTTGCAAAAAAAGAAAGTGGCCCAAATTTTGCTGGAGGATAATTGGGAGCTGGTGTTTTTAAGGTACCAGGTCCAGCCTTATGGCATTTACATCACGGGAAAGGTTAATGCTGGCAGCTTGGGATTTCTGCAGCACAGTCTGGGAAGTTTTGATCATCTTTTACCTCTTGAATCTATAAAGAAATTGGACTCGACACCCAACGACCAATCCAATCTTGCAAGCAGCCCTAATGGGTCTATGCCAAGTGGAATGAAAATATCCTCCAGCTTTCCTGCTGGCGAGAGAGTAAGGATTCTTAAAAAGGCACTGGGGTGAAACATCTTCCCCACTGGACTCTTTACAGAAGGATTAACAGTAATAATAACAGTAACGCTTGCCATCCATTGAGTCCCCATTGTTGGCTGCATCCTGATGTAGGTGCCATGTGGGCATGATCTCTCCTAATCTATGAGCTCTCCGATGATATTGTTATCATTAGCCTCAAGTACTCAGTTAGGAGACAGGTTTGGAAAAGTAAAGAACTTGTCCAGTTTCGAACAGTCACCCGCTGGTGTCCACGGGCCCATCAGCAAAACTCATCATGGGCCCATTTGTGTATGTAGCCTACACATAGGCTCCTGTGTCATCTCTAGGATATTTAGAAGGGCTAGTATGACATAACCCACACACTATGTGAACAGCTATCATCCCTCTTGTTTGGGGGATAATTATAAGAACAGTCTGTGTGTGCTCTGTGCAGATTCAGTTTTCTTCTTGGGTACATTCCATCTGCAGTCATTTAAATCCCCAGTTGCGGAATCCATACATCCAGAGGCCAACTGAACAGCTCTTGATGGCAGAAGAGGGTTAAAAGCTATTGCTGTCTGACGCTGGCGCCCACACGTTTTCTATCCCCTGATTAAATGTGAGTTATAGGGGATATCCTTCTGGCCCTAATGGAAATACAAAGATCTACACCATTGGTGTACCCTCTTCTCATAAGGAAGCTGATCAGTTTGGGGGATCTTTTTCTATTCCTGTAAGGGGGGGGGGTTGGCAAGCTTGTGTTTCACCTTCCCCCTTACAAACAGAAGAGTCCTCTCCCAAACCTTTGATAATAAACCATGCCGACATATCAGGCATGTTTTATAGTCACCGCAGCGCCTGGATTCACAACACATTGCATTGCTCATATTTCTCCCAGTAAAATCTGAATCTGTCCTGAGCTTCCATCATCCGGCGATGTGGGTAAGGAATTGCAAGGACAGTCCCAACCGGTCACTGTTGATCATGCATTGTGCAGCTCTCAGGACCCTTGAAGGCAGGATCACTGTGCCGTACTGGCCTGACTGGGCCTTTGCATTTCCCTGAAAACCAGCAGAGCTCTCGACCTTTGAACAAAGCTTGCTGCACTAAACTTAGGAACTCCACTAGTCACTGGATCTGCAGGAGGGCTGCTGCATGAGAAAAGAAGAGAAAATCTAGAGAGGGCCTCACCCTCTCCACTGTATTAGTTACCACCGTGTCCCTGTGATCAAATGCCTGGATGGACAGCTCGAAGATGGAAAACTGAATTTAGCTCATGGCTGGAGAGAGGGTTCAGTGGTTTGGAGTGACTGGTGCGCTTCCAGAAGACCCAGGTTCAACTCCCAGCACCCGCATCAAGTAGCTCACAATCACCCCTAGGTCCAGCTCCAGAGGAACTGATGCTATCTTTTGGCTTCACTGGGCACCTGCATACGTGGGACACACATTCACATGATAGACACACGCGCGTACATGCGACTCTTTCAATATTTAAAAAATAGCTTTGAAATCAGGGTGTGATTCTATTCGATGCCTAATAGGAAAGAAGGTGGACGATGTTAATGTATTGGAGGCCAAGCAGCTGTGAAAGGTCAGTTAAGAACCAGTCTTGGTTGACCTATCTTGGCTTCAGCAGCCCCACATACTGAAATGAGGAATATGGTCTCAGTGTCTCTTGCTCTTTGTAGCTTGAACATCATCTGATTTCCGAGGCAGTCTAGCCACTGCTCTTGGTTTTCTGATAGATCAAGATAAACAATGGGCTTTGTTCCTTTTGGGAGTTAGATTTTAACTGTCAAGCCCCTACGTTCAAACAAATCAGAACTATCTGTCTAGAAGGTTCAATCTGTAAAAAGTTACCTGCAGCTGGATATGAAGAGAGAGGATACATTTCTGGATTGCTGGCCCTGAACAAGGGTTTCTTCTGTATGGTAGATCTGAACTGTCCCCAAGCTCGTGGTATTGGTGATAAGTGATAGAGCCTTTAAGAGGTGAGGCCTAGTCGGGGAGGAGGTTGTATTCAGATCATTGGAGATATGCCTTTATAAGGAGCGATGGAACCCCCGTCTCTCCCTCTCTTTCATCCCCAAGCCACGAGGATACCCCGTATGTTGCACTACCACAAGAGCAATGCAATGGACCAACCAACCATAGACTGAAGTATCTAAATCTCCAAGTCAAAACGTAAAAAGGAAAAAAAAAACTTTCTTGGATGATAGATTCTCTTGAGTATTTACAGTAACAGAAAGCTGACTGATGCAGTGTTTAATGAAGGCAGCTTAGCTTTGGCCTGTGAGTCTACCTTCCCCTGCTAATACCTCACCTGCTCCTATTAGGAAGCTCCTATCCACTCTTTATCACTATAGTACTACCCTTAAATGTCCAGATTTAAATGTCCAGATTTATATGTCCAGCCCTTTATGTGCCCACAGGAGGTCCCTCTGTCCACAGAGATGGCTAGGGTGTTGTGCTAGATTCGTGAGACCCCCAAAGGACCACCAGGAGTCCAGCTCATTGCAAAACACATGAGGATCTTTTTATTACAAGCTAGCTTGGGCTCACACATGCTCACCGTGGAAGTGGTTGAGAGCCTCGTGCTCAGGTTAGGTGGGTGATTTAAAGAGTTTGGTCCCTCCCACCATGCCCAAAGCAGAGGATTCCTGCCTGGCAAGCATCTATTGGTCGAAACACAAAAGGGGATGTTGCATTTTGAACTGATAGGCTATAGGAAGGCCCCCAAACCATTAATGGTCTGGCTTCCCTTGTTTGGCTGTCCTAGGGGAGAAGGGCTGGTTTCCTAGCAACCGTATCTCTAATAGGCAGGAAAAGAATGCAGTAAGGCTAGTTCTTTCCCACAGGCAGCTGGACATGTCTCCACCTGGCTAGCCTTCAGTTTTGTGCTTTAAACTTTAAACCAATACCCACTAATTTTTAATTCTTTGGTCTCACAAGGGAAGACAGCTCTGCTCTGATCCTCCACCCCCAAACCAGGTAGCCAGGAACATCACCTTCATTCTTTTCACATTATGATCAAATTTCTGAGCCCCAAAACTTCCCTATCTAGTCATAGTCAGAGCCTCTTTCAACCTTGGAGGCCTGAGACCCATTTATAAAGGCTGCCTTTGGTTCTGAGTCTCCAGCCTTTCCTGTCCAGAGAAAAGGGAGCCCTCCACACCCCTAAATGGGAGAAAAAAAGTATTCTTGAGTGCCAAGCTGAGCACACCAAGTATAACTATGGAATTAGAAATGTGGGGACCATGAATAGCTTTGAATAAGGGCTTGTAGTGATGAAGAGGGAGTGGAGCCTTGCCACACAAGAGCCAATACATACCAGATCACATGGACCCAGAAAAGGAACTGGGATTCGAGACAGGGAAACTTAGAATCTCTGGAACTTACATAAAGGGACACGTAGAAAAATTTTCTCATCCCACACACACATGGCAATGGCCACCTCTTTGGTGTTTATGTGGCCACGAAAGTTCCAAGAGTATGGGGTCTATTCTCCTGTGTTGTAGCATGATTTATGCCTACAAAGGCCTACTAATAAATGGTGACTCTTTTAATGCTCAGCAGAAGTTCAGGACTTTTTTTATCAAATCTTTTAGTGATTTCCTATTAGACAGACAAGCATAGGAAGTTTTTCTTTGCCTGGAAAACTAGGTTGAGCACAGAATAAGCCTCTCAAGAACCAGAGATAAAAATAGATGTCTGCCTCCTTTGCTGAATAGCATCAGAAGCCAGAAGAGACGGAGGGGCTGTAAACCCCTTTATTTTGGGAAGGGAGCACATCACCTGTTGAATTATTGAGAATCGTGGAAGATATGGCTGGGAAGGCATCCAGGACAATGGTTTTTAATCTGTCTGTGAACCCAGAGTTCAGGGAGCGCCACAGGACGCCATCGTGAAAAAACGGAAGGGTCAAATTTACCAAGCCATTCTCTCCCCGATTTCAATCAGACACACTACTTTCATGTACATCTTAGGGCCTGTCAAAATGATTTTAAAGATGTGTGAAGATGGCTCAGTGGATAAAGCACTTACTGGGTTTAGTGGGAGACCCTGCCTAAGAAAATAAAGTGGAGAATGTATGAAGATGCTCAACATCATTTTTCCCCTTTTGCCCTTTTGCACCTACACTCAAATGTCAGGCCTGTTCATCCCCCAGCTCTGCATCTTTTCTTCTTATATTTTCAATTCCCCCCCCCTTTTTTTTTGTAATTCATTGTTACCAAGTTTCTCAGTTATATTTCCAAGTTTCCTAATTCTCCCTTCATCAATTCTTAATTGCACACTTTAGCTCCCCAACACTGAGTGCTTTATGTCAGAACCCTGTTTTACATCTGAAAGTTGTTGTTTTGAGTATGCTATATCATTTCTGATGACAACCTGATTTTGTCAGTTAATACTTTTATTTTAATGTAGCTTTATTTTTAAAGTATGTGTTACGTGAGAATGTGGGTTTTTTTACATGTCTGAGTGCGGTTCCCACAGGGCCAGAAGAGGGTGTTGGAGCTGAAGTGACAGGCAGTTGTGAGTGGCCTGATGTGGCTGCTGGGAACTGAACTTGGGGCCTACAGAAGAATAATATGTGCTCTTAACCACTGAGCCATCAGCCCAGGTCGATTAACTCTTTGAAAGCACTTGTTACAATGTTATCTTTTGTTTAAAGTCTGGACAGCTGAAACTGTGTCTGTGTCTTTGGTACTTTCATCCTCTCTTGTGGTATATGTCAGAAGCTCCTGTTTGTTGTACAAGTTCCTGTTTCATTTTTAATAGTATTAATACTGTAAGCCTGCTTTAGGGAAACACTCCAGAGAGTGCTTTCAACTAGCCCTGACACCTCCCCAATCACCCTCCCAAGGAGAGGCAGCTGCTAGCCAGGTACAGGCACACCTCAGGCACAGCTGCTTCCACTTGTCCTGTGCTGAGGCCCGATCTCATAATCAGACCTTGGCTGCCTCGTTTGTCTTCTGGACAGCCATGTCTTTTGCATTTGCTTCCTGCTCACTATTTGCACACCTGGCCATCAGCCCACAGTTTTGTTTTTAGTTTGCTAAAATGCAGGGGAGGGGGCATGCCAGGGTTGTCCTTAGAAAGGTCCCTTACAGTTCACAATTTTCACAGTGCATTAAAAAGGTGTGTTTTCTCTGAGGCCTTGCTGCTGTTGCCTGGGTTAGCCCTCACACGTAGGTCCTTTCCTGTAGTGTTGGAGGAGGGCGGGGGGCCTCTTTCAGCTCAAAGAATCCAGTTTATGGAGTTCCCTTGCTGCAGCATTTTGTCCCGATGCTTTGGGGCTTAAAGGCCTGCCATCCCATCCTTTGAGAGCCTGACCGGCAAACACGCTGCCCTAAAAACACAGTTTAAGCTTTGTCTACCCAGAGAGCATCTTAGGCTTTTCTACTGTGATGGGAAACCTTGGCCTGACCCTCTCTGATCCTGTCTGTCGTTTAGCCCCTCACATGTTGATTGAAGTCTTTGCTCTGGTGATAGTGACCATCTCTATCCTTTGAAAGGTGCTTTGTACATTGCAAAGTCCATGCGCGCGTGCGCGCACGCGTACACACACGCGCACACACACACACACACACACACACACACACACACACACACACCCTTGTCTATCTCCTCACTAGCCCTCTGAGCACAGCATTGATGTCTCCACTTCAGGAGAGGACATTAGAGTACAGAGAAGTCACCAGACTTGCCTAGGAGTTTAAAGTCTGTTCATCAGATCCTCCTGATCCCAGACCCATTCCTTTCCCACATTAAACCCATGTTCCATGAGAAAGGAAGCCACCCCCTCTGATTCATTCATTCCTTCTTTCACTTTAATGTTTATTGATCTTCTCTTCTGTATCAGGCACTCTTCCAGGCATTGATATTACTGACATCAAAACCTTGCCCTTAGACCTTCAGATTACAGTCTAGCTGGCAGCCGATAATAAATAAGCAAGCAGCCATATAATTTGGTCAGGAAGTAGTCATTTCCTTAGACAGATAAAAGAGGCTCCTAGGGGAACGTGGGGCAGGATGAGCGGTGTGAAGGAAGGAGACATGGACAGCACCAGGAGAAAATCATGCCAGGAAGAGAGAGCAGCACATGCCAACACTGGGTTTTGTATTGTGTTCCAAGGAGGGTGTGCTCTAAGGCTGCTGAAGGACTCTGGGACTGCAGGGATCAGTGTAAATCAGAGAGCCTTGAGAGATGAGGCTGGGCACTTCGTGAAGGAAGATCTAGGGAACACGTGTGAGAAGGGACAGAGGAGGACAGTGTACTTCCTCCTAAAGTAAGCTGTGGACTGAGCGAATTGAGTTTTAACAACTCTCTCTTCACAGGCCTACAGGTTTTCCCAGCTTCCTGAAATGGTCATGGGCTCTCCTCCACCACCTGTACCTCCCCGGACAGGCCCTGTGGCTGTGGCTTCCCTCAGGCGGTAACATATTCCTTTCTTGGCTTTGTTTGAGATATGGGGGGGAAAGCCTGAGGTTGGTTGCCCCGCACCTCGATTGCCCATACCCTGACCTTGAAGATAGGACAAGGACAAGTGTGACTGCCTCCTGCTGTTTGCATACCCAGAAGCCCCTTTGTTACTCATAGGGCAGCATCTCGGGGGCCAGGTCCAGTCTTGACTTTTCAGACAGAGAGGCTGAACTCTTACGTCTCACTATGAGGCATTTGCTAACCCTTCTCTTTGTTCTTTACTGATGCAGCTAGCAGTCTTTAATAAAGTGGGACAAGAAATTTAAATAAATAAATAAAATAAACCGTGAGCTCTGGGAGAGGAAGGACTAATTCTGATGCCCGGGAAAGGGATAACCCTCTCCTGGGAAATGGATGGGTCACTGTCCTGGCCCTGCTCTACAAATTCCCCCAACATACTAGTCAGACTGTCTGTGAGCCACAGGCATGTACTTTGTGAAGATGGGTTTTGGGTGGTTTTTTTGTTTTTGTTTTAAGTGAGCTTCCCCAGAAAAGATGCTGTTTTCAGGTCTGACGGTTCAGTGTTGAGCTGGCTTGACATGCCCCTTGAGACCAGTGGCGACCAGGGTGGATGGTAAAAAGCTGACCAGAGGTCCACTGTCCGGCCGGCCATGAGATTCCATGCAGATTGCCTTGCCTCTCGGGCTCCCTGATTTAACCCTATGTGTAAAAGCTGTAGGATTCCCCAGGAAGGGCTTTCAGCTGAGTGTACAGGGTTGGATCCAGGAATTCCCCTGGGAAGGGTCTTCAGAAGCAGAGCTGTGTGAGCAGATGGGCGGGGAAGGAGGGATGAGAAAGGGAGACCCCACACTGGCCACCCCACACTGGCCACCCCACCCCGTCCCACCTCCCACCCAATGGTGTTGTCAGATCCTCCTAGCCTCCCTGAGGAAGCACAGGTGGGGGCTGGGTGGGGGGTCTGAGTTAGTCTGTGAGTTCCAGATCGGAGGTCCCCTCTCAGTCCTTTGTGGCTTTTCTTCTGCCAATCCCCAACCCCCACCTTCTGTGCCATCCGCCACCCTCACCAACACGAGAACCCAGAGTTACATCAGGAATGCACTTCAGAGGTAAAGCTGTCCATCTCATTGGCTGCTGCTCCTAGGTCTACCACAACCAGCTAATACCGAGAACTAATTGCCTTGCTGGTTTTGCATGGAAATTAGATATTCTACTACCCAGAACCATCCTTGGAGAACTAACCTCAAACAAGAAAAAGAAAAACCACTTGACCCCACTGCTGCAGGTCTGGCCGCCTCCTGCCAGGCGGACACCACCAGGAATCCTTTCGCTAATTAGGGCAAATCGGTCCCAGGACCCCAGGAGGATGGGGCTGGCAGATATCAGGCCACTCCCAAATGCAACGTGAGTGCTTGATGCCTCAGGCATGCTCACATCACACAGTCCCCTCTGTCCTGCCCAGGTCCACCTCAGACATCGGCAGCAAGACCCGGATGGCAGAGTCCTCGGGACCTGAGCCCTCCCAGTTGCATGACAGTGCCTCATTTGCCCAGGTGTCCAGAGGTCCTGTGTCGGTGACGCAGTTGGATCAATCGGCTTTAAATTACTCAGGTGAGCAGGTGCTGAGCCCTTTCCAATCCGCACAGATCTCTACCATCAGGAAGCAGAGCCACCACAGGTCTGCGTCCTCTGACTTCATTAGTGTCACCAAAAGGAACTCTGGCTTTATTTCTTAAAGAAGAATTAAAAAAAAAAAAAAAAAAAAAAAAAAAAGGTTGAAACCAGGCAAAAATACCTAGTATGCTCAAGCCAAGTCAAAGTCATGTTAATATTATATCCTATTTTAGGTTTCCCTTTATTTTACTTTCCACTGTCATCCTTAGGCTATGAACTTTAGACCTGTGCTATGTTATGTACCTATGTATATGTTGATGCTACATGCACTTTAAATTTACACAAATCAATGCTACACATTTCTTTTTGCTCTGTTTTTTTTTTAACTCAATATTATTTGTAGGACTTCTCCAGATGGCTGTATGAGACTAGCCACTCATTCGTGCCACCATGCCAGTGTCCTGTGACCTGTTCTGCAACAGTCCATTCTTTTGATGGACATGAAGGTCATAGCCAGTTTTTTGTTTTGTTTTGTTTTGTTTTGTTTTGTTTTTAATTCACAGACAACACTAAAATAGAACTAGAGGTTTGCACGTGCCCTAGTTTGTAAGTGACCTGGTTGGATTTTTATTGTATTCATGCCATACCTTTATGGCTAAACCTGCCAGCACCAGTTGCCAACACTTACTAACCTGTGGTTTCCAGGAATTCCTCTGGTGAAACCTGCTCCTTTTGATTGCTTTTGTTGAGTCTTCAAAACCGTATGTCCCCGCCGGAAGAAAGCACATGCACCCAAGGAGTGCTTTCCTCTGGATAAGGTCAAGGCTTTTAGGGTAGGATGAGGGAGTGGATGGGGGGTTCTATAGAGGGAGGGAGTTAGATCTTCAAAGCCTAGAAAGCTGGTCTGAGCCACAACAGATGATGCCTGCCATATGGACTAGGCAGGTAATGGGGGCTGGAGCGGCAGAATGAGGGCTACTTCCTCCGCAGTGGCCCTCTCCCTTGCGTCCCCTTACCTGGACCAATGTCAGAGTCGTCCCCCCCAAGATTTCCAGCTTCCTGGGCTAGAGTCCACGCAGGCTCAGTGGGAAGGGTGCCAGCTGGACTCTCTCCTCTCTCCTAGGGGATGGGAGGTCGGGGAGGAAAAGTGTGACACTAGCTAGCCCTTGAAGCATCTCATGAAGAAAAAAAGTGGATGCCCTCCCCCTCCCCCTCCCCCTGCAAAGAGCATACGGGCTGGATCTCAGCCCCACTTGGCCTCTGTACTAGATACCCTGAGTAGGACACCAGCTGCTCCCCTTGGCAGTCACAGCAACCTTGGAAGAGCTCCACTAAGGGAAGCCAGGTGCCCTCCACCTCAGCCACCCTCTTTGCGGACACATTACCTAGAATCTCAGCCATTGTGGCCAGGATCTGCTCTACCTTAGATGGGGGTCTCTGCGGTCAGGGTCTCCTCTGTCTTACATGGAGCTGCTTCAATATTCTAGCCAAGAACATTTTCCTCACCTCGGGCCTCATTTACTGAGACTTCAGGCCCAGCACTAGCCGGGTACTCTGTGAAAGGGGCTTTATTTGGCTCTTGCGGGCAGGGGTCTGGATCCAGTGTCCAGCCTCTTCTGACCTCCCACCCACCCACTTCCTCTGTGCAGGTAACACGGTGCCAGCGGTGTTTGCCATCCCAGCTGCCAACAGACCTGGCTTCACCGGCTACTTCATCCCAACACCTCCCTCATCCTACAGGAGCCAGGCCTGGATGTCTTATGCAGGAGAGAATGAGCTCCCGAGCCAGTGGGCTGATTCGGTGAGACCTTCCCTGATGCCCTCATAAAGCTCCCCTTGCAGGGTGCAAGCCGGGCACGGTGTCACAGACCTGTGATCCCAGCCCTCAGGGACGCAGAGGCAGGCAGATCTCTGTGAGTTTGAGGTCAACAAAGCAAGTCCAGGATATTCCTGTCTCGAACTCCCCCCCCCCCAAGAAAAAGCCCTCCCTTGCTAGGCACACCTCCAGAGGAAAAGAGATGAAAGGCAGAGACCAGTGTTGGGTTCTCTCGGAACCCCTTCCACCATGGGCAATTTTAAAGGATCTGGTGTGATGACCTTTGATGGAGGAATTTGAAACATGTTTTCTAGCATACATTCTGCCTCTTCCTAGCATGGCAACTTTAACCAAGTAAGTCTAACCAAGTAAACCGTCTGTTTAGTATTTTCCGTGTGTCAGACCTTGTGTTAGATGCTCCATTAAACTGTCTTATTTAATCTTTGATGGGGTCAGTTTTATGATTCCCATGATCACTCCCATTTTGCAGATAAGGAAACTGAGGCTTTGTCACATGATACAATGTCTAAGGCAGTATATCTAGAGAAGAGCCAGGGCCTGAGTCAGAATTCACACCAGTCAGACTCCAAAGTGTTTATTAAATGTATTTCTTTCAACTGTCATTCACCATTCAGCAAAATTTTAGATCCAATGTCAGCAAATGAAGCCTCAGAAAACCTGAAAACATCATATGATAGATACCAAGACTTCCTGCTTGGACTTCTACCCATCCAAGACTTTGTTTGTCCTGGTCCTTTTATCTGTCTCTTCATTCCATGGAGGAGAATGACACAAGATACACCTGCCTTTGGAGTTACCAAACGTGGCCAAGCCAAAAAAAAAAAAAAATTTTTTCAAAACCAGCACCAGTGACGATCCTCTGTGTATAAACTTTCCTGTTAACCAAAGCTTACTTCTTTGGTTTCTAAAACATAAAAATGCATGCCATGCTGCGTGTAGAGTAGTTCTGAAACAATGCTCTCCGTTCCCTCTATAACCCTTTCAAGTGGTTAGAGCCTTACTGGATCATCTTGCATGAGTGGTTCAGCGTCCTCAAGAAGTCCACGGTTCTCAGGAGGCATGGGGGCTGGGCTTTCACAGTTTGAGGATTCTGCCTTTTTGTCTTGTATCTAATAGTAATAACTAATGATAACAAACTCATAAGCTTGTCACTACAGCTGAATGCATGTGTGTGTGTGTGTGCGTGCGTGCGTGCGTGTGTGTGTGTGTGTGTGTGTGTGTGTGTGTGTTTGCATGAGCTTCCTCCCAGCTGGTACTTGATGCTGTCAGTAGCTCCACATCCTTCCATGTGTTTTTCCTACTGTGCTGTTCTCTCCAAGTGAAACATGCCTGAACTCATTTCAATTATTTGCAAAATTGGAGTAAATTAGCTCAGGAAGAGTGAAGAGAGGGATTCCCTGTTGTTATGTCAGCGAGTCTAACCTGGGACTTCATAGCTTATGTTTGGTTGTAGGATAGGTCTCATCTTTACTTTTATTTCTTTTTTTTTCTTCCTCCCTCCCTCCCTCCCTCCTTTCCTTCCTTTTTTTTCTCTGTTTCTTTTTTCCATTCTCTTTATTCTTTTTGTTTATTTTGTTTTGGAATCTAGGGAGAGTTTTGTTGGCTTTTTTGTTTGTTTAGTTGTTGTTGTTTATTTTTCAGGCAAGGTTTGATTGCTAAGCCCAAACTGGCTTGGAATTCACACTGTACTGTGAAGCCAATGCCAAGCCATAAATGCCTGGCAATTCTTCTGCCTTATTGCCCTCCCAGTGCTAGGACTACATTCATAAACCACCATGTCTGATCTTCTCTTTTCTTAGCCCTCCATCTTATTCCCAGTTTGTTTTACCATTGCCTGAATTTCTAAGCAATTAGCATCATTGGGTAGGACTGATTAATTCAGAGTGTGTTTGACTGTGTAAGTCTTAAAATGTAGAAATAATGTATGTGCTTTTCAGAGACGATGACATACAAGTTGCACTGGGCAGGCTATAAGCCTGCGGCTCAAGTGCTCTCTAAGACTCAAAGGAAATTTTTTTTCCAAATCCTTGACCCTTGCCCTCAAGATGCTTAACACACATGACTTACCTAGGCTTTCAGCTACATCCAGGTGCCCTTGGGTCCACTTCTCCTTAGAGAAGAAGGCAAGAGACCTCAACAAATGCAAACCTCACCTTCCTGATAGAGTGACCAAGTCATTCCAGAATCATCCCCAAGAGTGTGAAAGAGGTTGCGTTACCCTGGCTCTTTTTAATGCTGCACCTTGATAGCTCTTTTTAGAGCCCAGTTATCCCCTGTAGGTCAGCTGAGATGTGTGCCCAGGCATGGAGCAAGCTGGCTGTACAGGTGACTCATAGCATGTGAGAGACATTACAGGAAGCTTGCCGAGTCAGCTAAAGAAAGACAGTCCGTTAGGGGTGATTAAAGAGATTACATGCTCAATACTTTGATGTGAGAAAAACAAGGCCCCCACCTTCATTTGGATGCCTGAACTTCCTTGTTCCCCAAATCACCTAGACCTGGGTGCCATATAAATTTCATCCTTGGTGTTAGATAGGGAAGCTTCCAGAAGAGGCCTCAAGGTAGATTTGTTACTTTTCTCATCATTGTGATGAAATAATCTGACAAGAAGTAATTTGAGGAAGAAAAGCTTTGCTTTGGCTTACAGTTCAAGGAGATCTACAGACCATCATGTTGAGGAAGGCATGACAGCAGAAGCAGGAAGTATCCACAGTCAAGAAGCAAATAGTGAACAAGAAGTGAGGCTGAGCTTTAAAATCTCAGGGGCCACCCACAGTGACCCACTTTCTTCAACAAGGCTCCACCTCCAAAGATTTTCAGAACCTTCTCAAACATCGCCACCAGCTGAGGACCAAGTTCAAATACATGAACCTGTGAGGCATAGTTCACATCCAGAATCACAACATAGACTAATCAGGAGCTTGTGCTGTGATCCATTGGTGATGTCTGTCAGGAAGTAGTAAGTTGTATTTGCAGCTCTAGATTCTAGCCAGCAAAGCGTAATGGTGCTCGCCTACAAAGGGCCTATTTCCTCATCTCCCCAACTTTAGAGTACTACCCTGAGACCACCCCAGCTGGGTTAGTTATCTGTTCCTTGCCAATTTCAGCCACTAGCACGAAGACTTGATGGCAAACAAGAGGGGGTTTTGAATTGACTTTCTCCACTCTGGTTAAATTTAGTTAGCTAAATTTTAAATGTAGCCACTTCGTCCTCATACATTTGGTACTTACTGGCCATCCTTCAGTGATTTCCTAACTGTGCCTAGAACCCCTAGACTCTGGGAGACTTCCTGCTTGCTATATGCTAAGCAAGTGACAAAGACAGGGAGAAAGTGGGGGTGGAGGGAGCCCTGCCTTCATAGAATTGATGGCCTGAGCTAGGTCATGATGACCTCAGGAGGAATGCCTCCCGCACCAGAGAAACTAGAGAAAAAAGGCAGGGAAAGGTCTCTGAAAGGATAGAAAGTGATCTGAAAGGCTTCCTGTATTCTGGCCTTTGTTCTTGGTCAACTCTAGTCATTCATATATTCTTAGCTCTTGTGTCTGGGTAAGAGGGGCAGTCCAATTCTGCATTTCCTCCAAAATATAGGGAAAACCTTCTAGCCCTTGTGTGCAGAGACATTAGCAGCTTTTGACACTTTATTTTTATTTGCAAAATCTTGTGGTAAAATTTATACCCCAAACTCTCAAGTCATCAATCCAATTACTTTGCTTGAGTGAGTCTCCTGGCCTCACTGAGGTAGCCTCAGAGCTCATTTCTGCCAGATCTCCTCAGAGTGACTTCTCCTTTGCTGACATCCATGAAGGGTTCCCAACCCATGCTCTCAGAACTACCTTCTCAAGAGGGTCTATCAGAGCATCCAGCATCCAACCATGTACTCCCCTATCCCAAATGTCTGAATGTTTGTGTCTCTCTACCTGATTCATGGGCTGAATTCCACAATGCTAAGGTGATGATGGCTTTTGGTAGTAGATCTTGGGGAGGCGGTTGGTTTGTGAGGGTGAAACAGTTATGAATAGAATTAATGTTCTTAGAAAAGAAACCCCCATACAGCTGCCCTGCCTCTTCTATCCTATGGGTGACAGGAAAAGGGCAGTTGTCAAAAAAGCAGGAAGGAACCTCTCACCAGATACTGGAGTCCCCAGCCATCATGAGTATAAGAAATGAATTTCTGTTCTTTACAAGCTCCCTGGTTGGTGATATTTTGTTATAGCAGCCTGAAGAGATTAAGACAGCTATCCTGCTCTATCCTCCCTAATGGCCCCAGATGAATGTTTCTGTTAGTGGGGAAGGAGGCCAGGTGTGGTAGTTTGTGTCTATAATCCCAGAAGCCAGGAGTCAGAGATGACAGCATCACCAAGGCCAGCATGCCATGCAGTGAGTTCCAAGCCCACAACACAGAGTCAGCCCTTACAGCTCACACATACATGCTCCATGAGCTAATGTTCAGTTGCTTTCAAATGGGACACCCCAGGGACATAATCCCCACCCAGAACACCCCTCTGTCCCCTTTTACTCTTGTTTTCCCACCTGCCCAGACTGCCTGTCCCACTTCTTGAACCTGAAACTGTTTTTCCCAGCACATTTTCTACGCCTGCCCCAAAGCCCTGTGTGTCTGTGTCCTCCATACTCATTTCTCCAGCATTCTAGCCAGCATCCTGAGATGTAAAAGTCTTTGTGGACTGAACAGGTTTGGTCCAGGTTTGAGGCTTACAGCTGTGCGATGGCCCATGATTCTAATTCTCCTCTAAATCTCTTCCTTTGACCTCAGTCGCCTCCTGCTTCCAGTATTGAGTATGTCCTGCGTCTTGTGCTTCCTCCTAACCTGAGTTCCTTCTCCTCTCTCCCAACCTCTCGTTGCAGGTCCCTCTTCCCGGGTACATCGAGGCCTACCCCCGGTCACGTTATCAACAGAGCTCACCCTCCAGGCTCCCACGCCAGTATAGTCAGCCAACCAACCTTCACCCCAGCCTAGAGCAGGCCCCTGTCCCCTCCACAGCTGCCTCACAGCAGAGCCTGACAGAAAATGAGCCTCCAGACACTCCGCTGACGAACATCTCCACTGCAGCCCTCGTGAAGGCTATCCGGGAGGAAGTAGCGAAGCTGGCCAAGAAGCAGACGGACATGTTTGAGTTCCAGGTCTAACGCCTCAACCCTGAGGGGGTCTGCAACTTGAAGACTGTGAGGCAGCAAACAGGCTCACAGTTCCTCTTCCCTAATGTGTGGGGCCTCCAGATAATAGACAATGTGTGGATCTTTCTCACCCCAGGATTTAAAAAAAAAAAAAAAAAAAAAAAAAAAGTCAACAGTGGGGCTTCTGGGAAACAGGAAACCTGTGAAAACTGAATTCTGACTTCTGCAGCCAGTTGTGGGTCAACAAGTCCCTAACAGGGACCCTGTGCTTGGTGTTTTCTTTGGCTGAGTATTTGAGCTGCGGGTGGAATTTCCCTAAGGAGCACGTCGTGAGAGGCGCTAGCTAGCCTGCAGGTTCCTGTGCAGTGTCCCATTTTTATAAACTACCAGAAGGGAGAGAATGTTGCTCTGTCTTCCGTGACCTCTGCATGTTCTCTCTCTGTGTGTTGAAGGCAACACAGGAGTGTGATTGACCACCAGACTGTACTCTCTCATTGAGCCATGACCGTGACTGCTTTAAAAATCACCTCTAGTCTGTAAGGGAGATACTGATTCTCCAGCCAAGAAACTCATGTCTCTGCTTTTAAAGGCTCATGTTCAAAGTCAAATGAGTTGGATGGAAATCAGTTCCAATGGCTGTGCCTATAAATAGTCCTGAGTCTTTCTTCCCCCACCTGTTAATTAAAGGCCAAGAAAGAGAGACGATGAGCCAGAGTGGTGGACTTGTGTTGACAGGCTGTTTAAAAGGTGTCGTCATTTTGGAAATAAGAGTCTCCTGCAAACTGGGATCCAAACGAAAGAGAATCGGTGCTAAGAGGTTTGGGAGCCTACAAAAGAGAAGCGGAGGTTTTGCTTTGTCCGTCTTGAAGATGGCCTGAGATCCCAGCCATGGGCTGTGGGGAGGCAGATAGTAGCTACATGAACTTTAACAAGGCCTCTCCATGGTGGAGTCCAGCACGTGCTGCTGGCTGGTATAAAGGAAACCATCACTGATTCAGTTAGCAGGGGAGAGGTTACCCCAAGCAGCAGCCTCTGTTTCTAGAAATTTCTGAATGTAGAAAATCGGATCTGAGATTAAATGCAAAGCAACTGCTTAAGAGTCTGTGGAGCTCAGCAGTTCTCCCTAGTGGATGGATGCAGGAGAACATTTGCTGAGGTGGCGGGGTCGCTCTCCCCAGCATGAAGCGTCAGCCTGCACAGTCCTCCTGGGTGGAGACACTGCCTTGCAGCTCTGGAGTCCTAGCCACTGACAACCCCTCTCTGCAAATAAAACTGATTTGGGGTGCCTGAGTTTCCTCCCCAGCATTGGGAGCCATGTATGTTATCAGGGGGCTTATTTGGAGAACGTGGTCCTATCCTGCCTCCAGCCATGACCCATCCAGCTTCAGCTGTACCCATGTCCCTCTGAACCCATCTGTCCATTGTCTTCATGAGTTTCTTTGGTCTTTAATGAAAGAAGAGAGAGGAAACTTAAAGGTTGAGGGAAGAATAGGGTTGAAATGGGAGGTTCAAACTGTCAAAGCACAGACTTTCCCAAGAAGCTGTTTTTATTTCCCTATGGCAAATTGTCCTTTCTGGAATGTTCAGAGACGATACGATATGTCACGGAATCCCCAGACAAGCCTCTTACGGGGATGATGCTAGGTAGTGTCTTTTTAGTATGCTGGTTGATCTTTCATAGTGTTAGTTTTTTGTTACTTAATAAGAAATCAGCTATAAATAAAATGTATTTTTCTAATTTCCATGTGTATATATGGTATATTTCTACCAATGGCCAGTTGTAGTCCAAAACCGAAATCAGCTTGCAGAACACTGTGGACAGTGCAAGATTTTGCTGACAGATTAACACGATGCCTGAATCTATCCAAGCAGGCATTCAATGCACTTGAATGAACAAAGAGCCAAAGAAACTCAGCCTTTTCATGCAAACGGTGTAAGTCTGATAAAACCAGCTACATTGCTCCACTTTATCAATAATATCAGTATTTCATCAGTGCAGTGGTATCAATACAGTGCTTTGTGGGCTTTGGTAAATGCTTGGAATGTGAGAAAGAAGTCTCTAGATCATAGAACATGAAGTGCTTCAAAAAGACAGTGTCTAAGCTTTGGGTTCCAGTAACTTCAGATTATGGATCTGGAGTTAACAATGGTGTGGCTCCAGGTTGCTAGGGAAATGGAGCCACAATTCGCTGGAGTCTTTGCAGAGGTATTTAGTTCATTGAGACAATTAAAATATAGCACGATAAAACAGATACTCTTTTAAGCTAGACACCATGCGTTCAAGAAGTCTATGCAAAGAAAACCTTGAAAAAAAAATATGCTCATGTTTTTCCACCATAGTTAAAGCCTTCTGAGACTACGATGCCATTCCTTCCCTAAAGAGTCTTCTAATCTTATAGAGGTGATAGGTCCCAGGACAGGAGGAAGGCTCTGAAAGTTCAGATGGTTAAAATCACATGTGAAAAACTGCAGTTCCCCGAGAGCCCTCGGAGGCAACAGAGAGCTCAGACAGTCACACGTAAGCCAAAGCTCAGACAAGTGGAGGCCTGAGCCCAAGCCTGCTGATTCGTGCCCCAGCCTACCCTCCATTTCACCATGCTGCCTGTACCACACTGGTTGGTGACACATTCCTTTAGCTGTGCCCAGAAGTTATAAAAAAAAAAAAGTAGGCAAGGGTCACGTGGGAGACTCCATAACACTCTTGCCAAAAAAGGGAAGTGGAAATCAGAGAGTGTCGCTGAAAAAGCGATGTCCTTACTTGCCATTGAAGCCAGCGGGAGTAACTTACCCATTCGGCACCACAGGTCAAAAAGGCAAGCAGGGATGACTCCGGTGAGCCAGGAGGGCAGGGACATAAAGGTCTACTGTGTGTGGCCTGGTACCTGTGATCCGAGGCCTGTGCGGGAACAAGGAGGCAGCTGGGAGCTATGGAATGAGATGTTGCCTCTTGAAGGGTGCAAGGTAAAACCCATCATCCCGGGAGAAGTGATGCTGGGCACGTGTTATTTTAAAAGCCTAGGAACACACACAAAACATGCAATTTCTGAATAATCTTCATTCAAGAAAGGAAACGAGAAGACCTGTGGTTTAAGAGAAAACCTTCGAGGGTGGGTAGAATGAAGAGGTGTGAAATTCTTACATCTAGGTAAAAGGAACGCTTCCCTGCCAGGCAAAAAAAAAAAATGAAACGGATCAAAAGTATATGTTTATTTCGTATATATAAATGATCCTCATTTTTTTTTTTCCCCACATAGCACGCAAGTGCTCAAAGTTCAGTGAATGAATGTTACTGAAGTTTTCAAGTTTGAAAAAAAGACTTGCACTTAGACCTAGCCTTAGAGTTTGGACTTCTCTTACAAACTACAGTCCAAGACTCTTAAGGTGTTAAGTGTAATTTAGCTTGTCGCCGACTGGGGTCCAAGTTTTGGAAACTACATTCCAACATCTAGTCTAACCTCAAAGTTGTTCCATTCCCCTGGGGGCAGAAACCCGTTCAGCCTTGCTCCAGCATAGGGACTGACTGAAAGACACTGGGACAAATTACAGAAGCAAAACGCGGATGTAGCAAAGGGCAAGGGAGGCATCAACCAGCCCCCTCTTCCTGGTGGCGCTTTCTCTGGCACTCTCTCTCTCCTCACTGCTCTCATCTGTTTCCCTCAGCCCATCTGCTTCGCCCTCTTGCTTGCCTGGGCCAACCAGCTTACTCGCTAATGCATACGAAGCCAAATACTGACCTCCGGACTCCCACCACTCATTTTCTTCCCTGTGCAGACGGCTCTTGGACTAGCGTCTTTGAGGCCCCCTATGCAAATGCTTGAGAGTCTGATTGGTCCAGTTCGTATCTGCCTGTGGATGAGCTACCCTTAGGGCGGGGCCTATCCAGTCATCTGTAAGCAAAGAGCATGGCCCCTACGTTGACCCCTTCGGCAGGGGCTCTCGTTGACGGTTGGTACCGGTATGAAGGAGCATGACCACCAGGACTCCTTAAAGGAGGCTGCCACAGACTGGAACTGACCGTGCCCCTAAGGTGGTAACCTGCCAGCCAGTACCCGGAGGGGCAGTGCTCTTGATACTGCCCCCACCGTAAGGAAAAGGCATTTTTCACTTGTACATCGGGTGAGAGTGCACACACTTGAACCTCTGGTACACTGGCCAGGCTGCCTCCAGACACTGCCCGCCCCTAACCCACACTACTTCCTGAATACTGCTGCTGGGCTCTGGAAGAGATCTCTGACCAAGGCCCAGTTAACACAATGTCTTGCTCAGCTCAGCAGACAATAAATACTTGTAAATTGAATTGCATGATCTTAGCTCGGGTGCTATTAATGTGGCTCCCGGCCACATATTTGCATGGATGAGAAAACTGATGAGCCTCTCCATAGAGTCTCTTTGAAACAAAATTGGTTTCAAGTAAAAATGATGCTACAGTGGCTCTGAGCTTCCAGCTAGAAGTTAGCGTCCTGAGAACTGAAAGATCTCCCAACTGCTCAGGTGAACTGTTACAGAATCCTATACGTGGTGGTAAATACTGAAGTGTAAGTGTTTCTGAGAGGGGGAATTGAGGAAATGTAATTGTACCAGAAACAAAATCTCTTAGAAGGCACTGAGTTGCTTTGATTCTGTAGGTTTCAAAAGGAGGGAAGGTAAAATTTGTCCTCAGAGGTCAAACCCTTACTTGAGTTAGAGCCATTCTGTTGTAAGCCTGGAGCATCCTACGATAAATCTAGAAACTAATTGTTTCATCCGCTGGCCTTGAGCGGACCTTTGTAAATTATGGAAGGAGGCCATCTGATGTACTTTACATAAATTAGCTGTGGCCTCACCTTCCTCTCTTTCATCTCTTCTTTGGGTCTAAACTCACCTCAACCCTCACATAAATTAAGGAGAGAAAAGAAAAGTGTAGCAAACAAAGTCAGAGGAGTGTCTTTGAACTGGAGATTTTGAGAAAGTGTAAATATTCTAGAACTTGAGTGACTCGCTTTGAAGTAGTCTGTGTGTCTCCTCGTGGGCCAGATGGGAATAGGGACGCCTATACTTCCTACCTCATGAGGAGCATGCATACAATGTGTCTGAAGATGGTCTGGAAAGTAGCATGGAAGAATTGGCTATTAAAACCATTCGTTTTACAGTTCAGTTTGATCCAGCTCCTGCTACCCATTAAATTAGTTTGTGTTGCCATGTGTTCAATGACACTTCTTATCAAGGAAAAAAAAAAATAAAGGAATTCTGCAGTTTGTAATTGCCCACAAAAGTCAGCCCCCATGGAGTTGCTGTTATTGTCTGTTGCCTGTGGTTTGGAGGGTATGTAAGTGTTTCGATATGTGCTTTGACTCTGGGTGGAAAAAAACCAGACTGTGATTCTCTCGAGCCACTTTAGATGCGTTGGGCAAAGTACTGAACAGGAGCTCTGAATGTAGCTGTTGCTATTTCAATGCTTTGCTTTCTAATTAACTTTGTATGTCCTTTGCCTCTGCCGGGAACAGAGTGTTCATATGCTGTTAGAATTTTTTATTGTAAAATAAAATGACAAAGGCTTTCATACCCCAAAATCTGCCGGCTTCTCATTCCATCTCCTCCAGATGTTCTAATGGCATCTTTTTTACAACCCATCTATATACTAGTGCCTATTGGAGGTTAACTACAGAGCAGTGACAGACCTTAAAGTCCCTTCGTGATCTCAGGAGCCACCCCTGCTTGGGCATAAGATCATGGGCAAGAAATCCATACTCAATTTTGTGTGGTTCACAAATCCTCAGAAGCAACTGGGGCTCTAGGCAGAAGCCAGCATCTGTTAGGGTGTGCTGTCTAGAACATAAAAAAGTCCCATTAAGGTCAAGGCTCCTGATGAGTCTAAAGGCAGCAATGCCTGGGAGATGGGCTTCCAGAAATCATGCTCTCCCTCCCTGTGCTACACACAGCACCCGTGACGCCTTCTTTGTGTGGGCCTTAACCAGAGACCAAAGGGCTCCTGCCTGCTCTACGCTCTGACTTTTGGTTGGCTGGGAATCTTTATCCAGAGGCTACAGACTCATAGTCAGACCAGCCCCAAGAATGTGGCTCGGTCCGTGAACAAGGCCAACCATTTTCTCCCACTAGACAATGCCAAGGCATGGTCTGTTAGCATCATGTGTCCAAACTGGACGGTCAAGACTCAGATGAGCCACAGTGGGCTAATTCAAAATGAAGAACTAAGAAGCAGAAAATGAGTAAGAGGAAGCCTTGAGACACATAGATTAGAGTAGAGGTAGAGAAGCTTGGCTCTCGGAACACAACGGACAAGCAAATGTCTGATGCCCCCGGATGTTTCCGGGGTGTCCTTGTGCCTAATGGTGTGTCACAAACCTTTGCCATTCAAACCCAGGCAGCAGCATCTCCGAGCTGCTTTTTACTGCGCTGCCCACAACCTGCTGAAATCCTCTTCGGGTCCTTACAAAATGCTCAGAGACTCAAGGAGCAATTTTTATCTCCTCTTCCTGTTACTCTGTAAAGAGGAGTTGGATACCCTCTCATAACTGAGCCCAAAGCCACTGTCATGTGACACTGATGAAAAATAAACGTGGAGATGTACAAGAGGCTTTTAATGAGGCGACCCATGGGATGTAAGCTACCGTAGAGACTAAATCCATCCGGAAACTGGGCGGGGGCAGGGTTTTCCTCCCTCTCCATTTCCTTTTTTCTTCTTCCTGGATGCTGGTGGCCCCTGACTCTTCAGGACAAATCAAAAGATCAAGTGAAAGGAAAGGGTGGTACCTTCTTCTGTCCAAGGAGTGAGTGTAGACAGTCTCAGAGCTAGAGACTAGATTCTCTTGGCAGAGCCAGGACAGCACATTGACTCCAAAGTCATGGCAGGGTAGGAATGGTACCGGATCATGAGGCTAGCCCATCACATTATGTCAGCAGACTGAGGAGAAGTAGAGCCGAACTATAAAACCTCAACTCTCACCCCCCAGTGACACACTTCCTCCAGCCAGAATCCTTCTCCTAAAGATTCCAAACAGTCCTACAAGCTGGGGACAAAGTGTTCAAACACATGAGCTTATGGAGGACAGCTCACATCCCAGCTGTCACAGACACTGCAGACTCCTCCTCACTCCAGCTCGTGAACTGTTGGCTCCCGTGCACCTAGGAAGCATCCTGGGGTCAAGAGTGAAAACACTAGCAAGGAAACAACTATCTGCAAAATGTCCACAGGTGTTAGTAGATGCTGGAGACCAAATGGGTGTATGTTCCCATGCCCCGTGTTCGTCTTAGCGCCTGATCCCTGATGGGGAAGAAGGGGACTTAGAGGTTGAGCCATTGCAGATGATTGTGTCTAGAGGCCATCTCAGATGAAAAGAGACCTCAGAGAACCCCCTGGGCCCCTTCACCATCAGCCAAGAAGCAGGCTTTCTGAAGATACCAAGCCTGCAGGCACTTTGATCTTGGAATTCTCAGATCATCTGTAAGAAATAAATTCTGCCTAAGAAATAAATTCCTGCTGTCTCTAAGCTACCCTACTTTATGGTTTGGGGTTACAGCAGCCCAAACAGACCAAGACAGTAGGAAACAAGGCTCTGTATCCGCCATTACTATGTGAAAGAGAGTTGATGGTCAATACTGGTTTACACTGTTGGGCTATTTGTTTTGTCAACATCTTAGGGTTAACATACACACAAGCATAAAGCCAGACTTGGACAGAGACCAAATAACTCACTGTAACTGAAATAAAGTTTAGTTAGTATAACAGTTTTCTTGCCAGCCTGGCCTCCAAGCCTCTGGACTCTGAAGGGGCTTTGCTGATCACATAGGAAGAGCTTGCTTACACCCCTTCCTCACTCCATAACCTAGCCCTTCAGCCATGGGGCTGAGGTCTTCAGAGGACACATAAGGTCTGCAGAAGCTACGCCCCTTGAGGCTGTGTGATGCTTCTGATGGTAATACCCAGAAGATTTGGAAACAGCCGGATCTGAATTCCGGGGTCTTCCAGCAGCTGAATGCTGAGCTGAGTACTGACAGAGTACTGTCCCAACCTGCAGGGATTCAAGGAGACAAGGCAAGAGGCTGATTGTAAGCTCTTGGGGCTATCCATTGTGTAGGTCAAGTTTGTAGCTTCCAGAGAAAGGGCTTGGGTGGTCTCCAGACTTGTCTTAAGTCTTAACTCTGCCAGGTTGCTCTTGTCCCCTTGTATGTTAATGTCTAGGAGACTTGGGAACTGAAAGTTTCTTTCTCTTTAAGGTTTTGTCTCTTACACTAGTAGGTTCCAAACTGGTCTTCTAGCTGGCTGTTTTAGAATGCGTTTTGGTAAAGCGGAACCAGTTTCTAACAGCAGAAATCAAGGCCAACAACTGAGAAGGCATTAGCCCAGCTGGAGGGCTACAGGGCTGTCTTCACAGCAGGGTCATTCATGCCTGGCTATGGCCTTCACCCACCACTGATCATTAATCCTTTGCTTAACTAAAACTCTCCAGGAGGTACCTTCCATGTTGCCAGCCCTCTAATTCCCCCTCAGTTGAGCAAACATTTCCTGAGTGCCCTGTCAGATACTGGTACCTAGGTGACAGGGATTCCATGATGGGGAAGACACAGCTTCTGTACCTCACAGAGTTCATGGTCATGGAAGATTGGCCGTGGAAATACAGAGCCCAACATAAAAAGGCTTGCCACTTTTCTACCCCGTGAAAGCCAGTCGAAAACAAAACTTTACTCCTTTCTGCAGACACTTAGGTTTGAAACAGGACTTTACCACTGTGGTATAATCTATATACTACAGAGTTCTCCCTCCAAATTATCTTTAGCCAATTAGGAATACACCAGTAGGACCCCCACTCCCAACCCTAGGGAGAGAGAACAAATTATCAACTGCCAAGAACATACAAACTCAAATTTCAGAGTTGTCACCACCTGGTGAAAGGAGGAAAGCATTTTGGGGACTGTCTTATACAACCCATATGAAGACCTCAGCAATGATAGAATTCATGGGTGAAGCCACAACACACAGCTGCCATTTTGAATTACTATATTAATATGCCAATGAGAACTCATTGGCTATTGTTGTAGGGTGTGATGGTTTGAATGAGGATGACATCCATAGGCTCATATATTTGAATCCTTGGTCCTCATTTAGTGGAACTGTTTGGGAAGGATTAGGAGGCATGGCCTTGATGAAGTTGTTGCATCACTGGCAGTGGGCTTTGAGGTTTCAAAAGCCCACACCAGCCCCAGGATCCCTCTCCTCTGCCTACAACTTGCTAATCAGATGTAAGCTCTTAGTCACTGCTCCAGCATCATGCCTGCCTGCCTGCTTTCCTGACACCATGCTCCCTTCCATGAGGGTCATGGGCTAACGCTCTGAAACTGTAAGCAAGCTCCAAATGAATGCTTGGTCATGGTGTCTCTTGACAGTAAGAGAACAATTACAATAATATATGGGTTTGAGTTTTTACTCTGTAAGCTGCTAGATCTCTGTGGTAACACCATTCTTTATTGCATTAGTCTGTTTAGCTTCTTGGAAATTGTGTTTGTTTTGTTTTGGGTTTTTTTTTTGGCAAATTTACATATCAAATAAAGCACATCCTCTCAATGATAATTTTCCTTCCATAGTGTCAGCAGAGATTTGTGCTTATAGTATTTCTTCTCTCATATTTCTCCAGGAAATATTTTTAACAAGCATTTACAATATCCTCAAAGTATCAGACACAGCTATTAGATGAACTAATGTTTTAACTTGCTGTTTTAAAAGTGATAGAATCCAGGGGCTGGAGCGATTTCTCAGTGGCTAAAAGCACTGGCTGCTCTACCAGAGGACCTGGGTTGGATTCTCAGCACCTCCATGGCAGCTCACAACTGTCTGCGACTCCAGTTTCAGCAATCTCAGGCTCTCTTCCCAGGCTCTGAGTTGGAAGGGGACTGGTAGACTGTTATCCAGCTTTCTATTCCAAAGCCACCACCGGATAAGACTCTTGACGTGTGTCTATGAAATTGCTTACCTGGACAGAGGTTAAAGAGACAGAGGGCCTCAGAAAGTCCGGTACCTCAATGAGAAGGGTTGGGCCGGCACATGAGTTAAGAGCACTGGCTACCCTTGCAGAGACTCGAGTGCAGGTCCCAGAACCCACATGAGGCAGCCCACAACTGCCTTCAGGGCATCCAAAGCCCTCTCTTGGCCTCAGTAGGTATCTGAATACATGTGGCATACGCACAGAGAGACGCACGCATACCCACAAATATAAATAGATAATAGACAAATAAAGTGAGAGGACATGAAGCGAAGTGAGGAGGCTGCGGAGGATGGAGAGGCTTTTAGTGTAACTCAGTGTTTGGTTGGAAATCAATGTCAGTACTTTGGGGTTAGGAGAGAAGGTTAGAACTTTATTGAAATTCTCTCCACTTGTTTTAGAGGTTAGCATTGTTTTGATTGAAAAATCACACATGAGGTGAGAAGACATTAAAATTTTTCAGTCGGGGTCCTAAAAAGACTTCTGGTGGAGGGAGGGAGACACCAACCCACCCAGAAAACCTCCAACCCAAAATTTGTCCTGCCTGCAAGATGTTCAGAGATAAAGAGATTAAGAGAATGTCCAGTCAGTGACTGGCCCAACTTGAGCCCTGTCCCATGGGAGAGAGCCAACCCCTAACACCATCAGTGATACTCTGCTCTGCTCCCAGACAGGTGCTACACCTGTGTTTCTTTATGCTCTGCGTGCTTTCAACTGCTGCTCTCTGTGTCCCCCGAAGGTTTCTTCTGGATCTTCTTCTAGATGATAATGAACAGGCAGGTAAATGTCAGACCGGTGCCTGTGAGAGGTGGTGATGGTGGTGGTGGTGGTGAGAGATAGAGATGGGGGGGGGGGGGGGTTGGAGGCAGGTAACACACTTCTGAATCCATGCTGCCATCTAGTGGCTCCCATCATGAGACACATGTGAAGAGTTTCTATTCAAACCCAGAGAGACCTCGACGCAAATCGCCCAGGAAACTGAAACAGCAACGATGAGTTCGGGTAGCAGAGCCAAGCAGTTTGAAGGCCCTCCGTTAACTGGCAACAGCCTGTTATTGTTCATGTTTTCCATGTGAGAAAAGAACGGAAATAAACGAGCTGGGAAAGGATGCGGGCTGGCTTCATGCAGCCTGCTCTCAGAGTTGCAGAGAGTCACAGCCCTGCGTGAGTCTGGGAACGGAGACGCGGAAGACTCCTGCTTTGAGGTAGGTGACAGTCCGAGCCCTTCCTGTGTATAAGCTCACCTTGTAACAACCTGTGGCGTTCTTCCTTCAGTAGAGAGAAGAGCAGTAACGTGGAGCTGTTTTCTACGTGCCGCACAGGGGGTGTATGCTGGCACTGCGACCCAGTCGAGCCCAGAGCTGGCAGTCTTGGTCACTGCTGCAAAGCGCCTCTCCATCAGGGGATGTCTAAGGTCATCCCTGAGTCTCAGCGAAGGACTCGAGGCATTGCTCGTATACCTGTGATACAATAAACAACCACTTGGCCCAGATGATAATTCCTCCATCCAGTCATGTCCAATCTTTTGTCACGGCAACACAATGTTGTCTTTCAGGTTTGTAGTCAAGGACCAGGCAACGGAGTTACCAAAAACCACAAACAAAAGCCGCCTCATAATGCTTGAAATACACTTATGATTGTGTACTGGGCCACATATGTAGTTATCCTTGGCCAGCCTGATAACCCAACTGTTCTTGAGGTTTCAATAGCCTGGACCAGAAGTCAAACCATAAGACCAGGAGTGGCAGCTTTCCCTCTCGAGTTAGTCACCATCAATGTGCTCAATATACATTTGAGGAGTCTGTGGTGTGAGCAGAACCTTGGGCTCAGGGTGTGTTGATGGTAACACAGCCCTTGTCCCTAAGATCACAGAGCTGGTAGAAGGACAGACAATCCTTCTCCAGGCCATAAGTGCCAGGAGAGGATGCCAAGGGAACTCAGAGCAAGGACACCTAAGCTAGGCTGGGGAGAATCATCAGGAGACACTTCCGGAAAGAAATGGTATCACTGATGCCCTGAGATGAAGAGGGGCTTGTGTGATTCATGACTTGAGGACTGATAAACTGGGCCTATACAGCTGCATGGTGACCTTCATCCCCTTTAAAGAGCCACACAGTCACAATCAATGCACTTGGACCCCACGTGACTCTTACAGCTCTAGCATCTAAGTTGTAGGGAGGCTGGCTGCAGAAGGCAAGAAAGTTCAGCAAGATGAGCTGCCTGCATCCTTGCTGGTTTCTGGGCAGAGGCAATTCCAAGTGAAATCCAGAAGGGAGACTTGGCTGTTTTATCTCCCAAAAGCCAGTGACTCCTCTGCTTCAGTGGCACTGGGGGGGAGGGGGCTACAATCATAGACCCCTGACCATCTCCTCCCCAGCATGGACACAGCCAGGGAAGGGGAGGCTGACCCAGCCCAGGCTGGGAAATGCCACAGAAATGGCTGTGGAGCTGAGCTTCGCAGTGGCGGGTTCTTCATTCCTTTTCCTGTGTTCTGGGGGCTTCTTTTAAAGTTTTCTCTTGGTTACTTTCTGTGGCTTGTTACCCAAGACCTGTACCCAATGCTACTGAAGGAAGCTGTTTCCTCACCCCAGATTCCTATCTGATCATGTCCCCTCCAGGTGGACTGTCCATGTCACCTTGAGTGTGCTGACACCTGGTAGGGATGAATTAAAGCGCTGGTCAGCAATCAATGGCCCTTCCTTTAAAGTGCCACCCACAGAGAGACAGAGCTCAGGGCCATCTGTTGGATGTGTTAGGAAAGAATCACCTCCCCCAACTGCCTCCCAGCCACACCCTTCTTCCTGACCCCATTTGCAAGGCGGAGCCCTAGGGTTAGAGAAGGTCGATGCTTATTGGTCTGCCCTGTGTCTCAGCATCCCACCAGCTCAGGGCTCTTAGCTACCTGACTCCCTGCGCCAGCAGTTCAACCCTGAGAGCCATGCCCCACAAGAACCAGAAAACCCCAAGGATGACCTCCGATGTGGGGCAGTTTCACAGCTGTCATCTTCTATGCTGTCTCACCTCTGCCCAGCCAGCAACCATCCTGAGACAGATGAGGAAGCAGGCTCAGAGAGGTTAACACGGCCAAGGTTACGTATATGCTCTGTGGTACCACTGAAGGAAAAAGGCCAAAGTACCCTAAGACCCAACAACATGTTCGCCTGCAGTGGAACTTAGAGCAGTTTTTAAAGGCTCTCTCACCTCGATGTTCTCAGAAGCCAGACCTCACAAGTGCCAAATCCCACCTGATTCCATTGGCACCAGGGGAGCACACAAATGATTAGAATAATAAAGCAATGAGAGATCCCCCCTTACATCGGAGGACTCTGCTGCCTTGACCAAAGGGTCAAGGTGTCAATAGCCGGTTGCAGGTCCCAGCTGGTTTCACGGTCTGTCTTGCTCAAAACTGTCACCAGTGGAAGACAGAGGCCTGTGGCCTCTGTGTGCCGGCTTCTGCGGCTGCCTTGCCTTTTACATCGCTTTCCCTAAAGCAGAATTTGTTAATCTGGTCAGGGTGCAGGGCATTCCTCCACCTGTCTACAAGGTTTGTCACGTCAGGAGTCAGTGGCCATGTGCTATCGTTCATCTCTTGCGTCTATAGCTAGGCATTCCTGGGTCAGCCTGCCTTCCCCGTGGACAGGACCAGCTGCCTCCTTCAGCCCTTTTCCTCCCCGGTAACTGAGGGGGAGGAAACTGACCTTGATTGCTCCCAAGCAGCCGTCCCTGTAGTTCAGCTACACATAAGGCTGTGCTTTTGTTCCTCGTTTATCTGGGTGTCTGCTAGTAAGTGTTTAACAACACTCTCTTGGGTGGGGGGAGGGCGAGACAACCCAGTGCCGATACATCTGCCAATTTCCATGGTGTAAATATTCTCCCTGTACATCATTAGAGAGACTTGCAACTATGCAATATTTCCACCCTATACACACAACATGGGTAAGTCACTTCAAGAGCATATATAACAGCAAAATAATTAGAAAGAGCAGAATTGTTCAAGTGTGTGGTCATTTTTTAAAAGTTTTATTTACTTTTTATGTGTATTTGTGATTTATCAATACATATGCATGCAGTGCCCAAGGACTCCAGAAGAGGGCATCAGACCCCTTCTGGAACTGGAGTTACAGATGGTTGCGAGCAGCCAGAAACTGGTATTTGAAACCGAACCTCTTCGAGAGCAGGAATTGTGCCTGACCGCTGAGTTGTCTCTCCAGCCCCATGTGTTACATTAGTTTTAAGTATAGTTAAATTATAAATTGTTGGGGGATTCATTTTGTTTGTTTGTTTGTTTGTAACAGAGTCTCAGGTAATTTAGGCATACCTGACATCAAAAGCCTGACCCTCCTGCCTTTGTGGATTTTTTTATTTTAATTTTTATTTTTTTTTTAAATATTAATCACAGGTTATTTACTTTGTATCCCAGCTGTATCCTGCTCCCTCATTCCCTCCTGATCCCACCCTCCCTCCCTCATCTCCCTGCCCCTTTCCAAGTCCACTGATAGGGGAGGTCCTCCTCCCCTTCCATCTGACCCTAGCTTATCAGGTATCATCAGGACTGGCTGCAATGTCCTCCTCTGTGGCCTGGCAAGGCTGTTCCTCCCTCCGGGGGCTGAGGGAGGTGACCCTCCTGTCTTTACCTTCCCGGGACTGGGCTTACAGAGCCATCCCACCGCTCTGTTATAAGCTGATATAATTTAACGTTATTTTTTGAAGACAGATTCTTACTATGAGGTTCAGGTTGGACTTGAATTTATTATGACATGCCTCAGACTCCTAACCCCCTGTCTCAGTCTCCCAAAAATCTTGCCAGCCCTGAGCTTTCTTATAAGGACACTAACCCTATTCAGAGAGCCCACATTCATGACTTAACCCCTTCCCCAATTCTCCAAACCTCAACACCATTACAGCAAGGGTTAGCTTTCAACAGATGAATCTGGAAAGAAACAAAAATTCAGTGATAGCACAGTCTCGTACTTAAAATCAGAACCCTTGTATAAAAAGACAATTTCATTGCCGGCCTTTGCCATCTCCAAACCTTGAGCTTGCTAGAAATCCTTTTAGCAACCCTAACCCAAAGCGCCAGGTCAATGAGTAACTCTGTCTCAAAAAAAAAAAAAAAAGTGGGGGGCAGTAAAGGCGCTGGAGAGACGACTTGGTAGTTAAGAGCACTGGTGTTTAGTACTTTGTGGGTTCCTCTTTCTTCCAGCCTTCTCCACCCCTTTTCTTCTTCCCTTTCAACCCCCTAACACTAGATAGAGAAAAAAGGATTTCTGGGAAAGAAGAGATTCCTGGATAAAGTCAGGGGGCCAGAAAGGGGGTGACACTGTTATTACACTACTTCCTGCTGATTAGGGGTGTCAATCTCCTTGGTGCAAATTTACTCTTTGCCCTCAGGATGTCTAATTTCTTCTTGTTGTTTCTTCTTTACACACGACACCTTCACTGTGACCGACCATGACCAACAGCAACCAACAGCTCCCACTAAACAACCCACAACCCCTTTCATTAAGGCTCTAGCACTTATGTCCCCTCTAAGAGGTCCCCAGAATCCCAATCATCACACATCCCACAGCGGGTAAAGCCTCGTCTCTGCTGGAGCACGAGGCAAATCACTGTCAGCTCCTGCGAAGCAGACCCACATCCCCCACACCTTCCCGGGTTTAGTTTAAAAACGAAAACATATTCCTTAAACATTTCTGTGTTTTTTAAAGAAACCAAAATTCCAAAATTCTCACTACATCAGTGCCCACCTGGTGGCTCACAACTGTAGCTTCACTTCTAAGGGGGTCTAACACCCCTTCTTCTGGCCTCTGAAATCACTAAGGCAGGGAAGTGGCATAAATATATATGTGCAGACAAAACACCCATACACATTAACATTTTTTTAAAATAAAATAAAATTAAAAAAAAATTAAAGTACATGACACCTGAGAATGACCTGGCATGTGTATCTATGCATGCCTGTGCACATACTTGTACACACAAACCAACTTAAGCGTGGCGTTGTTTTCTGCTGACATCCATCTGTACTTTCCACACACCCTCCAGAGTCTTTGTGGCTCACCAGCCAGCCAGAACGTAGATGGCGGGGGTCAGCCCTAAGTCTAAATTGTCTATTAGCATGAGTACCATGACGGTATTCACTTACTTCTGAGTGTCTAGCCTTTGGGCAACCTATCAAGACAATCTCTCTGCTCTATAAGATCGTTCTGAGGATAAAGTGTGAGGACCCACTTAAAAAGCTTAAAACAACGTGTGATGCCCAGAAAGTTCCCATGGATACAGAAGGCTCTGAGCATATGCCTTTAAAGTATGTAGTATGCATGGTTTTGGCTATAGTCGCTATGTGTGCAAAAGGTCTCCAAGTTGTGCAACCCATCTGGAACTATGGCCTTCCTGTGGATTTTTTAGCTTTTCCAGATTTTTCCTTTGTAAGTTAAGTCTGAGTTGGAAGGACCTGTGCCCTGGGGACAGTACAATGGGCCACCCTTCCGTGATGGCTTTGGTTCCCAGCCAGCCGCTAAATGCCTCCAACTTCCCATAACAGCTCCAAGCACAGACAAGCTGGTCCTTGAGCTGTAAGCCTGTAGGTCTTTGCCAATCTGCAGGAAATGGGGCCACTTTGGTGGGTTTCTGCCTTGCTGCAGCTGTCTGACAAGGGCAGGCCCAGGCTATCTCAGTGATCCAGAGCAGGAGGTTACACCCAGTAGGCGTGTGCTGGCTGCTGTGTGTGGGCACTGAGGGGTCGGGACCAAGCCAGTGTCAGGTTTACCATCCTCCTAGGCCTGCTGTGTCACCTCTCAGGCCAAGAGCACCAGGAGGACACCCGGGAGGGGTCAGAAGTCCTCAGAAGAAACGCCAGATGTCCTAGTTTGTTTGGGTTGTGTCTTGTTGGGTTTTGTGAGGGATAGGTGTGTGTGTGTGTGTGTGTGTGTGTGTGTGTGTGTGTGTGTATGCATGCATATCTGTATATATATATATACAGATATGCATATATATACAGATATATATTTATATATGTGTATATATATATATATATGTATGCATGTATGAATGTCTGTGTCTATGTATGTATATGTATGTATGTTTGTATGTATGTATGAGTGAGTGGTATATGCCCGGGTGTGCTGATATGTACACAGCCTGGGGGAAGATTCCAGGCATCCTGCACTATCATCCTGTCTTATTCCTTTGAGACAGGGTCTCTTGCTGAGCCTGGAGCTAGACTTGCTGCCCTACGACCCTCTTGTTTCCGTCTTCCCCCAGCACTGGGGTTACAGGCACCGTGGCTGTTCGAAGCTTTTTATGTGGGTGCTTAGAACCCACACTCAGGACCTCATGTGTCCACAGCAAGCGCTCTTACCCGCTGAGCCACCTCCCCAGCCCCTGTTTTGGTTGGTGTTTTGTTTTGTTTTGTTGAGACAGTGTCTTGCTGTTTAGTCCTGGGTGGCCCTAGTGCTATAAGGAGCAGGATGGCCTTAAACATGCTGTGACGCTCCTGCCTTCACGTTCCAGTGACCGTGACCACTACCCCCCTGCTCTCCTGGAGCTTCTGCAGCCATGAGCAGAGGAAGAAGCATATAGGGCAGCCTTAGCCGATCTGAGTTCCAACCCAGCTCTGCAGGCCTTGTGCTGTGCCGGTGCCTGGCCTCCGGGAATCAGCCTCAGGGTTAGAAAACGTGCTGAACGTGCCCTATCCCATGATGTGACAGCAGAACTAAATGAGATATTTGTCAGCTGCAACACCTAAGCACTTAGCAGGAGCCAATTGTCTGAAAATAGCCTGTGAGGGGCTCTCAGACTCTGTGTCACGGGCCCCTGGGGCACACTGGTCTCCATCTGAGCTCTGTACTGGGTTTTCCTTGCTGGTTCTCCCTTGTTATCATTAAGGCTGTCTAACCCTCAGCAGCCCCTGCCCTGGAAGCCCAAAGTTCTCAAGGAAAACAAGAACTTCTCTAGCAACAAGTGGCCTACCTGGACTCAAGTCTGTCATCTTCCAGACATGGGAGAAAGACGGCAAGTCACCGCCAGCGTGTACGGGTCTGACTGGTAGAACCAAGTTGGTCAATGCTGAGAACTTCACCCTTCATCCCTTTGGCCTGTGTAGTGTTATGGAACCATCGGGATGAGTTGCTAAGATTGGGAAACCAAGGACTCTCACCTGGCCCTGGACTCACACCCCAGCTTCGGCTGCACTGGGGAGCCATACCCCCTTAAACACTGGGCTCCAGGGCGGCAGCCTGCCAGTTCCCACCTGGCCCTCAGTTCCAGGGTTTCCAGCCCTGTAGGCATGCAGATTTGTATCCCTCAAGCTGGGGACTGCTGCACACATCTGAGTGCATTCGCGGGCAACTTTGAGGGTCCCTCCACCCCGTTTCCTCACCTCCGAGCACCTATGCTGCCTATGACGGAGATGCCCCCTATTACTTGAGAGGACTCCTCTATGCTTCTCTGCAAGCCCCTCCTACTGAGCGCTAGATACCCTGTGCTGACCTCTTGGAAGAGTATACCCTGTGCATACTCTTGGAAGCTTAGCCTTCAGTGTAACTGTGTAAGGTGGAAAGCAGGGCCTTACAGGAGGGTGTTTAGGTCATGAGACCACCCCTCTTTCATGAAATGACTGTTGCTATAAAACTGGCTTGCAGGAGTGAGGTCCCTCCCCTTCTGGGCTTCTTTGCTACATCAGATGCTGCATCCAAAGACCAGGCCCCTAACCTGCCAGTGCCTTGATCTCACAGGAAGTGAGAAACAACTCTCTCACTCCATCTGTGGTAATCTGTTCAAGGGGTCAATGAAAACGCTATCTTTCTTGCAGACTCAAGGATGCTGTCACTGCAATTTCCCCTCTCCACCTCCATCACTTTGTGCTAGACTCCCTTCCTCAGAACACAGACACAGAGCCGTTTCTCCATCTTAATCAGTTTTCTCTCACCCCTTCCTGTTCTGCTAGCTTTGGATCTGTTTTCCTTCCCAACCAAACGCAAGGACTGACTACTGCCCATTAGGTCCAATTCACCTGTTCCCAGCCTCTTAAAATTACCCCATTCACGCCTTGGTATTACTGTTTAACCAAAATTGCTCTTAAGGATATCACTAGAGCAAAATGTGTGCTACTAAATCTAAGTGTAAACTCTTTGGCTTACTTTATTGCCATGTCAGCGCCATATTTTTTTTTAAACTTAAAAATATTTATATATTTATCTATCTATTTCTTTATTTCGGTTTTTCGAGACATGGTTTCTCTGTGTAGCCTTGACTGTCCTGAATTCAACTTGTAGACCAGGCTGGCCTCAAATTCACAGAGATCCACCTGCCTCTGCCTCCCTGAATGCTGGGATTACACGCATATGCCATTGTGGCCTGGCTAGAATATTTAATTTTTAAAGTTTAAACATGTAAAATATTTATGTGTGTGTATTTGTGCAGTATACATGTGCCACTTCGCACGTGAGGAAATCAGGTGACAATTTTCAGGGGTCAGTTCTCTCCTTCATCACGTGGGTCATAAGGATCCAATTCAGGCTATCAGACTTGGCAGCAAGTACCTTCACCCACTGAGCCACCTGGCCAGTCCCATGACAGCACTGTTTGTCAAAACAGGTCACTCACCTCCTAGACGATTCCTTCAGTTGGTGTCACACACAACTGACTCAAGGCTAATTGCTTTTCATTCTTTCAAGGTTCTGAGTCTTTTCCTCGACTCAAGCGCTTCTAGCCTCAGAGCTACCCCAGAGCCAAAAGGCTTGGGACTGGAAGGGTCACAAATTTGATTTGGATCTCTTGGTTTCCTCCTTCAGATTTTGAAAGTGTGCATTGCATCCTTAGCTATCTGGATGATGGGGACCAAGTTTAAGTATGAAGTTCATTCGTGTTTTGTTTTTACCTTATACAGATAACCTGGGAGCAATTCTAGACAATACTTTACACACTTTTGTGCATGGAACAGAAGTTTCATGATGTGACCTTAGTTGAGTTGGTGGTCAAAGTTTTAGATTTTGGAACGAGTTGGGCTTGAGAATGACTGCTGGGTCAGGGGTGCTGTGCAATCCCGATTCTTCATACATACACTCCCGTGGAGGTTTCATGTGGTCCTAATCACCACATCAGTAACTCCCTGATTCGTACTTCTCCACAGGCATTGTCTGGATGCCTGGGCTCATACATCCCACAGCTATCCAGCCCTCTGTTTCACACACACCTCAGACTAAATTACTCACCTCCCCCCAGAGCCTATCCCACTGGTGGTTGCAGTTCAAGCCACAGTGACTCCTGACACTGTATTTCAACACACAAACTGTTGTCAGCACTCTCTCTTCAGCTGGGTTCCTGATTGCTAACCGCTGTCCTGGTTTCCTTGATTTTCGCCCCTGCTGTCTATTCACAGTGTAGCAGCAGGACGACTGATACCCTCTAAGGACTCCTGTGAGCTGGCCACAGCTCCAAGACCCTACGTGAGCGAGTTTCTCTGCATTCACCCCCACCAATCTTCCCTCACCCCTTCTGCTCTGCCATCTTACCTATTGGCTTGGACTCAATGTGGGCACGTGCCCAGTGTAAGCCTTCGCCCTGGCCCGGTCCTTTCTCCCGGAGCATTCCCTCACAAGGCTGTGACCTTCAATGGCAGCATGCAACTGTAATCCCAGTATTGGGGAGGCGAGTGCAGGAAGGCTTGGAATTCAAGGTCAGCCTGGGGTACATAGTCCCAGTCTCAAAATAGCACCCAAATATGCCACCTCTTCAAAGAAACCCGGTCCGAAACCCCTCTCTGCCTTCCTTAGGATAGTCTGGCTACCTTTACTGTACTGCCCCTTTTTCTTGTTTGGCATGTCGTTTTCTGTGGTTCACTCATTTATATTTCCACTTGATTGTTCCCCATCTCCAATTCCCAAGTGCTTAGGTGGAGGGGGAGGGGTTAAGTGTATAATAAGCAACTGACAAATTGCTTCTTGAATATTGTTATGTGAACTTCTTAGAAGGACCGTGTCTTTAAAAAGATCACCAGAGTTTTGTGGCTCAAAAATTATTTTTTTGAAGAACAAATACTCCTTAAAAACAAGCTATTGAGATGGAGGGCAACTCAAATTCCAACTGTAGCTCTAGCCCTGAAAGGTTCTTTCTGGCTCACAGCCAACATCAGGACCAGGATTCACCGCCTGTGCTTTGAGCCTCCCAGCCCGGGGTTACCAGGCAGTGGCAGCCTTGGATCTACTACTCCCTGACTCACAACAGTAGGTCAGACAGCAATTCTACCCCCCACAGGTGAGATTCCCCCAGCATCACCTCAGAGGAGGGAGGCTGTGGGGTTTACCACACCAAGTGGGCACCGGATGTCTAGTATGTGCTGAGAGCAACAACAACAGTAGTAAATACAGAACAGAAAATAACCGTCTCTGAAATGACAACAAATAGGACACATTATCTAAGCACTAACACCTAAGGAGGCGGCTGCCCAGCTCTGGAGGGCAGCTCCTCAGGAGAAGGAGGCCGACTTCCCAGGCTGCCTGGTCGTCTTCAGTCCTTGTAATTTTTCATCTTTCAGCGCCTTCAGGAATTTATCTGTAGGAGAGCAAAACAGACTCAGCGATAGCCGGGAAGGATTTTGTTTTGTTTTGCAGAGTCTTCCTATGTAGCCCCAGGGTGTTCTGGAACTCTTGATCCCTCTGCCTCCGCCACCTAAGTACTGGGATTCTAAGTGTGCACCACCTTCGCTCTAAGGAATCTTCTGATCTCCAGAGCAAGCTTCTGAGAAGTAACTGCACAATCCTAAAAATTCCTAACAGCTCGAACATATCTAACTCATAAAACGGAAAAGGCCAGCTCTAGGGACCTTTTCTCCTGTGGCTCTGTGTGTATCCTACAGGGTATCGGATGAATTGGAGACCATTCCCATGATGCATACCTAAATATACAGGTTTTTGGTTTTTTTCCCACATTTCACCTCCCTGTGGGAACAATTTAACCTGTGGTACAGATTAGGGGAAATTATCTTTCCAGATCCATCTCCCCTCCTCTGATGGTCAAATTCAAGCCAGACTATGGCTACTAATTCCTGAGCAATTGGAAATAAATCTGGGTTTAACCGCTTTACTGTGGAAAAGAGGCATGAGTTCACATACCAGAGGACCCCTGCTCACATCAGCATGCTTGGTCTGCTCTGGTGTGGATCCCTAAAACCTCAGACTTAAGATCAAATGTCAGGGTCCAAGATCCTGTCAGAGGGGCTTGGGGCCTAGGGAAGGGCAGAGACCAAGGCTCCTCAAGGTTTGGGCAACTTCTAATATCTCCTTTCACCCACAGACCCCAATTTAAGATTTGAATATTGAAGCTCAAAGTCTCTAGAGATAGGCAGCCTGTGGAACCCCAGATTACAAAGTGTGGTGTTACTGTGTAGGAAGATTAAGTTTAGCAAGGGAATGTTTCAGGTGCGAAGACCCAAAATCTACATTACATCAAGGGCCTGATTAGCGTGGTGTGCGGTGAGGCGGGGGTCGGTTGAAATTTAGCACGTGGTGGTCTGGATCTCTGGAGAACAGATTTTTGGGAGTAGGACACCTAAGGCCGGGGACCTTGTGGGGTCATACTGTGGTGCCTGACAGACTCTAGCGGACAATTAGGGCAGCTAGGGTTGGGCTCGGTTAGCAGTCACGCACAGCGCTGGGAGTCGAAGCCATCCCCAGTGATGGTGAGCAGCTCCAGCTCCTTAATCCGGATCTCTAGCTCGCACAGCTCCTCGGGGTGGGAGGCGGAGGTGAGCCAGGGGGTCGTGGAGCCGGGGACCAGGGCCGAAGTTGCCATCTCGGCGGGCCCTGGCGGCGGCGAGTAGAAGAAGCGCAGAGGCTCGTAGGGGATAGAGGCCAGGCCGGAGGGCCAGGGCGGAGGACACGGGCGCTCGCTGGGAGGGCCCAGGCCAGGCGGCGGCGGCGGCGGCGGCGGCGGCGGCGGCCCCGTGGCTGAGGGTGCCAGAGGCAGGGGTCGGACCCCCGCTACTCCTGCTACCCCGGCCGCCGGCGTCCCGCCTGCCTTCAGCGGCACAAAGAGCTTCTTCCAGATGTTAAAGTCGCTCAGCGGAGACGACGAGATGCCCCGGTCGTAGAGCGACGGGAAGTAGAGGGGCGGGGTCGGCCGCTGGCTCATCTTGGGGTTCTGGCTGCCGCGCCGCCCCTTCGGCATCTTTTGAATGGGAGGCTGCGTGAGAGGAACCCCGCGCCGGGAGACGCGCGCCAAAGCCCCGTGTCTAGGAGTTCCGAGGTTCCACAGGCCCCTCCCCGACGGAGCGCGGCCCCGCCCTTCGCTCCGGCCCCGCCCCTGGGAGGCGGGGCTCTGGAGCGCGGAGGACCCGCCCCGGGAGCCGAGCGGCCTTGGCGCTAGCCGGCGTCCTTGACCTCTTTCGGTCCCTGCTGCTGCCCTGAACCGCCCTTCCTAAAATAGCCTCCGTGCCCTTTCCTCTCGGCCCTGGGCTCCTCCCAGCGTCCCTCAATTCTATTTCCACTGCTCCCACATGCGAATACTGCACAAGGAGCTGGCCAAGACTGTGAGAGAAAGTCAGCCTTTCTCTCCTCAGGGAGTGGAAACTATTTCCCCAACAACCGGGTCCTTTGTCCTAGCGGACTTGACTGACTCGGTGTTACTTAGGAACTGAGAGAATGAATGGCAGGCTTCATCCTCTACAGAGGGAGAAGATATGTTTAGCCACCCTGTGGAATACTCTGGGAAGGGGAAACAGTCTGAATTTGTAATGCCTCTGAAGCAAACAACTTTTTTTTTTTTTTAAATAAAATGATAAACGTAAATTATCAGGAGCTGACAGATGCTGAACACCAAAAGCATATCCTCATGGGCCCACCTCAAAGACCACACCCATTTCTGAGAACTAGTTCTGCCCAAGGCACTGGTACTGCTCGCCTCTGTGAAATGTTAGTCAATTAACTAAGGGGAGGTCAATTTCCACAAGGATGTTCTCCTGAGGATCACCTCCACCAATGAACAGGGATGGGTGGGGGCCAGAAAAGATCAGTCTCAGCTCCATAAGTGGATGAGAACTTCCTCTGTGGAGGAGGCTCGCCACAAAATTGCCTGGTGGATTAGAGGCAAATGTCACTCCACTTAGCACGCTGCTTGCCTTGTAAATCAACTCTCTTTCTTTCCTTTTTTAATTTTGATTTTAATATGTGTGTGCATGGATGTATCTATCTGTTGCATGTGCACTCAGAAGCCCACAGAGAGGTCAGCAGATGTGGGTGCTGGGAACGGTACCAGGGTCTTCTGCAAGAGCAATAAGGGCTCTTGATGGACAAACCGTGTCATCAGTGTTGGTAGGTCAGTTGTCTATAAAGCAGAAATAAGAGCACCATGCAGGAACTGCCTTTACGAGTTCCTCTTACAACAAAGAACAAAGGCTATTTTATTATGTAAACAAGAGGCGCCTAAGTTAAATGATGAAAAGAAATATACAGTAGGAATGCCTAAGGGCACAGAAGACCAGAAAGCTCTCCCATTAAGGAAATATTATATACTCCAGCTGCCCACATCCAGTTGCTTGCAGATGGTCGATGGTGAGCATGGGCACTTTTCCTCTCCCAGCAGCTACACGATCTATTGCTTTCTCTTCCTAATTCCAATAAATTGTCGGCAAGTTCCCCTCTATGTCTTATTTTTAAAATTCTTTCATCTGTGACATCAAGAACCTGTTTTAAAAAGGAACCCTGTATCCTACCACGGCAAGGCCATGGCCGCCTTCCTGGCCTCTGATCTTTAAGTCCCTCTTCCTGGCAGCAGGCTGGCTCTTGTTGGGGTTGTTTGTGCCATAATCTAAGAGTCATGCTATTCTAAGAAACACACAACAGCCCTTTTTTACTAATCTGAATTAGCTAGCCATTGTGCTGGTGTAGATTTGAGGGCTTGGGTTTTCCCACCTCTGTCACAATTACCACTCTTTCAAAAAAAAAAAAGTCCTCAAATTGCAGTTCAGCCTTTGCGCTTTTTTTCTAGGTAGATGGATTCCCTTGTTACTTGTAGAAGTAACAAAAATAAAACAAAAAATAACTAGTTAATGAACCTGAATATGAGAGCTAGGTCAGTGGAGTTGGGTGCTGTAAAGACACCTAAAAGAGCAGACATCCAAGTAAACCTCATCAACCAGAACCAACAAGCTGTGCTTAACTTTGATCTGTCTCCTCCAGTTAGGTTCCACCTCCCAAAGCTTCCAGAACCTTCTAAAATAGCCCCACCAGCTGAAGACCAAGCAGCCTAAAGCCAAGCCTGTGGGCACAAGCTGAGCCTGCGAGAAGGTGCTGAAACCTTAACAGAATTGAAAGCTTGAGAATTACGTCTGGAAGGTGCAGAGCCCAGGACAACTATCAGGGACTCAGGAATAGGGCCAGATCAACAGTGTGGCCTTCAGTGAGGCCACTGCCGGGAAGATGCTGCTTCTTGGTGTTCCAGGGACTAGGCCAATCACAGTCCTTTCCCTTTGCTTCCTTCACGCCCAGAGGCTGGAGAAAGTAAACACGGGCTTTCCTCATTCCTCTCGAAGCTCACATGGTTACAAGATCCAGATCCGGCCAGAGTACATGAGCAAGAACACAGCCGAAAGTTTTATAAGAAAGGTTTTAATTTCCTAGTAAGGAAAACTGAAACACCATTTTCCCACCATCTCTTTCTGCCTTGAACTTGAACGCAACGTGGGAAGGTCTACAGTGACTTTGTGTTTGTGAGGGAAAGACCAAGAGTACCACCAAGATAGCAGCCCAGACAGTGTGGAGCAACTGACTGCCAAGCTAGCAGCTGCCTATCTCTGGATAGTTATGCAATGACAAAACCATCAGGTTGTATTTGATTACACTATCTGAAGTTGGGTTGTCCGTTGCTCATAGCTGAGTACCTGTTTCAAGACAACAGAATGATTTTGTTTCACTAGTCCTTGCATAACTTCACTTGGGTGGAACTCCAGAGGAAAACATGCCTGTTCTTTATGCTTTGGCTGTGGGAGCTTCTCTCAAGACTGAACGGATGGCTGTAGTTTTTCGCAAGTTTCTGTTGACGTTTCTGTTACTAGAAGGGAAGGAACAGAGACCCAGTGACAATGAGCCAAATCTCCTATTGCCATAAATAACTCCCTTCATTTTTAACTAACAATGCCCAGATTCTTTTGTTCTGTTCACTGCCTCCCACAGTGCAGGATTGAATTCCCATCTGCTAACCCTCCTCACCAGGAACCTTCTCAGTGAAGTAATTTTTTGTTGCAACAGGTAGAAACCTGGTCAAATAAGTTAAAAAGTCAGAACAATGGAGAAGGGATTAATAAGGGAAGGACTTATTAAATCCCAAGGCAGAGCTGCTTAAAGCCCAACATCCTAGCCAGGGAAATGGATGTCATCTGCGATCTGTAATCTGTGAATACTTGATGGATTTGGGTAGATAGGCGATGCTATTCATATTGAAAACTAAGAAGAATTACATGAGCCACTATACTGATCATGCTTACATTAACGCCTAGCACAAAAGTAGCTCTAGTGTTGTAAGCCAGGACTTGTGGCCTAGGCCTGAAACTTGAACTTCCTCCAGAGGTCAAGACTGGAAGAGCAAAGTTTCAAGGCCTGCTTGGGCAATTTGACAAAAACCTATCTCAAAATCAAAAGGGCCGGAGTTACAGCTGATTGCAGTTGCAGTATGTGCAAGGCCCTGGGTTTAATCCCTCGTCCTGTGAGAATGGAGCTCTCACATAACCACTGTGCTCCCTGATGGGAGGTCATTATTTACCAGGTCTTACTGAGCTGATAGTAGTAGACTTTACAAATTACAACTCAAACCTCCAGGTCTGGCCCAAAAGAAGTCACCACCATCTACCACACCCACACAGAAGTTTCCCCACAGCCAGATTAGCTGGGATTTAAGGAGCCAAGAATAGCAAGGCTGTGAGCAGCAATGCAACCACCCCACCCCACCCCCCACCAAGGAAGCTAATCAGGGGGTGAATACCCACACCTTAGACTAGGAAACTTGAGCCCCTGGTTGAGCAGAGTCATCCCCTGAAGAGCATAAGGTGCCCTTCCCTTTGCTAGGGGCTCTGGATCTACACAGTGGCCGGAGGGGAAGGAATCTTGTTGCTAATGGCACTCACCTAGAAAGTGAGGCATTTGGTGTGGTCATTCTTCTTACTCTCATGTAAAATGAGTACACATGGGAGCCTGAGATAAGATTATTCTTCGAAGAATTTTATTTCAATAATGTAAGAAACTCGGAAGGGAGACCTCCGGTCAGCTCTTCTTTACATCAGTCAGTGGGATAAATATGGTGTGATTGCTACAAGCCTGAATCCTCTGAAGCCCAAACAACCCTGTTCCCTGGTTAGGCAGCTTCTGCGGCTGTGATGATGAAATGCCTGAGAGGAACAACTGAAATGAACAAATTTTATTGTGGCTTCCGGCTTCAGATGCTCCATGGGTAGCTGGCTCTGTTGCTTTTTCATCTGTGATGAGGCAAAGCACCAGGGCACAGATATGTGGCAGAGCAAAGCTGTTTACCTCATGGTATCCAGGAAGCAGAGAGGAAGGAAGTGAGAATCCTCTGCATCCTCTGCATCCTCTGCAGGAGCATGCCCTTCTGCCAGGTACCACCTCCTAAAGATCCTGTCACTGCGCAAGCAATAGCACTACCAACTGGGGACTAAAATGTTCATAAATGTGGTTTTGGATAATACTCCAAACCATAGCACCTCAATAATTTAACCTTTATTGTGACCTGCATGCTGCTTATTAGATACCTCACAAATGTATTCTCCTTCAGATCCAAGGTATATTCAAGGTTGTTTTGGGATTTTTCTTTTAAACCAATGAACAGGACTAGCTGATAAGGTCTGCTGTGCATGAAGCTCTTGGTTCCATCCGTACCACACCCTAAGCTGAGTTTGGTGTCACACACATGCCATCCCAGCACTTGAAGGCAGAAGTGGCAGGAAGATCACAAGTTCGAGGTCATCCTCAGCTATATCGTGAGCTCAAGAATACATGTGGGTATACACGTGGCTTCCAAATACTAACCCCACATACTTAACTGCTGTTATATTAAAATGCCCGCAGTGGGCATCTAGAAACAGAATGTGATATGATGATGGTGTTTGGAAATTATGTTTATAGAAAGGCCGCTGAGTCCTGTAAAGCGAACGCTGTTGGAGAGCTTTTGAGTGACAAAATAGGCATTTATGTTTTTCTTTGTAAGCAAAGGCAGGAACTGTTGTGGATGCAAACTTGTTTCTTTCTTTCTTTCTTTTTTTTTTTTTTTTTATCATCCCAGGTGTAGGATATGGGACTGGTTTCAGATTATCCACAGCAGCAAACTATTTGCCTGGTGCAGGCTCTGAGAAGGACCCTTTGCCAGCTGCAGATAGTTTAAATCTGAGGACTCTGGAGAGGGAATAAATGCTAGGGCCAGAGAGAGAGAGAGAGATAAGGGGGCTCCAAAAAAGAAGTCTGCTGATGTTCCCGCTTGCTGCTCCTTATTGGGGTTGATGCAGTTTGATGAGAAGTTGGAGATATTCTGAAAGGAAGATTGGCCTTGCCCTAATGAACCTGAGAACCCTAACCAGCAGGAAGTAGCTAAAGAGAACTCTGGCCCCTCTCCCCACTAACCTTTCTCTCCTACCCAGTATTGGGGTGTTGGAAGGGATTTGGGGTGGAGAAAAGAGGAAGAAACGTAAATAAAATAGTCTAAAAAGTAATGCCAAGGAACTAATTTCTTCAAAGTATGAAAGTATCAGGGTCCTACTACTGGGTTTCCTTCCAAAGCTACCCTGTAGTACATCAAAAGACTGCACACCAGGAGGGGAAAGGGTAGGTGACCGCAGAGCCCAGTGTGGACATGTCACCGTACTGCCTTTGTCTTTGTCTTTGAGCAGTTCAACTAACTTCTCCAAATGTAGTTCCAACTCATTCTTTTATGTGTTTGCCTACAGGTCTATACGTGAACCACGTGTGTCCTTGGTGCCTATGGAGGCGGAAAGAGTACATCTGATCCCCTAGAAGTTGGAGTTACAGAAAGTTGTGTGCTGCCATGGGGATGCTGGGAATTGAACCTGGGCTCTCTGGAAGGGCATCCAGTGTTCTTGACCACTGAGCCATCCCTTCTCCCCTGTGATTCCAACTCTTATGCAAGGTGAGATGGTGCTGCTGCTGAGGACAGATGGAAGGCCCAGAGCCGGCAAGCCCTGCACCTGGAGTTGACCTCATCACAATGTCACGCAAGTAGCACCCTTAGACAACACTGCCTTCTCAGCACAAGCAGCTCTTAGTGAGACAGCCATCTCACACCAGATCAGATCTGTTTGCAAGCAACAGAAACCAGTATGTTCTTTGAAGACTGATGAAAGAGTTACCTTGAGCAACATGAATCACCTGGCCCTGGGAAGAATGAAGATGTTTGCATCTAGACATACAGTTCATCCTCTCAAGAAGTCTCAGATCCAAAACAAGGAACAGAATCAGGCAGCCCCTTATTTTGTTAGGACTCACACACCGTGTTAAATTACAGGACCAACTGCCAGGGTACAGGAGGCATTTCCCCATACCTTGATGCTTAGTGCTTTTAAGATTAAGTTGAATATTGGCCAGTATCCTCCAGAACATATATGAATTCTACTTCCAAACTCAAAGGGGATATCTTTGACCCACAGCTTGTCTCCTAAAGATAACCTAGTGGGGTTGTTACAGCCCAGCACTGAACAGCCTGACAGTTTCCACGAAACCAGATAATGATCTGCTGCCTACTTACATGGCTTTAGTAGTGCTGCCTGTGGGTTCAGGCACCCAAACCGTGAGCACAACTTTGCATGGAAAAAAAACAGTAGCAATCCTTATCAAGAAGGACCCAGGTTCTGCTCTCAAAAACTACCTTTTTGGTCCCAGTGAGCTGGCTTAGCAGGCAAAGGAGCTTGGCTCCAAAGCTCCCAGACCAGATCTCACAAGATACATGAGAACTTGATTCTACCAAGCTTCTCTTCTGACCCCTCCATGCTGTGCTACAAACACACACACTGGCGGGGGGTGGGGTGGGGGGGGGGGGGGGGTGAGTGGGACAAAAATACAAACATAATTTTTTTTTCTTTTCTTTTTTTGAGACAGGGTTTCTCTTTGTAGTTCTGGCTGTCTCTGCCTCCTGAGTGCTGGGATTAAAGTTGTGTGTCACCACACCCAATTTACAAATGTAACTAAAAAACCAAAAAATAAAAAACCTGCCTCTTCCCCCAATGAACTCTTGCCATTAAATGGAGATCCAAGACTCAAGATGCCAGCTAGACAGTCTCATACTAGAATCCGGATCCTGGGATAGAGTTCTGAGCAGCAAAATTCTGAGACCCACAAAACACACACCCACAAAATTTTAAATATTCTTTTGTTTGTTTGTTTGCTTGTTTGTTTGCTTAAATGAGTTAAATTCAGTTATTGTTCCTCAGAACTCACATGGAATATGCTACTTTGCTCAGCCTGTTGCTGGGGGGGGGGGGGGGGAAGAATCCTTTTGAGGAAACAGCTGTCCCTGATAATGTGGCTTGGCAGAGAGAGTGAAATAAAGATGATGTGCAGAAAGCCACTAAAGCCAGTCAAGCACACGGAGAACCAAGGCAAACAGGAGGTGAAGTGCCCGGCTGCCTTCTTTCTGTGGCTACACTGAGCTCTCTGTCCCTTACATTCCTGCTGCACTCATCCCGCTCTTCATTCAGAAAAGCGTCATTACTGCATAGCTGCCCAAAAGAATACACAATACATACAATTTGTCTAACAGATTGTATAATCAACAGAGTTTTCTTGTTTAATTTCTAGTAACATTGTTTTGTTTTTTTTTTTTTTTTGTTTGTTTGTTTTTTTTTTTAACAGTTTTTTAAGTTAATTTAAAAAAAAAATTCCTTCTTCTGTAAAGGTCAGCCTAGGACGCTGAATACAGCTAAGATCCCAAGACCATTTGTGATTAAATGTTGCAGGGTATTTGATCCCATTTCCATCCCCAAAATTGTGAACTGTTTTAACCCTGTTTTCTTTGGTGTGGTTGAGCCCTATCACGCACCTTTAATCCAAGAACTTTGTTTGTTGTAAACAGGTGATTATGGTGTGGTTCAACTAGCCCTAGCACATGCCTTTAATCCAAGAGCTCTATGTATATTGGATGTAATAAAGTTAGCCCTAGGTCAAGAGGTGGGGTTATAAACCAGATGACAGAGATTAAAGAGTAGGAGGGACTTTTAGTTGGGGACATTTAAGATAGCGTGGAGAAGAAGAAAAAGCTATTCATTCAAGTGCTGGCTTTAGCTTAGGCTTCAGCTCCTCAGCTCCCTGGCTTTTTGGGCTTTGAGCTAGCAAGCCTTTGGCGTTGGGTTTTTTGGTTTTGTTTTTTGGTCTTTTTCTCCTGGGCTATCAACTGAGCTAGTGAGCCTTTTGGGTTTTTCCATCCAGACCTGATCTGAGAAGGAAAGTTAGCTGGTTACTTTCTGGCTCTCTGAGCTAGCAGGTTTTCACCCCAGCATCTGGCTCCTGAGTCTTTATTGGTAAATTAGAACAGTTGGGATTTTCCTTCATTAAAACACTATTTAAGTCCATGTATCTTGTGAGATACTCTTCAGCAAGCAGAGGGAAGCTGCCTTCTCCTTTTTTAGGAAACAGGCTTTCAAAGCCTGGGTGTTTCTCACTGTGCTAAAGCCTTGGTTGTGTTCACCCAAGAGGCCAGTGAGCTAGATAAAGGCAGGATACAAGCCTGCTGCTGTTCATGAAAAACATTTGGACATCTTGTAATGCCAGGTTCACGAGACCCTCAGAGACCACCAGGAGACGACTCGATGCAATTGCATGAGAGCTTTATTACTAGAGCGATTGAACTCGGGACCCAAGTCTCACTGGCGCAGCAGTAGAGAAGTGGACCCCAAGCTCTGAGTGAACAGGACTTTTAAAGGAAAAGTCTGTGAGCAGGGGGTTTCCATGGCAGCAAGCAGGGAGGCACAAGTCTTGGCGTTACAGAATTGGGTGAAGCAGGGCGGGGTGACCTTTTCTGAGGCACACAATCACGATGGCTAAGGCATATAATCACAATGGCTATTTTTCTAAATCACATCTGAAACACTGGGGAGAATTTTCCCACCCGATTTCCAACTGACTCCCATTGATTATTGACAGGGAGTTTGTCTCTATTTTCTATGAAGCATTTATTCTGTTATTATTTTCTGGAGGCTGTTGCTAGGAGAGTTAACTTTGTTTTCTGCCAAGTGCACATTCTGTGATATTTCCTGGTACCTGAATTCAGTTCCCAGTCAAGATCTTTATTTCAAAATGGAGTTATATTCAGGCTAACTTAAGCTCTTCAATCTCAAACAGCAACCCCATTGTCTGGTTCCACTGCTTCATCCTCTGTGCCTGCACACATGGAGGGTCTTCCTGCTATGTGACAGTTTAAAGTAAGCACACTTACACTCCTCTGTCATATATCACTGAGTGTTTATTTTTTCATTATGTGGAACAAGGTCAAGGTAATCTGCTTTTCTGAGAAAAAAAATTAGAGGCAATTATATTTTTCTAACAAAAGCTGGCAAAGCCCATGGAATATCCACACACCAACTCAGGATCTGTGAAAATTATGAAGGCATTTTATGAGTGTGAAAGGATGATGACAAGAATACCCCTGGCCCACATATTCCTGAAAGTACTGATATCACTACTCAGTTACATTCCAGGAACCAGAGAGCTAGCACTGAAGGTTGTCGAAAACTCACTTAAGCTGAAGCTGAAAGCCAATCCTCCCAAGGGCAAAGGAAGATTATATAACCTATTGGTGCTGTATTTATGTACTTCACCCTTCAATTTCAAGGGTACCTTCCCTGTGAGCAGGGTGGCCTTCCACACTGCTTAGATTCTTTCCTCTTATCCACAATGTTCAGGCGAACTTTATTCTTTTCTGAAAGGACACAGCTGGAAAATAATAAAGTCCATAGAGTGCTGCAGCATCAGCAAAAAAGATACAGAAAGGAGGCACTCTGGAGCTTAGAGCTGACTTAGAATCATGGCCTCCAGAACCAAGGTCCCCAGCAATGCTGTCTTCCCAGATAAAGATGTTGCCTCAGCTTTTTGCTTGTCTTCGTCTTCCTCTTGTTCTTCAAGTTTTTTGTTACAGAGATCCACCTGGCAGCATCTGTATCGTACATTTGACAGTTGGAATCGGTCGAAAAGGAACTTGGTATTACAATCACTTAGTCTCCAACACTGATGATAGTGCTGCCTTCCTGTGGAAAGACACACATATGCTAAGAAGCCACACAGTGGTCAGGGAAGAGATGCTCTCCTTCCCTCCTTCAGCCCAGCCGATCTAGGGCAGAAGGGAGAGCTGGCCTGGGGTCACGACAGTGGGAAAACTAGCCATGTCCCTCACCAGCTGTCACACTCGGGAGAGCAGGCCCTGAAGCTCATCTGGGCAACAGGGTAGAGCCGGCCCTGGTTCCTGAGGATTGCTGGAGAGCCTGCCCTAGGGTGTGAGAGCAGGAGAGTCATAGGCTGACCAGCTCAGATACATCTCAGGCCAAGACCCAGGGCTTTGACTAGGCCCATCCCAACATGTACTCCATCAATGAACTGCTGAAGTACATGAAGGAGACAGTCCTACAGATCTAAAACTACAAGATCTTCATAACACAAGGCAACAACAGGATAACCAAGAGGAGTCCCTGTAACATTCCAGTATTGATAGCAGAAGCCAGCCAGAGGCCTCATACCAGACCAACAATGCGTTGTCATGAACATTTGCAAGCAAAGAAGCATAGACAAAAGGGCATGCCGTGGGATGCGCTATGACATACTGCAGCTTCCACAAGTTTTTTTTCCCCTCTGTTAGGGGAAAGAGTAAAGGGTAGATACAAAGGGAGTCAGAGATGAGCGGGATTTGAGTATATGGTGTGAAATTCACAAAGTACCAGTAATAATAATAATGAGGAGGAGGAGGAGGAAAAGGAGCAGGAGAAGCTGCCTCTGCCACATGGGGTGCAGTTCTGAACCTGCCATTTTGTGTCTTGGAACTTAGCCTATGGGAAGAGAGGTTTGGGCAGAAATGAGCGTCTTAACTGGTAAAGGGAAACAGGCAAGTGATGGTACACTTCCAAATAGAAATTTTTCCATAAATTAAGGTCTTGTCAGAGCCAGCAGTTATGTTGTGTGTGAGTGGAGGAAAAGTTATAGGCACCTATACTTATATTTAAGAAGGAAACTTGGTGATACCTACTAAGATTCTAAACACATGTTGCCTCTGATCAATCAATTCTACTTTTATCTCGTAGTCAAAGGGGCACAATACCCTTTGTAAAGCAAGAACTTAAAAAACAAAATCTATTCATGAAATCTGTTTACTGCATAGTGATGGAGAGATAAAGATTATGTCATACCTATGAGAAGGGCTAATATCAAGAAAATGGAATGAATAAAAACCTATTGCATGAAAAAAATTCAACAAAAAAGGAGGAGAGTAAAAAATGGAATATCTTAGAACAGGGGGTGGTGGTACTATATATATATACATTTTCCAACACTTTGAACACAAGGCCTAGATTTTCAGCTACACTCTAGGAACTTACATAAAAATTATCAGATACTTCTGTTTTTGAAACAAACTACCTTTGATTGGTCCTTACTTAACTGAAAGGGTTGGGTCCCCCCCCTTCTGGGAGCAAATACCTTTGAAGACAGTTTTTATTCTTATTGATTAGAAAAAAAAATTATCTTATATACCAGACCAGACTGAAATGGCCAGTGCTCCCTACTATCATTAATCACTAATGTTTATCTGTCTGAAAGCTATAGCCACTAGAAACTAAGGGCATAACTGCTGGCTTCTTACCATTTCCTAAATTCTTTAGTGGAGATTCCATAGTTCAGCAATCTTGCAAAAACAGATGATATGGACTTAACGCATACTATGCTCCTTCCCTTGCTCATAAATGCCTTGTTCTCTGAGGCCACTGTCCTGGGCACCTGCAGGGGCTTCACAAATGAATAATTTTTCTTTCTTTTTTAAAAGTTAAATTTATTACGTATGCAATGTTCTGCCTGCAGGTGAAGGCACCAGATCTCATTACAGATGGTTGTGAGCCACCATGTTGTTGCTGGGAATTGAACTCAGGACCTTTGGAAGAACAGCCAGTGCTCTTTAACCTCTGAGCTATCTCTCTAGCCTGAATAAATTTTCTTATTAGTCACGTGATATCTAGTATTCTCTGAGCTCATCCCGAGTCCCCGCAGGACTAACTACATATGTACTAGATACATAGAGTCAGACAGAAGTATAAACAGTCATTTGGGACAGGCAAAAAGGCCCTGGTCAAAGTTTTGACAAATACCCTTTCTTCATCTTTGCACTCCTAGCTGGGGTCCTGGTACATTGGAGGCTTCCAGAAGCTTAGGAGGCAGACACACTATTACCGTTAAGAAGCCTGAGTTTTGGATGCATATAAAATTCAAATCCTATGTTGGTTGCCTGGCCTTTGCCTGTTGTGTTTCCTCATGTCACACAGGAAGACTGCCCCAAGGGTTATGTGAGAAGTGCTGTATTTGTAAAAAGGATATAGAAAATGCTTAGTGACCAGCTGGCACTAACACATAGCAGCCATTACTTGGTGGGCACAAACTGAGTGATATTCAGAGAGGGCCAATGTTTACTTCTCAGGTTTCTCACCCCTCAGGGAACCTAGAGGCTCTTACCAGTTACAGCGATAAGACAGGAATCCATATTAATTGAACAAGTGATATTCGTTTTGCATGAAGAAACTGGATCTATACAGCTGTAGCACCTGAGGCTAACACCTAGAATCAGAAAGAAAGACTGTTGGGCTCTGTTAAACCAGCAGTGACGGACATCCTGGCAGACCTCCCTACCACTGGCAAGTGCAGGGCCAGGTCAGCTTTCTTATGTTTATCTTTGGGTTAAAATATTAACAATTTCACATATATACACAATATATTGTAAGCACACTCTCCCTTTTTCCCTCCACTTCCTGCTAAACCATTATGATTGACACAGGAAGTTCATGACAGTTGAGGAAAAGGAACAAGGCAAAAGTAACTCAGCAAGTTGATTTCTTCTTCTTCTTCTTCTTCTTCTTCTTCTTCTTCTCCTCCTCCTCCTCCTTCTTCTCCTCTTCTTCCTCCTCCTTCTCTTCTCCCCCCCTTTTTTTATTCAAAATGTGTGTGCAAAAATGGGCTAGCTAACAACCTCACCAAAACCATCCCTGTCTTTTACCCCAGTGTAGGAGGTGACAGCCTTTCATCCCATTGGTGGGAACTCAACTTCACAATGTGATGCAATTGGTTAATCCAGCACAAAGGGGAAAGAGCGTGGGGGCGGAGGGGGTCAGGAAATATAGTCCTTTGTCAGCTGATAGGAAAACAACAACAAAGACATTCCTCATAACAACCAGCCAACTACTTCAGAGGAAACAAGGCTGGGGTGGGGGTGGAAGGGGATCATTGATGCCCTTCACCTTGGGAAGGACATACCTGTTATGGTTGAACTGGGAGCTAATCAGACCATGCTTCCCTCCAGTCACTTATCAGAAGATACTAGCAGCCACCCTACCCCTGTGATTCTGTGACAGGCTCCCCAAGCATACTCCTCACCCCCAGACTTTGGGGGAGGAACAGAAAGCGCCTTTCTATCTCCGGCAGCTCTCTTGGTGGAGTTGCTTCTGGATCCCAGCTGCCTGGGGAGTGGTTGAGAGTTTGTCTGAGTTCATGAAGTAAATGCCCTACATGTCTGGATTCTGTGAGAATGACAGTTGTCAAGGAGCTTAGAGAACTCAGTTCTTACTCATTTAGGGAAAGCACCTGAGGTGGATTCTCCATACTTCCCATTCACCTTCTAGATTACTCGATCCATGCGTCATCTCCTTCCCCAAATTAAAACAGCTTTCCTTGATTTTCCAAGCCTTGTGAAGTTACCCCTTCTCCCTTCAGACCCAGACACACTCTCTGATGTTAAATAAATCGTGTTCGAGACCTTTCAATACTATGAACTGAAGCTCCTGGAAAAAAGCTGAAACCTTCACTGAGCTTCTTTGAAGCTGATGAGCTGATCAGAGCTTCAAGGATGGTGTCTAGTTTGGAAGGTCCAGAACCAAATTCCTTTGAGCCTTCTTGAGCCCTCTTTGCCATTTATGGTTCTCCTCTGTACGTGACCAAATTGTTTGAAATGTACAGACCAAACACTGGTTTCTAACCAACCAGGAAGGCTGTGAATATAGTCAGAGAGCATCTGAGGTTCCCCCTCTAGTTCACTTTAACGTCCCCTACCTAAAATTTCACCAATGTATTCTAATAGTGTCTTGATTTATGACTTTCTTGGTTCTGTTACTACAAAATCTCAAACTGCTTCTGTGTTGGAACATTGAATTTAGGGCAACCTAAATTTGTGTTCCAGGGCCATGGTCATTCATATCTAACTCCAGAAGAAACTATCTCTTATCCTCTTTGAAGTGGGATTTCTGTTTTTGCTTTGATAGTAGTACCTAAGACAAAAATTCCAAGAGAAGCTAGCTTAAGTGTTCAAAACAACAATGTGCTATCATCTTTGTATTTGGATTGAGAATCTACTTTGGTGATAGGAAGACAACTTACTTTGCCATGATTTATTGAATTCCTTAAATTAGCTGCAGAAAAGTGAGCCCAAACAGAGAATTATAAGACATAGCTTGTATGTTTTGTTTTGTTTTAATCCTCAAAGTGACAAAAAAATAAAATAAAAGAGACAAGGAAAATGAGAGGATTACAAAGGCCTGTGTTGGCACTTAGAAAGAACAGTTGTGAAGGTTCCTCAGTGACTTTACCAATGTTGAGCATGTGCATTTTTGTTTTGTTTGTGTTTTGAAACATAATCTTTCTACAAAGCTCTGGCTGTCCTGAAACTCACTATGTAGACTAGGCGGAGCTTGATCTTACAGAGCTCTTTGCCTGCCTCTGCCTCTGTCTCTTGAGTGCTAGACTTAAAGGTATGTGCCACAACACCTGGCTAGCAGATGATTTTTAATGAGAGGATTAATAAGCTTTAAAACAGTTTAAAAACAGGATGGACCCAGGTGTAAGTGCAGAGAATCCCCACACTTCCAAACCCATCTACCTGAGCTGGATTTGCTGATGTGTAATCCAAGCATTTGAGAGGTGGAAGTTAAGGCCAGTACTGGCCACAGAGTGCTGCCCAGACTACAGAGGACCCCCCTCCAGGAAATCAGACAAAACTCCACCTAACTGTGCATCTAAGAAGCACCCTCCTAACCTTCAACTGAAGGTGATAAGTCACAATAGAAATTACTGAGAGAATGAACTAACAAACCCATAGGTTTTTTTTTTTTTTTACAAGCAAAAACAGACTCAACTACATTGTACATTTGTAGGTTTATAGTACTTACCAGTATGAAAAGACATTCTCAAAGGTCAAAAAAAAAATCTCTTCACAAATTAGAATTTTCAGATAAGCATATATAACTAATTAATTCCATGATGAAGAACACTAATTCTGAAACCAGAAGCAAGATGTTATCCTCCTAAAAAAATATTATCCCACTCAGTAGCAGATAGACATTATACATTGATAAATGGTTATCACATTGTGGATTCTGTGGATCGAAATTTTGTAGAAATTCGTTCCGTCTCTTGTTATTTCTATGAGCTTGCAGAGTGCACTTGATGTTCACCTCCTGACATGTAAAGCCTAAATTGCTATCTGGCCCTTTAGAGAAAAAGTCTAATGATTCTGAAAATACACTATTATCATCGAACTGCTTCCTGACAGGACAGACCCAAGACCAGAAGTACAAACAGACAACACAACACAACAGGAATACACTGAGTTCTTGTGGATTGGGCAGCCCATTCATACCAGAAACATTAAGCTCTGGTTCCCTAACTCAAAAACTGAAATACAATTAGTTATGATTTACTGTTGAGAGCTAAGAGTCAGGTTTTTACTGACTTATTTTTTTTTTTCTTCAATTTTGTAGCATGAAGCCAAACTAAATATGAATTGTAGTCAGTATATATGAGGAGAAGCTGAGGCAAGGGTCAGAAAGGAATCTTGTCAATTTCTGTGGGTGTGGAGACACACTCTTCCCCGACGCCAGAGATGTTGGCCTTCCTGTCATAGGCCTTCCACCACAACAGCAGTATTTGGTAGCCCCTACGCACAGAAAGATATTTTCAAAGATACAATATGCAGTCTCCTAGAAGGATGCCCTAGGGGTGTCATGACTAAACCCAGTGTGGGTTTTGAGACCCAGCAATAACCTTTAGTTTTAAGGCTGATGTCTCTGTTTATCACCAAGAGACAAGGAGATGTTTCTAGAAGTTGAAACATCAGAAGTTCACTGATGTTCACTGAGTGTGGCCGGGCAGCAAGCTATCCGTAGTATAACAGCATATCTTAACATCTAAGCCTTTATAGGTGTGACATCACAAGGGCCATTTTGATTTGGGAAGATTCCAACTCACCCCGCCCCCCCCACCCCAAACATCAGTAACAACCAAACAAAACTTCTTTCCTCTCTACTTTGTTTACAGATGACAAGACCAGTGTCTGGAGAGGTGAACTACTGAAGGACACCCAGCCGTAAAGTGACAGAGCCGAAGTGGGGCCCCAAGCCTGTAGGCGGGACTCCATCAGACATTTCTGCTTGCTCTCCTTCAGTATTGGCATGAGAAACCAAAGGATGCCATTTCTCTACAGTCTGATCCTTGCACTAGCTATAGCTACATACATATGAGAAGCAAAGAATGGGAGAGGAAGGGTGTTGTATTGGCCTGGTTATTTGAGGGCCAGTTTATAGGCTAACCCACAGAAGTGAACTGGACTATTAGCTACAGAGTTCATGTGGTTTAGTGACAAGACTTTAGATGGAAAAGTCAAGGCCAATGCCGATGTAGGGAACTTCTGTAGGGCAGACACAGTCCTAGCTAGCACATTCCATCAGCATTCCAATGTCTGTGCACCTATATTCTAGGCCCTCCACAGAACTGTTATGAAGAGCAGGCTCAGGTAGTGTCATCCCCATTTTGGAAGAGAAAACTAAGGCTAAGACATTAATAAATGTGACAAATGTCACATGATCCATTTCTCAGTGACAGAGCTGAGACTCATACCCAGCTCATCAGTTCTAAAACTAAAGACTGGTTTAGCCAAGATATTTTCTAACTTCATTGGCTTGGGAAAGTAAACAATGGAAGACTGTAAGAGAAACAGGTCGGCTGAGTGGGCAGTGATGGTGCAGGCCTTTAATCCCAGCGCTCAGGAGGCAGAGGCAGGTGGATCTCTGAGTTCTAGGACAGCCTGGTCTACAAAGTGAGTTCTAGGATAGCCAGGGCTACACAGAGAGACCCTGTCTCAAAAACCAGGGTGTTGGTATAATGTTCTTTTAAAATGTATATGCCTTACCCTTGTTAATTCAAACGCTGATTTCCCCACCCCCAACTCTCTGGTTTCAATCCGGATATTGCATTGTGATACTCATTATAAGCATCCTGTCTCAACTCTTGTGTAAACAGGACAAAATAAAGCAACTAGATACAATGTTGAGCAATGGGAGGAGCCAGAGGACAGGAAAGAGGGGAGGAGCCAGAAGGCAGGAGATGAGTGGGAGGAGAAGGGGCTAGAGGAGAGTGAGGAGAGCAGAGCTGGAGGAGAGATCTTGGAGGACGTGGAGTATGAACTAGACCTAAGATTTCACAAAAAGCAAGTATAATGTGGGAAATCTAAATGGAGTAAATATTGCCCAGCATTGTGTTCTGGATTAACTAAAAACCCAGTCTCTGTGTGCTTATTTGTTATACAGCTGTTTAAGATTAACAGCAAGAATTACAAGAAGATAAACCAATAGTAAATATTAAAAACCACTTACAACACCAGGGAGGGAGAGAGAACAGGCTATACATCAAAATGGTTGCTGCTGAGCCAGGACAGGGGAGGGGCTTAACAACCTCTGGGCCACTTCTTGCCCTAGTTCCTGGAGATTGTTATCTTACTCTAACTGCTGTAACAATTGAAAACCCTGTACTACTTGATTTGCTTTATTACAAAGGATCAAATGTTATTTCTTGCCTTTGACACACTGGCTTATGACCAGGAAAATTTTCCTGAAGGCTTCCTAGGGTCTCAGACAATGGCAACGAAACAAACAAACAACAACAGAAACCTTTCAGTCTCTCTAGCCTCTTTCTTTCTCCTCTGCCTTTTTAGCTTCACACTCAAATTCTCTGAGCAAAGGGACTGACTATATTCCAGGGTGGTTACAGGGTGGCTGATGGTCTCAAACTGAGGCTTGCTCCCCACACAGCTGCAGATGTTTGGATGGGCTATTGTCACGACAGGAAATGCAGCAGGAAGAAGAATTAAAAATGAAACGTGGTGTTACAGAGGTGGACCCCCTTTACAGGCCTCCACAACTAGAGTTAGCAAAAGCAGACAAAAGAGGTGAGCAAGGAAAGAAGTCGTGAGAGGGAGGATGGAGGATGCCCCCTGGGGAAGTGATTTTGCTTCCATTCTCTCCGCTGACCGCTTACAGAATGTTTGGGTAGGAACAAAGGAGATGGGTGATCTGGCACAGTTCCTGATATTTAAGCAGTCAGGGGATGCCAGCTACTAACATAACACTCCAACACCGCAGAAGCTTTCTACTTTCTACTGCTCGTTGTGTTGTTGTCTCTTTCTGCCCCAACCCCTATCCTCCTCGCGCCACCCCCAAAAGCCAGCAATGGCTAGGATGTTGTAAGACTGACATGGACAGAAAAATAACACTTGATCTTTGTAATAACACAAAGTGGGTGTTCCCGGTGTCACAGAAGAGTGAGAAGAGCTTTCTGCAGAAGCCGGAGGAAGGGTGCCCGGTAGACCGGGAGTGGCCTGCACTTTGATGCTCTAATAATTCTGGGAGTTACTGCATGCACTCAGAGTCTCCTGCGTTGTTTCCTAAGTGCAATAACCCCTTTGGGCTTCAACTTCGTCATTTTTAAAAAGGACACAAGTGCACAATCTGCTACATTTACATGAGGGTTAGATGAGTGAACACATGTGAAATGCTTAGACCAAAGATAGGCACACCCATGTGTAAGCTTTAGTTTATTTAGCTGTCGCTGCTACCATCGTGACCATCATCTTGGTGGCACAGACAAATGGTGGGGTGGAAGGGCAGAGCTCAGAAGGCTGACCTCATGGTGGAACCAGCCTAGACGGACAGCTGCTGCTCCTTTCTTCCGTAAAGGAAACAACCATGTTCCTCACTGAGAGTCTGGATGTAAATCCCTAGCCCCAGGAGCCTGGCTTCTAATAGGAAGGCAGGCTCCATTTTCACTTCCTCAAGAAAGCTGAGAGATCTCAGGTTGTCAGATTCAGAAATGACAGAAAGCCACACCCTTCATATCAGAGACGCTGTGAAACCTTCCCGCTTTGAGACCTGTAAGAAGGTAACTTCACCTTACCTACCTTATCATAGTTCCTGCTACTTGCTGTCTGTCTGTATATCCATGGCATTAATAACCCTAATAAACTCTTACCCAAAAGGACAGCCCACCCGCTGCCCCCCTTACAGGCCACACCTGAGATCTTTCAAAAATGACTTGCCTGGCATTCTAAGGATCACATCTGCTGGAATCCTAAAGCAGTACGTGGTGGGGCAAGAGAGAAACTTGATCTCCACCCCTGTTAAAACACACACACACACACACACACACACACACACACACACACACAGGATGGGCTTTAGCTCAGGCAGGCACCCAATGGAAGGCTAAGCATCACAACTATCTCACAAGCAGTCTCTGGACTCTCCAGACTCCCAGAGGCCTGAGAAAAAGTAGCATCATGGCCAGTCTAGCAGGTATGGGTCACGTACCTGTGGAACAGAGGACAGCCAGAAGAAGCAGGAGTGGGATGAGTTGCCTCTGAGCGCCCATTGTGCCTGTCCACCAAATCTGGAATGAACAAGAGTTGTCACTGACCTACGATACCGTCCAGTTATTTCCCGGACCACAAGCTAGAATTCAAGGAGGACTGGGGAAACGCACAGAAGGCTAACAGAACAGGCAAGGAACTTCCACTGGGGTAGGGTACATAAACCAAGGGCAGTTCTTGGTAGGGCTGCGAGGATCTTCTCCTCTTTCTTCAAGACCTCAGCCAAGCGAAGAATCGTTCAGCTTAGGTAGAAGTGCAGCTCTGCAGGAGTCAAAGGCTTGGGCAGGAACTCCACCCAACCGACCTCTGACCCTCAATAGCCACATACCCCTTAAAAACTGGGCCCTGGGTCTGGAGAGAAGGCTCAGCAGTTAAGATCACTGTCTGCTCTTCCAGAGGTCCTGAGTTCAACTCCCAGCAACCACATGGTGGCTCACAACCATCTATAATGAGATCTGGCGCCCTCTTCTGGTGTGCAGGTGTACATGCACCTGCAGAACATTGTATACATAATAAATAAATCTTGAAAAACAAAACAAAAACTTTACTCCATAAACGCCAGTGTTCATGGTCACACAGGGAATAAATCTATCCTTCCCTGAGCCAGGGGTGCTTCTCTAGCCTGCATAAGGCCCTGATTTTGATACTCAGTACAGCAAAAAAAAGAAAATTATCTTCCACATAATGGTTGTTTAGTTTAGAGAAAATTTGAGACAACTGATTTACGTGGTTGTAGAAGAATTTTAATCCAGAAACATGGCTGCTGTGGCATGGGATCCCTCCAAAGTCCTAGGTCTCTGTGATCTGGGTAGAATGCAGACATGCCACACCCCTTTAATCCCTCTGGCTGGAACACAGACAGCTCTTAGTACACACCTTTAATCCTAGACAATGAAGGTAAAGTTAGTTGGTAGAACAAAGTAGCTGTGTTTGAAAGTGATGACTAATTGAGTAGTCAAAGTGACAAATTAGAGGAAATTTTGACAGAATGAGCCAGAGATAAGAGATTCACCAGAAGAGACAGGAAAAAGAGGACTTAGAGCAGTGCTGAGGGAGAGAGTGACGAGGCAGCTTTACCAGGACAGCTGTACAGAAACAGATTGCAGAGAGAGCTAGACAGGTGAAGACAGAACAAGCCAGAGAATGAGAAGGAGCCAGAAGATTAGAACATATTGCAAAGTTAGTATGAGTAAGTTACTCAGAAACAGAGAGAAGCAAGTTTGAATCAGTCCCCTCAGAGAGGAGGAGCTTGAGCCACAACAGTCTAGTTGAATCAGCCAGGCAGAGTTCAGAAAGGGTGAGATTATTCAGCAGTAAATCTCAGAGACTAAGCATATCCGAGGCCTAGTTCAGACTGTACAGAGGCTAGAAGCTTCCAGGACTAGGTCTAGGTTAGCAGACAAAAGCAGTAAGCCTAAGAGACAATTATTTGAGGCAAATAAAAATTTCATTTACACATCATTTCTTTAGTTTTAGTTCTCACGGCCCTGCCCAAGCTGCTGGGTGAGCTGGGGTGCCCTTTCCCTAGGCCAGGCCACTAAGTAAAGAGAGTCTAAGCAAGCCTCTAGAATGCACCAGAAGGCATGGACAGCCAACCCTGTGTAGATAGAGGCTCTGCTGTCTCGTTTCAGCGTCCTTTCACTTTAAGGAAGGCTAAATTTGGTAATTAGTCCTCACTACATAAATGAAAGGTGGAGGGCTGGAGAGATGGCCCGGGAGTTAAGAGCACTGGCTGTTCCTCCAGAGGACCTGGGTTCAAGTCCCAGCACCTACACGGCAGCTCACAACTCTCTGTAACTTCAATTCCAGAGGATCTGACACCCTCACACCAATACCTAAAAAAATCATAAAAAAATAAATAAATGAAAGGTTGGTAGTAACAAGCAACAAGGGAGAAGGCAAGTGTGGAAATGCCTGGAACTTTCCTTTTTCACTCAATTAAAAGAAAAAAAAAA